>NC_140442.1:6464101-6939101 GCF_963576455.1 Neolamprologus multifasciatus | reverse complement strand
CGACAATGTAAATTTTTCTCTTGAAAGAAGTATGTGAAAGACCCCGAGTTTCTAAGGAGTTTCAAGTGGCAAACTGATGTAAGGTGAAGAAATACAGATGCTTGTTAAGGGCACTGAAAAAGCATATTATCAAAACCCCAGGGTGGATACAAGGACTTCAGAAGTAGGAGCTCTATCATCAGAAGAGTGACAAATGTGCAGAGGTACTGTGTAAAAGGAAGGTAATATATCAGTGTTTGTCTATGTATCTGCCTACGCTCGCACACACATAGGTGCTGATAGTGCTTATGGAGCTATACCTTTTTTGCATTTCAAGTCAATACTGTAAGATTAATAGTGGGGAAGAAATGGTTTAGTCATCAAAGCACGGTAGCCCCGTTTTCCAATAGTACACTGCACAGAATGCTGAATTACTTTCACGAGCAGTGGTCTAGCTGCTTTGATCTGAAAGCAGAGACTCAGACCATTTGATCATCTTTTTGGCATAAAAAAGGAAGAAATTTGATAGGGTGTGCATGTCCTGCCCAAAGGGAAACTCAATTGATTGAGAGAATGTAATCTGTGGTTACATATACAAGTGTGAAAAAGGAATATTGGAGTTTGGGTGGCAATATGTTCTCCACAGAATGGGGCAAAAAAATAATATGACAGAGGAAGTACAGAAAAAATACCTGCTTGCAAGTTCATACAGTATTTATAGTTTCTGTTTATTAAAACAGCAGCCGTGTTTTAAAATTTGTAAGGAGATGTTTTATTTCTCTTGCTCAGCAATGTCTATAAGCAGATTATTTACTGTTCTATAAATGGTATCATCATCATGATGATTAAAAACTCAAGAGGAACCAGATTTAAAAGCCTGATTATTTATTTAAAAGTTGTAATGCTCGCAAGGCAGGCTCAGCGATTAAACTGGAAATCTGATGAGAGGAAGTCAGTGGGTGATGTTAAAGGTACAGTAAGTAATTTTTTTTACTTTATTTAATATTTTAAAAAAGCATGTTGCACACATAAATATACGCTGAATAGTGTCTAAGTACATCTTCCAATAAATTAATCCATTAAAAGTACATCGGTGCAAGTGCTGGTGTGTAGAAGCCCTGTCTTAAATACAGTGGTTGAGACACTTTGGGACATTTCCATTCCACCTAATTGAGTTGTATGTTTGTGGCTAGAGACTGGTCTCATACAAAGCATGAAAACAGAGGAGAAGTGAGCTGGTAGGTGTTTGTGTTCTGTACCTTCATACACGAGATATGAAGGATTGTACCCATTTTTTAATCACATTTTCACACCAAAGAGGTGAAAATGTGAATAAAAGAGACAAAGTGACGAGCATTTGGATAATACAGTATCCTCTTCTTCTTAAGGTCAGGGCTCTAACACATGAAAATGTGCATAAATATGCTTCTTTATTCCAAATATTGTCACAATTGTCAGCAGATTAGCCCTGTCCCTAGACAGCTGACAATGAGCCAGCTAAACAACAACAGCTGGTTATAAGCTAAAATTATGCAATGGTCCCCAAGTCCTTCTGTGCTGGCCTTCCTCTCTCCCTCTCACTGGCTTACTTTTTCACATTTTCTCCTTGTCTGTGTATGCATGTATTTCCCTCTTTCAGAGGTGGTTTCATTGGGCTTCCTCGCTCTTACCTGTTGAAGACCTGCTGATGAACTCACCTGCTCCTCATGTGGTCATCAGACTGGCTATTAAAGGCTGAAGCAATCCCTCAGTCATTGCCACATCCTTGCATCAGCAAGAGGTATTATGCTCTGGCTTTTGTCCGGTTCATGCTTGCTGTCAGTGTGTTCTCAGCTCTAACCTCTTTTTCTGTGCAGATCTCTCCAGTGTCCCTCCAGTAACTGTGAAAGTGTGTGCTGCAGCTCCTCTGTCCACTCTCAGAAACCATGGCTTAAGACATTGCTTTTTGTTTTCTTTCTCTGCACTAAGGAAACCTGTAAATAAACCGGTGTAAACCGTGTAAGTGTCCTGCTAGCGAGTCCTTTCTATGAGTTTCAGGAGAATATGAGAGTTTATTTGCTAAATGTCAGAGTCCAGCAATGCTAGAACGCCTTTAAAGAAAGTTTCACTGAGGACACCTAAGAGCAACAAAAAAACAGCAGCACTTACCAAGAGAAAAGTTCAGGATAACCTCAACAACTGACCTCAGTATCGCTGCCATCAGACAGAAATGAGCTACACTGACTTCTCGATTCGTATCAGACTCATACCAGACTCCTCTGTAGAGTGAGTGTAGAGCTTTTACTCTAGGGGGTTGGGAAGCGTATCTGTAACCGGAAGGTTGCCGGTTCGATCCCCGGGCTCTCTGTCCTGGTCGTTGTGTCCTTGGGCAAGACACAAGACACCCTACTGCCTACTGGTGTTGGCCAGAGGGGCCGATGGCGCGATATGGCAGCCTCGCTTCTGTCAGTCTGCCCCAGGGCAGCTGTAGCTACAACCGTAGCTTGCCTCCACCAGTGTGTGAATGCGAGAGTGAATGAATAGTGGCATTTTAAAGCGCTTTGGGTGCCTTGAAAAGCGCTATATAAATCCAATCCATTATTATTATTATTATTCTATTCTTATTCTTGTTGTTGTTGATACATTAAGTAGTAAGGCAGACTTCAATGTAGCAGTTGGTCATGTTTAAGCAGTTTAACAGTATAAACATTTACTCTGAATGAGTAGTTCAACTTATAATAATAGATATACTTACTAGCCACTTTATTAGGTATGCCTTTTCAACTTTTCATTAATGCAAACTTAGCTAGTTGCATGGCAACAACTTATTTAGACAAGTAGGTGTGTAGACATGGTCAAGATGACCTTCTGAATTTCTCACGTGATCAGATTGGGGAAAAGCTGATTTTAAATGGAGCTGATTTGATTTGTTTTAAGAACTTTTGATCTACACAACCATCTCTTTACACAGAATGGTCTGAAAAAGATCAAATATCCAGTGTTTGGTGTCAGAGGTCAGAGGTGGAGGTCTAGATTGCTTCAAACTGATAGAAAGACAACAGAAACTCAAATAACCACTTGCTGCAACCAAGGTTAGCACAACAGGTTGGACCTTGAAACAGGGTGACTACAGCAGCAGAAGAACACGCCAGGTGCCACTAATGTTAACTAAAAACAGGCTACAGTTCACATGTGCTTACTGCGTTTGAACAACAGAAGATTGGAAAAACATTGCATGACATGATGAGTCTCAATTTTCTGCTGCAACATGCAGATAAAAACATGGATTCGTCCTGTCTTGCATCAGCAGTTGGTGGTGGTATAATAGTGGGAGGGATCTATTCTTCACCTGATTATTGTTGATGACCATAACTTCATGACCACCATAGTTGCTTCCAGCAGCTTTCCATGTCTCAAAGCTCAAATCAAATGGCTTTCTTGAAAATGGCAATGTGTAATCAAATGGACTACATAGTCATGAGATCTCAATCCAGCAGAGTACCGTGGGGATGTGGCAGACTGAGAGATCCACATCATGAATTTATAACTGACAAATCTGCAGCTGCTGCATGCCTGCATCATGTCAATATAGACTAAAACCCCTGAAGAATGTTTCCAGCACCTTCTTGAATCTATGCAATGAAAAATTAAGGCTGTTCTGAAGGCAAAAGGGAATCCAAACCAATAGTAGCAGGTGCAACAAAAAATGTGCCATGAGTGTATACTGGAACTTCATCATCTGCTTTGTACATCTTAATCCAAAAAAGCATCTGATACTACTCTGTCAAATTAATGTAGATTTAAGTAAAGTTGTTCCCTGAGACAAAAAAAGAAAATCTTAGTGTTACATGTAATAAGAAAATCCTCGAACTTAAGCATTAGGTGGTCATTTCCACGTCCATAATCATATATATATTGGAACTGTCAAAGACATTAAATTAGTGTCAGCAGAAAAATCAATAAGGAGCTCACTGTGGAGTTTGAGGGGGAAATCATATGCTGCTGTCATGCTTCCTGCATTGTGCAGCCAGTGTAGATTTTATTTAAGCATCTCAAGAAGACTAAACCATATGCGCTTACAATCTGTTTCTACTGGCCTACAGAAAGTTTTGCGCCCTGGAAACTTTTTCTCATGAATGTAATGTTTAAATCTGTCAGTTATACAAAGAGGTGCTATCGCTCTTTACAATTATTAAAGACTTATTTTTAGATCTGCAATTAGAAGTGTTGATGCATTTTTACAATTCAAGTGTGCCTCGGTTAGCTACTTAGAGAAAAAAATCAGCATATAGACCCAGTCTAAATCTGCGGTCCCCAACCTTTTTTTGTGACCGGTTTATGTCCGACAATATTTTCACCGTGTCAAGGTGTCGCAGATAAACACAACAAAATAAAACCAGTACTGGTACCCAAAAAATAATAATTTATTCATAACACACGGGAAAAGACGCAGGGAAACCGAGGAAACGATAAAAGCTAAATAAAGCAAATAAAGCAAACTGAGCACGTAAAAGCAAGTAGTTTGTCTGTCCAAGACAAACAAAAACAAACAAAAAGGATGACATTATGCTGGAGACATGGTAACACTTTTAATTCTCCAACTTCATTTCCAATTTAGAGCCTCTTTTTCTCTTTTGTTGTTCTGTTTGATAAGGAGTGATTTTGTCTATCAACAGAAATACTGAAAATAAGATGTTAAGATTATTTTCACTTCACTTCTATTTAATAAGCTCTCCTAATTTGTTTTCATTTTAAAACATTGTACCAAATACTCTAATCAGGTTTGATTTGTTGAACAAATGTGTGAGAAGCAATTGCAAAAATAATGCGAATAACAATAGGAGCATAGTGTCATGGTCCTGGGTCATTTTGACCCAGCGTTTTGTGTTTTCTGGAGTTTGGTGTATATTCAGCCCTACCTGTGTCTGTCCTCGGTGCTTTGTTCATGTCCCCGCGTTGTTATGTAAAACAGTCTGTGTGTTTCCTGTTTTACTTTGTAGGGTTGTGTCTCGTTATGTCCATTGGTTCCAGCTGTGTCCCCGCCTGTCTGCCATTACCCGATTACCGTGTGTGTGTATATATAGTGGGTGTCGGGCTGTGTTCATTGTCGGCTCGTCTGTGTTTCATGGTGTCCTGTTCCTCGTCTGCGGCTCTCTGCCTCCCACCCCATTCGTATGATCTCAGGTTTGTTATTTAGCTCACCCAGTTTAGGTTTATGTCCTGCCCTCGGTTCTGTTATTTGTGTACTGTAAATACTCTCCCCTCACTGCCTGTTTTGCCACTCCACCACTTGTAAATAAACCTCACTCGAATCACCAGTCGCTGTCTGCATTTTGGGTCCTCCTTTCCTCCACACCACACGGCTCACCCCGCCAGCCGTGACACATAGTTTGTTAGTCCAGTAAATCAGTTACTTCAGTGCCAAACATAAGAAAGAAAACATCCAGTCTCCAAAGAATGAGGAGTGTCATTTAAGGCCGTGTACACATTAATATGCTCTCTGTCTAGATCGGCATTTTAAAGCTGATGATGCATGTCACATGACCTCTGTTTTGAGTTTGCTGCTGTAAAATAGGAAGCAGGCAGCTGATTGTTTAGTTAAAGCAAAGTTGAGGTGCACATGTAGTAACTGGAACGATCTAATCAGAAAGGATTCATGGATGAGCAACCTGAAGGTAAAAATGACTCTCCTGTTAAACTGCTTACCGATGACAGTTAAATGGACACGCTTCTTCATTTTAGGCACAATTTCGGTCATGTCAACAAATGCCATTCAAGGTCCGAGAGCAATCATTTAAAAGGTCTGTGTATCTGCAGCCTCTGTCACATTTTACCACTGATGTCATGAAATATTTACTTCAGGGAGCTAAACGCACACTGAGTGACGGCTTCGTACATTAGCATGAATCTGGACACTGGGATTTATTTTCACTCAGTTCCGCTTTCACCAGCAGCTGCCACAAGTTCACTAGCGCAGTGTTTGATACGTCAGTTCAAAGCAGCTCTCAGGAAATGCACTACGGAGTTTTTGTGACCCATTTCGTGACCCAAAAAGAACATCTTTAGTAGACTTGAGTGGGAGCAGGGTGAGAGCCACAAAAAAAGAAAGGAAGTCAAGAAGTACGATGACACTGTGCCTTTCAGGGGATTTGTTGACAAAAACAAAAGTGTTACACATCTCCAGCCTGAAACAGGGAATATGTTACAGTGGCGTCTTTTTGTGAGGTCTTTGGAAAATGAGGGCCAACAATGAAAGAAGGAAAGCAGATAAAAAGTCTTAATTTTCTCTGGATTCTTATCTATTCTGATAAATTAATGAACAAAGCTGCGGTCGACATGGGAACCGCTCCTCCTACTGCCTGTCTCAGCACTAACACACGGGTCTATAAAGTAAAAAGAAGCAAACTTTTTTTTTTTTTTTACTCCTAAACAACAATTTTGAAGGCTTTTAGTCTCCATAAAAGAAACAAGGGCAGAGGATGTGATGGGAGCCTCACAGGGAGGTTCTGGTAAGACGCCTGGAAGACAAAAACACCAGTGAGACAATTTGGTACCTCCTCTCCCAAATAGTCAGTATAATGCACTCATATATTTTTCTTAACTGCCACAATAGGCAAGGTCAGCACAGACAAACACTCCAGTGATTGCAAAACCATTCTATCTTCATTTTAAAGCTTTAGTACAGCCTGCTACTCAATTCGAAACACAACATGAGAGTAAACTAAAAAATGGGCATCATTTGAGGCGCATTTATCAAATCAATTTATACATAATTTTTAAAAAGCATGGCAGAGTGCTTTTTTGCTGAGCAGATAAGGAAGAGAACAAAACAAAACCCACAAACAGGGTATACAATTTTAAAATGACCTTAATGTATTAAATTCAAACAAATGCATCTCATATTGAATCCATTAGCATTACTCTTTTCTCAGGCCATTTCCTTCTATTAAGTTGTTCCACTGTACTACGCGTATTATGCAAAGTGTTTCCTTTTGCCGCGTTTCCAGAACAAGAGCTTTTGCACCTTATTCCGTTGAGGGGATAATCATATTGTCTGATCTGAGGCATTACTGAAAATAATTGCTTGGTGTTTGCGTGGTGGTTAGCATTGTTCTATTTATTACAATCATTTCATCATGCGGTGTCTTCACCTGAGAGATTTGAAGGCGTGAAGAAGACGTAACAGACGCTGAGAATGAAGTGCAGCGTGTAGGAAAGAGCAAAAGAGCTAATTACTGTAGCAACTGTTGGAATTGCCAGTCAGAGTGGCACTTTTCTGCTCAACTGGATCCTTATTTCTTTTCCGTTTTTATTCTTCTTAGCGACGAGTGCTCGACTTTAAAAAGCTCTCACTCTCTGCTTCACGTTGATGACAAAGAAGCAACACGCATGTATTCATACATGTACACTGCTCACTGCAATTACGCAACATGCAGGGATGCAAAGAAATGGTAACAGTAATAAGACATGACTGACTTTGCTTTCAAGAGATACTTTTATGTCTCATGTCTCTCAGTCTGCTGTGAAGTAAAGAACAAAACCACAAGAACAAGTAAGTAATTTCAGAGTGCACACTATACAGGAGCGCAAGCTATATTTGAGGAATAATAGACAACAGTGCTTTGATTCTTCACATTGTATCCTGTTGTTTTTAGTTTAAAAGTTTTCTGTCCTTAACGCCTACTCACAAGTGCATCTTTCCCAACCTGATGTGATAAAAATGTAGTTCAAGTATTATGAAATCAAATCTTTTTTTAAGGTGATAAAAAAGATTTGATGCATCTTTGCAGCTACCCAAGATGCATGAATTAGCTCAGGGCCACAAATATAAAATATGATCAAAAATGATTAGAGTATAATTACATAGCACTTGAAATCTTGGGTTGAATTAAAAGCTAAAATTTTAAAAAGGTCTTATAACTAAGATTAAGAAGCACTCGTGATGCATTTATTCTTGAATTGATTTTAAATGAAATAAAAGAATCTCGTCCTGCAGATTCTAAGTCTTTACGTCTACGCAGGCAAAACACATGGACGGACAAACTGATGCTAACAAAGCTATTATCTCTCTTTACTCGCTGATGAATAACAAAGCAAAATTCGGGTGGCAGTTTGTCAATTTTAGGCCACGCTGACGGTCATTTTCTTAGACTAAAAGGACAAACATATCAGCTGTTGCTAATCTATTTCAATTCTGCAAGTAAATTGATAACATTAACCTTTATTGTTGTCTGCTTAAATTGCCCTTTGAAGGTCTGTCTCTGTGGAGGCAAAAATCATTTGAGATCAGATTTCAGCAGATACCTGACGTAAGAGGACATAGGAGTGTGGACCCCGAAACCTTGACTGGAATATTTAAGAGATAATAGTGGAAAAAAGTGAAATGCAATAGAGATAAGAAAAAGGATAATTAGGTTAATTGGTAGTAGGTCAGTAACACGACTACTTAAAAAGAGCATCCGAAGTTTATGGAAAGATGGCACACGAACAAGACATTTGGAAATAGTGTTTCTCAAAAGAAAATACGAAAGATTTTGTGGACTAGACTAAATAGTATTGCTGAAATATTCAAAGAAATCTATGTACACTAGGGAAAAGGCCAAAAACCAACACTAAGTGGCTGTAATATTTGGACCCTAAGGCAGGAGTGGATTACAAATGCAGCATGAGCTAAAGAACACTTCTAAAAATTATTTTCAGTGAACACAGTCTTTTGCTAAAACCACCATTAACCATGCAGAGAGAATAGGCAAGAGGCATAAATAACGACATTTTCTTTAACCATGAACGACGAGGATTCCTGGTTTGTTATCAGCTCAAAAACCAGAACGCTGATGGTGTATAGGTAGTAAGTGCAGGTCGCATAAGCTGCACAGTACAGTAGATATTGCTGTCTAGTCCTTTTTTATTTCATATGTTACACAAGTATGGCTCTGTTATTACAGAAAAAGCGTTGGGATAGTGAAATGGCCTTTTTGCTGTCAGGAACTATTACAGAAAATATTTCAAACATTTGAAAACCAAAAGCAGAAACAAAGAAGCCCTGAACTACCATGCAGCTAAATAAACTACTGCATCAAGCAAGAATGAGAAAACATTTCACTTTCAAAACCACAACCCGTCTCCTTAGTCCCAAAATGTGTACAAAGTGCTGTTCACATAAGATGTGATGCAACACAGTGTTAAACATCCAAAATTGCCGGTTTTTAAATCTTTGGTGAGCATCAAATTCAAACTGAGCACATAAAAGGAGATAAAAAAGAAACTTTTTCTTTGTTGAAACATTTACTGTGTATAGCTTGATGTATTTGTGTGTGTGTGTGTGTGTGTGTGTGTGTGTGTGTGTGCGCTTGATAAGAAGACCATACTGAGGATTTTATAAACAATGCCTGAGTCACTCATTTAAGGGAGGAAATCAGCCTCTGCTGCACCAACAGAGGTGCATAAACGATTGTACTGTTTTCAGTGGATCAGTCTAATTTCTGGAAAATTTGTGCTTCTGATTAGATTACAGAAGATTCTTTTACATTGATTTTTGTACCCCACATGACAACGTGTGAAATATTTCTGAAACAACGGCTCACTTTGGGATTTTTACAAAACAGAAACAGCAGCCTGCATGCATCTTCACAGAAGCACATACATGCATGTCGTATTGAATGACAAACAACGCACATGCACACTAACAATTCCCCTGAAAGCTTATTTGACAAGCAGAACAGACCATGTTTCCCTTGTTCCCTCTCTGCAGACGCATGACATTGTCTGACGCTGATGGATGACGCTCTCACTTCTCCTCATTAAGAGACTCATCTGCTCCAACAGCTACGTAAATCACTGGGTTTACCTCACCTTGGCCTCCCTCTGCTAAATACTGTAAGAGATAAATGATTGTTGTGTCATCTTGACATGCCTGCTGCAGCATGTTTCTGTCAATATTGTGCTTTGCAGTGTTTCACCAGGAGCGGCAAAAGCCTTCAGGGTAGAATGGCTTCAAGCTGTTTCCTCTCAAAGCCTACAAACTATTTCAATTAATGTAGACTAGAATATTAAATGCAAAGGTGTGAACATACCAATTTAAATTATTTTAATTTGTTATAGTTTTAGGCAATCTTCAACTCAACTTGTCCTCAGTTCCTCTCCTTGTCCCCACACAGTGGGATGCCTCTCCACAGCTTCACACTGACAGACTCTGTGTTGATTTCTCTAAAAACTAAGGAAAGCAAAGACACAGAGAATGAAACAGCAAAAGGAACTTTAACACAACTGGATACAGGCACATTTTGAAGATGAGCCCATTCTTGACCAACTACATTCAGAAATAAGCTAAGATTGTTCATGTGGTTGAATTATGAGGATGAACTTCTCAGCTGATTAATTATCAATCACAACACATGTGTGTTTGGTACAGGCTGCACTCTAGGGCCTGACTTTTTATAAAGTACTGCCTACTTGAGATATTAGATTTTCTGTTAAATGTGTAATAAAAGAGATGGCACAATGTGCAACAACCACTTACCAAAAATCCCCAAAAGTTGATTCTGTTCATCTGGACGTCGCGTTTTCAGTGGGAGAAACATTTCATCACTCATCCAAGGCTATGTTCACACTGCAGGCAAAAGCGCATTAAATCCGACTCATTTGGCCCTATGTGACCCATATCCAATCATGGTATGACAGTCTGAACAGCACAAATCCGATATTTGCAAATCCAACCCAGGTCACTTTCATATGTGGTACTGAATCCGATACATATCTGATGTTTTAGAAAGTGCCTGCTGTTTGAATGGTCATGTCGCATTAAATCTGTCTTTTACGTCACTGACACAATCAGACTCCAATTATCAGCTCCAGAGAAGACAAACGAGAAAGCATGGTGGCAGAAACTGGAGACGTAGCGAGTCAATGGACAGAAACTGAGGTTTTGGACTTGATTAACATATGGGGAGACAATTCTATTCAAGCTAAACGACTCCGTGTCCATATATGCCTCTGCACAAAGGTAGCAGCCACTGCTCCAAACAAGGCCATTGTTAAAGCACGGGCTCTCTTCTCTCTCTAATTAATCTGTCAACATTCTGTCGGTTACGACTGTGCAGAAATTGATAGACTGCTACAACAACACCTACTAAGCTCTGTAGCCGCCATTTTTACTTCCGTACACAGAGCACGTTGTGTGTGACGTCTTCTTTTGCGCATGCGGGCCGCTTTGAGGGCCGTGAACCGTTCACACTGGAATGCGTTTGCTGTCACATTTTATTTGTAGTGTGAACGACCAGACAAAACAATCTGATTTGATCAAAAAATTGGAATTGAGCAGTAAGACCTGCAGTGTGAACATAGCCTAAGTGACTTCTTCAGTCTCAGCTGACTAGTAATGTGTCGATTGCGAACGAAACGGCTCTTAGAGCCAGATCTTTGACAACGACGCGAGCCGCATCCTTATCACAAGCCGTGGGGTTTTTTTTGGGTTTTTTTTTTCTCTCTCACCCTCTCTCTCGCACTTTTTTGTAAATGTAAATAGCTTTTTATTATTATTATATGATTTATTTATTACATTTTATGTGGAGTGAATATATAAAAGTATATTTACGGTGGCCCCTAGAGGCAAAACACGTAAAAACTACAAAACACAACAGAAGTGCTCCAGGATGCTAGGCACCACTGAAAGAACAATGGGCTGTGAGGTCCAGATGCAAATTCTCATGACCATTGATCAACAACCACCGATCAAAGACCATGAGTACCATTCACAGAGAGTTGGGGAATGGCTGTAATCACAGCATTGTAAGATGGCGAAAGATGTACCCTTAGGCCCCCTCCTCGATTCAGAGATGGTCTTTCTCTTTTCATGTAAATGGCCTCCTCCTGCTCAAACGTTTCTCCCACTGAAAATGCTACATCTAGATGAACAGAATCAACTTTTGGGGATTTACTTACCTGGATGAATGAGCATGCATCAAGACCCCCCCCCCCCCCCCCCCCCCCAAAAAAAAAAAAAAAACCAAAGCAAAATCAAATAAATAAATAAAAGACATAGTTTAGGAGCACTCCAGTATCTAACCGGCAATGAAACACAGTTTAATGTCAGTTGAACTTAACTTCATGTCTCACTCGACACTGAAAAAATAAATTTACTGTCAGTGTGAAAGAGATTATTTCATGGCTCCAGGCTATGGTCACTGTTTCAGTCCTCCTGGTTGGAGGTAATGAGCATGATATCCTAGATCTTTGGCCTCAGCCTTTCCCTGTATCTAGCTGTTTTACTGCTGGGTGACATCTAGGGATGGGTATCGTTTAGGTTTTATCCGATACCGGTGCCAAACCGGTACTTTTGAAACGGTGCCGGTGCTTAAACGGTGCCCAAACCGGTGCTTAAAGAATGGAAAACACAAAATTGGTCCAAAAACCTCTCATGTTCAGCTGTTTTTTTGTAAAAAGATAACAATGTTAGTCTTTTCTGCAGGTATACGGCATATATGGTATCACTCTGGGCTGGAAGCAGTGCTTAAACAATGGAAAAAACACAAACTTTGTCCAAAAACCTCTCATGTTTAGCTGTTTTCCACTTTTTCTTCGGTCATTTTAGCCTTTTTGGCCAGGGTGAAGGGAGTATCTGACATCAAACAAGAAGACAGCCGCATGTAGCTATGATGGTGTTTGCTAGTTCACGTTACATGCATTAATTTAATAACGCGGTTAGCTTACTCAACGTAAATTACACACGAACAACAATAAGCTACTCACGCAGAGAAGAACGGCTGCTGCTGCCATCATCATTTCTGCTACACTGGCAGGGCTAGGTTCATCGGATTTAAAGTGTGACCTCCTTTGACAGTATCAGCTTAAAGCACTTGTTGCAGGCTGCTGAGTTTGCATCTTTTGCTGTGAAGTACAGCCAGACTTTTGACCGCTTTGCCTTGGGCATTTTTAATCGGTAGCTCTGCTCTAAAAGAACGTACGTACCTGGACCCGCCTACTATCCTCGAAACGTAAAATGATTGGCTAGAATTCAAAGTGTATCACATCTCAGGAAAAAAAAGCACCGAAATAAAGCACCGAAATGCGCGCTGCTTTTCGGTCTGGTTACTACCGTTTATGTCAGAACCGGTGCCATGATGGCACCGGATACCGGTACCCATCCCTAGTGACATCTCTGCATTTCACATAACTTGATGCAGACAGAGATGTGTTTTTTAATTTTTTTGTGTCTGTTACTCTGCCAGTGAGGTTACACCTAAACTAACAAAGTGAATTTCACGACACTTGGTGAAGAACAGGAGCATGGGCAATGAAGAATGCATTAAAATATGGAATTCTTTCTTTAAAATCGAGGATTATCTTTAATAACATTTACGATGACCACAAGTGATGATCATTAAATACCTAATTAGATACGTCGGTACATTATAAATCAGTATGGTTCCCCTTTTGTTGTATCCTGCAGTAGTGCCCATGTTTTACCTTGCTTTTTTCACCAATTATTTTCACTGATGATCCATTGTGTGTCACATACAGATGCTTCCACTTGTTGTTGAACCCGTAATTTGCTGAAAATATCTGCATTCACTGCTGAATACTGGTGATTATTGGTAGTTCAACAATTCAGTCAAATTAAATAACCTATTTTATTTATGTAATGTAAATATATATAAGGATAACATAGAAAATGCTTAACCGTAATGATTACAAGCTGTAGACTGAATGTAAGTTTTCTGTGGGCTTTTAAGGACTGCCGTAGTGTGGACACAGGGGAACAGGTCCCTCTAGAAATGAGCTTATTGACTGCCACTGTGCCTGATCTGAGGAACTGACAACACCCAGTGAGCCCCGAGGTTGTTGGCTGTTGTTGCCACTTGGAGGGTGGTGTGAGTGCTCTGGCTCCATAGCCATCAATTTGCCTAGCTCCGCGTGTCACAGAGCTCTGACATACACCTGACTTCCTATCACTGGCACCCAAAGACCTCTGAGACGTTGAACAGAGGCAGAAATTGATGGCCTGGCTCGCTGGCTAGGGGCTGATATGCTATAATAAAAATACCTGTCATGAGAGAATAATTTTAAAAACGTAGCGTGCTTTGTTATAAAATAAATAAATAAATTCACTAATGGCATGTGGGTTCCAAAGATCAATTCAATGATTCAAGTATGTAATAAATCATAAAATTCCCCTATGAAAATGTAATAAAAGGAAATTAGCAAACATACAATAGTGTTTACCTATTTCTTTCAGTACAGATACAGCCCACAGACAACTGAGTCAGACCCCTGGCTGATGTATAACTATTAATCACAATACTCTAAATGGTGCATGTTTGTTAGTCACCATATCCACAATAAACTGATTTTAAATATGAGAGAACAACAAATTGTAATAGCCTTTTAGATATTGTTTGACCTTAGCATATTTAATCCCTAATCACGCAAATCCTTATGAGCCAAATAATGGAAAAATGTCTTTTTTTTCCTGGTGCATTTTAATATTATGTTGTTTAATGTTTCAAAATTAAAACAGATGACTATAGGGCTTACCAATGGAGAGACAAGAAGCATCAGAGCGCACAAACCTCAGCCAACGCAGCCCACTCTTTGGACAACTGAGCCTGACCCCCAACTGATGAATAATTATTAATGAATAACAGTACGCTAAAACACATCTGTTTGTTAGTCACTATATCCACAATAAAAGTATTTTAAATACAAAAGACGCACAACGCATGACTGTAACTTCCTGCTAGTAACTGTTTGACTTTAGCATATTTAATTCCTAATCACCAAAAAAAACTCATCAGCCAAAACAAATGGCGAAATTTGAAAAATAAGCATATTTAATATTAAATTATTAAGCCTATCTCAGGGTCTTGTTCACGACTGACGGGAGAAGGGAGCGGAAGATCGACAGACAGATTGGTGCTGCGGCCGCTGTACCGACCTGTTGTGGTGAAGAGAGAGCTGAGTGTAAAAGCGAAGCTCTCAATTTACCGGTCGATTTACGTCCCTACCCTCACCTATGATCACGAGCAGTGAGTAGTGACCGAAAGAACGAGATCCCAGATACAGGTGGCAGAAATGAGCTTCCTCCGAAGGGTGGCTGGCCTCTCCCTTAGAGATAGGGTGAGAAGTTCAGCCATCCCGAGAGGGGCTCAGAGTAGAGCCGCTCTGGGCAGTATCAAAATTGTGAGGGAACAGTACCACATTTTGTATACATTTGTGTTGTTTTCTTGGTTCTTTTTAAATGTACTTTAAGAATTTAAGAAGTGTAGGGTTTTCTTATGTGCCCCCAAAAAACCCATTTTAATATACTATATCTGACATAATCTGGATTAAAATTATTTATTATTTATGTGGATATAGAACATATGTAGCATTCATGAAATAAAAAAATGATCACAAGTTTATTCTGTTTTTAAAAAACAAAGCAATACCTAATCAGAAACAGTGTACATGTACTCAAATTGTTAACTCTACCATAGAGGTTATATTAGAGTGTGCTTGTGCCTTTTTTTCTGTAAGCACTATAGATTAAAAAAAAAAAAAACTTCATAGGGTTGTCGAGGGTTATGTTACCAATTCATTAAAATTTATCTTACATCCGCCAAGGTCTTCAAGGCAAACGTAATAATTTATTTGTCGAAAATTAACAAAACGCCTTAAAACTAGAATCTTACATTTGCACATCTAAGAATCACAGTTTCTTTTGTCGGTTTTTGACCAATAAGTAATTAATTTGACCTTAAAGACCTTGGTGGATGTAAAGCACATTGTAATGTATTGTTAACATAACCCTACTCCTACTAAGTTTTATAGAATCAGAATTTTTTATTGTGTTTACAGACAGAACAACAGAATGAACATGAACTCAGGCACAGGTTACCAAAAACAAACTCCTTGGCAGAGGTAGTTAGAATAAGTTACCTTCCCTCAGTGTCTCTCATGCACCTTGTGATGTTTTAGACATGCTATTTGAAACTCTGCCAGTTCACTTGCTGCTTGTCTCACAGGCTGTGAAAACCCACGCTGAAAGAAAGAGTATGTACTATATGTCAGAGTGTGCAAGTTCCTCTCTTACTAGTAATATTACTCAAAGTAAGAATCACTACCTGTTCTAAACTGCCTAATATAAAACCATGTAATAATCTCATTACATCCTCCTGAGAACTGACCAAAAATGAATCTTCCCAATCAACTTTCTTTGTGATTTCCTGCCTTTTTGGAGCTAAACAAGCCCACCCAAACACATGATAGTTTCCTAATAACATCTCGTTCATGGGGATCAATTTTAAGGCAACTTCAAGAAAAAGCAGACAGAGCAACTGAGATTCATCTCTCAGGTCCTGTGCTTGGTCTTTGTTTTTATATTTCTTAAGGTCAAACTTTCATATATTATTCATGTACTGCTTTCTTCTTCTTCTTTTGTTCCCCACTTGTCCAGTTCCCTCAATTTTTTTGATACACTGCACACCTCGCTGAGATGTGGCTAATAGTTCTTTTGCCCATAAAACTGTTATCTTGGACATTTGTCTAGATTTAACTAAAGAGATGAGAACAAATGATCTGTTTTTGTCACAGTTTGCTATTAAAAAAGTGCACATATGTCGTGTCCAAATTCATGGGCTGCATCCTCGAGAGGACCAGGCCTTCGCGGTCTACGTGGGCCGGGTCCTCAGAAGGTAGGGTAGGCCGGAAGTAAACGGCTGTGAAATTGGACGGTCTAGGCTTCTGATTTGCGTCACCGCTGTCTCGGTGGAGTTTAATAAACTCAGCCATCTGCTCCTTGCCATCTAAAATATAACAGGACACTGGTGCAAATTCTCGACCATCTCACACTTCTGTTTAATCAGTTTTCTGTTTGACGTTTATTCAGCTGTGTGAACACCACCCAGGGGATTGTGATATGTTTTTTTATTGATTAGCATTCAAATATCTCAGTGAAGACAGAACAAAGATCTACCACAAAGCAAGAAAGCATGAGACAAGGCTAATCAAAAGGTATTGGCTGAAGCATTTGCTTATTACGCCAACCCTTTTAACAAAAGATCTTTTAGCATGCAGCTCCTGTACACAGGGCTCGAAGCAAATAATAAAACAAAGCAAAAACAAAACAAACAAACAAACAAACAAGAAAAAAACAAAAAAACAAAAAACTTTCCACCTTAGTAAGTAACTACATCAAAGCAAAAGAATCAAGAGTTTTTTTTGTTTTTGTTTTTTTTGCTCTTTTCATTCTTGATATATATATTTTTCTAATACTCTATTTTTAAACATATTTTTAAACAAGGAAAATGAACTACACCTTTTTAAATCACTGTCATAACTATTCCACAGGTTAACTCCTCTAACAGAAACACATCTCTGCTTTATATTTGTCCTTATCTTGTTTTTTTTAAAGAAATCTGTTCCCCTTAAGTCATATTGACTCTCTCTGACTTTGAACAGCTTCTGAGTACTGGGGCAAAGCAAGTTATTTTGTGCTTTATACATTATCTGTGCCATTTTATATTCAACTAAATCATAAAATTTCAGGGTATTCAGATTAATAAACAAAATGTTAGTTGGTTCTATATAGTTTGATTGGTTTATAATTCTTATAGCTCTTTTTTGCAACTTGAAAATAGGAAGAGTGTTCGTTTTATATGCATTACCCCATATCTCCAGACAGTAAGTCATATATGGAAGCAACAGAGTACAATAGAGTGTGTATAATGATTTTTTGTTCAGGACATGCTTTGTTTTATAGAGAATAGCAATGGTTTTTGACATTTTTGTTTTCACATGGTTTATATGAGACTTCCAACTCAGCTTATCATCAATTATCACTCCAAGAAATTTATTTTCGTACACTCTTTCAATTTCAATTCCATTAACCCTGATTTTAAATACATTTTTCATTTGTCTAGTGCCAAAAATAATCAATTTTGTTTTCTTTATATTTAATGATAACTTATTTACATCAAACCAGTTTTTTAATATATTTAACTCCTTTTCCGCTGTAGTCAGAAGCTGTTCTAGGTTTTTACCTGAGCAATACAGAGTGGTATCATCAGCAAACAATACACATTTTAACAGTTTGGAAATGCTACATATGTCATTTATGTATAATATAAATAATTTAGGGCCCAGCACAGAGCCCTGAGGAACACCACAAGTTACCTTCAACTGCTTAGATTTTACATTATTGAATTCGACATATTGATATCTGTCATCCAGGTAACTTTTCATCCACTTGTATGCTAACCCTCTTATGCCATATCTCTCTAGTTTATTCATTAATATAGAATGATCAATCGTATCAAACGCCTTTTTTAAGTCTATAAAAACACCAACAGTATATTCCTTATTATCTATAGCATTAAGGATTAATGCTAGGATTAATAAAGTTTTATCTTATCTAATCTAATAACTTTAATCTCAGCCAAACCAATTTACTCACGAACAAATAAAACACTGAAAAAAGTCAAACAATAACATTTTTAGGTTGTCTAAGTGACTTATATATTACGTTTAACCTGAGTAGCAAAAGACCGCGGTCATCTAAAAATGATGTGCCGGTAGATGTGCCGTTCTCGGCGGCTCCAGTGACCCTCGAGCTTCCGGCTACCTATTGACCTGGTGGATAACAGAGATCTCCGAAAACGTCGGAGCACTTTTGCAAATATGTGATATCTTGGTAAACCAAGCAGATATTTGAAGTTTACACAGCTACATTCTCGCCTGAAAATATGTTGAAACGTTTATTTTGCGACCCAGAAAGAATAATAGTAAAATAAAAACTTAGTAGCGGCCGCCATTGTTAAACTGGAATTGGCTGGGCTGCGCTATGAATTCTGAAATATGGTGGGCCACGAAGGACACATCCTTCAAATTTGGGGAAAAGGAGGACGCATTTGTCGGCTGCATTTGGAGGAGTCTATGAATTTGGACGGCCTTCGTCGCGTCGCTGTGACGTAATCGGGCCTACAAATGCGGCCTCAGGAGGATGCAGCCCATGAATTTGGACACCCTCACAGATGCAATTTTGAACCCTGTTTTGATGTCTGTTATATCTTGACACAACACTGGTTCGTCCTTTGAAATAGTCGCATTTTACTCTTGAATCAGTCAGTGTTCAAGTGACAAGTGACCTAATCATAAAATAAATAAATAAATAAAACATATTTTAAAACATAAATAGCAATAAAACCCCAAACTAAAGTGAAAAACACTCAAATAGCAGCAGTTTAATTAAAAATTAATTTGCATTTGGGAATGGCTAAAAGTTTATCCAATTCTACCCTGAACAGACGTCTGGGAAGCAATGGTAGTGAGACTTTTATTATAGATTATACTGACAATATTAATTGTGACCAGAGATGGGCAGTAACGCGTTTCTTGTAACGCGTTACTGTAATCTGATTACTTTTTTCAAGTAACGAGTAAAGTAAGGGATTACTATTGCAAAAACGGTAATTAGATTACCGTTACTTTCCCGTAGGAACGCTGCGTTACTGCGTTACTAAAACCGTGATTTTTTTTTGGGAGAATGTCTCATGACAGTGACATAAGCGAGTGCAAGGTTATTGACAACAGCTGTGTGCAGATCAACAATGGATAATATATCAAGTGCGGGAGAGAGTATGAGCATAGAGCGTTTAAAGCGTGAAAGTACTGACCTTACTTTAAGTTTGATTCCATAAAAAGTGACAAAAACATTAGTGTCCGTTGTGCGTGGGAAGAAAACTTCTTTTTACAGCGAAAAAAACCCCCCTAAACTTCCAAGCAAGCACCGTGTGCACAACGACGTAATGGGAAATTCACAGACAAACTCGCGGATTCTTCCACTGACTGCTGCGGCACACCTGCACCAGGGTAACCCTCCGCCTACCCTGCTCCTGCTTTACAGGTGAAAATAGAGCAAAAGGACCGCTAGACCAAAGGACTTTATTTATTTTCTGCTGTGTTTTACTTGCATCTATTTGAAAGAGTGAGTGTAAACACACAAAAAAAATTATTTTATGTGCTGGAATGTGCAGAAAATAGGTTTAAATATTAAACAAATTTCTTCCAGTCAGAGAATGTTGCATATAATTAAATTTTTGCTTGTTGTATAAAGTTAAAATATTAAAACTAATAAAACAAGTTTTAAAAAGGGACTTTTCCATTTGATTACATTTTGTATGATGGATTATGTAGAAAAAGTAGAACTGGGCTGAAAGATCTATCGCTTTATCACCTATTCAGGTTGTAAATTGTGTTTTTAAAAGTAACTAAGTAACTAAGTAATTAATTACTTTTGAAAATAAGTAATCAGTAAAGTAACGGAATTACTTTTTTGGGGAAGTAATCAGTAATTAGTTACTGATTACTTTTTTCAAGTAACTTGACCAACACTGATTGTGACTTTACTGAATGCTGTCGTACTGATCTTTTAACAGAGTGTGCCAACTTTTTCATCAAAACATCTGTGGGGATGGAATCGAAATCCTTTTAGCCTGCTGACATTTTAGTTATTGACGTAACCTAATTTGACATTGTAGACGTTACAAAACATCCACGTTGTGTAATCTAATCCTGGCGTTGGATTAGTGAAATGCCACAAGGCCATCAATCACAGGACGAAGGAAAAAACAAAGCAAAACAAGATGACATGATAGCGTTCATCATACTTCACCGGACGATCACACTCATTTACACTCTGTTACTCCCACTCAAATATTATTAGTTACCTAAAACAGCTTTTTTATGTTTTCTTGTTCAATAAGTACTCGAGTCGTGAAGTGAGGAAACTGCAGAAGGCTTTAATAATGGCTTTACCACTTTGTTTACCTGGTTCGAGCTTCAATCACTTTAATCTATTTGACCCTACATCCTCACTGTATATTTAGACTGAGAGAATCCGCTCTTGTGCATGATTCAGCTTCTCTGTTACACAGACGCAGCAGATAGTATCTTGGTTTTTAATCGCGGACCAAAAATGAGACGTTAGGCAGTCTGTGAAGGGGGATGGGTGATAAAACCACACATTCATCACACCACAAACTGTTGCAGTCAAACTCAATTAATTTCCAGAATGTGCTGTAGAGTTTGCATTAGCGCTCATTTAGTGGGTGGGGAGCAACTGAGACAAGTAAGGCAGACAGGAGTAATATTCTCTTCATAAGTCACTGTGTTAAATGAGGGTGGTCTGATATTTGTGTCACAGAGAACTCCAGCTGACAGCACAGTTGCAACAGAAGAAAGCTAATGACCGAGGAGACACGGCCCAATTAATAATCATCTATTAGAAATATGACACAACAATTAATTTAATAATATTCTCAACCAACAGCTTTAAGAATAAAAAACAAAGACTTCGACGCAAGGTGGTCGTACCATTAATTGAGGCGTACGTATGTTAATCAAGAGAAGGCTTACTGGAAGGCAACCTACTTTTCAAACACTCCATCATTAAAGGAACGCTGTACTTGAAAGACTTCTTTCTATCATACAATAAACATGACAGCAATAAGCACTAAATTAAAAGAAAGGCGCATGGTGAATGATGGATAAGCCAATGTGCAGGATGTGTCTAGACAGCGGGTTAAAAAAAACAGATCAGAAGCACAGACAAAGGCAGTCTCTGACTACTGTTTGGCTTCCGCATATTATGACTGACATATTTTTCTGATTAGCAAGTATGTGCTCTACAGTGTAAGAACAGGTGACAGAAAAAGAAAGCTGACATAGAGATGCACACCTGTCCATGGAATTGAGCCTCAGACAGCTCAATTTGATCATACATGTGTTTCAAGTAGACATGATGTTCAGAACAATAACCCATAAAGATAAAAACAAAAACACACACACTTACTTTTTGGAATATGAATCTGCTCAAATGATTTTTACATTGAATATTATACTTTAATATCACGACGAAATCCAGAATACACGTTTATTTTTAGCTAAATAAGTTTAAGTGTGGATAGACAGACTGTATCTTGGCATTCACTAATAACTTCATTTCAGTGTATGCTCCCACAGTACTATCTCATGACTAAGCTAGTGCTGAAATCACAAAATCTGGTTCATACTGGTTTAATCAAAGGTTTAAAGTAAGCTATTTATGCACTTTAACAGGCAATTACTGCTATTTCAATACAATTTGGTAACGAGAGTGTGAAATATGGTTCCATGCAAAAATCTTAATAAATTACAGAGCCCCGCAGGGAAAAACTTAAGACGGACCTTTGCGAGATCTCGCGGCAAAAAGGCGGCAGATACTTAGTTGTAATATTACTCTTTCTGGGTCACAAAATACACTTTTAAGATATTTTGAGGCATGAATGTAGTTGTGTAAACGTCAGATATCTGCTCGGTTTACAAGACATCACATATTTGCAAAAGTGCTCCGATGTTTTCGGAGATGTATGAAACTTTTGCGAGATCTTGCAAAAGTTTTGCGAGATCCCGAGTTTGTTTTGCAAGATTCTTCATTCTTTTTTCTCCCATGTCCCCTGCGGGGCTCCGTAATAAATAACTTAATTGGCATGAATAACAAAATTAATTAATTCTGTTGATCTAATCAAGTTGTACCAATAAGAAATCTCTAAGTTCTCTCAGTAATTCTCCGTGTAAATGCATTTCTAGGTCACTCTCATGGCCTGTTCCTCTTTCCATTGCACTCAGGTGAAGGTGTGCAGGTTACACTGTTTTCCTGCAGTTCAGCTGGTACGCCTGTTCCTCGTCACATCATCGCCTACCAGCGTTTATGGTTGGTTTGAGCTTCCAGTTTTCACCATCTGTCATCGCAGTGATCAGGTTCTTTGTTGATAGTTCCCTGTGAGTTCCCAGTGTTAATGTCATTCTCTACTCTGCTCCTTAGAAAATGCTTCTCATAAAGTGTTTTCTCCTTATGGAAATTACTCGCCTGATATCCCAAGCTGGTCTGTTCCTGAGAATAAAAGATTGTGTTTTCACGTACCTCTAAAACTCGCCTGCCTGTCCACTCTCCTCCATTACATGCCCACTGGGAAACTGGCCAGTTTCCTTAGCTATGCACGTAAGAATCTTATTTGGTCCTGAATTCCTAAGGCTAGAGGCTGATACCAGCAGTACAGATTAACCTACTTCTACTTTCTGACAGAATTCTCCTCCTGTACTGTGAACCAAAGCTTCCCAGTTTCTCCACAGTTGCATATCCTTGTTGTTATTCCTTAGTTTCTGTTAAATAAATCTTTTGAATTGCACACTGACAGTCTTGGGTTTTACATCAGAGTCTGCTGCATTATTTATCTACATTGGTTATGACAGTGCATACATAAACACATAAATAGATAATCTGACACTGTTAAAACATCGATACCATGAAATCTATCAAGTGTTGACCAGCAGAAAGCACGGTGCAGAGCGCGGTCCATGCTCCTTTTACTTTGACAACAGTAAACTAAGGAACTATTCAAGGGTGACATTTTGACAGAGATCAAGGTGCAGTCCAAAGTTTTATGTCTAATACAGCTGGTAGAGCAGCTATCCAAAGGAGAGGTTTTTGCAAACATAAGATTGGTCTGTTGAGTTATGTCAGACTATGTCCTAAATTTGATGTGTTAGAGCTGTTGACAACTCTGCCTTTCACTGTGTGTGCTGGGAAAGGCTCCAGTTCCCTGTTACACTCTGAAAGGTACAGAAATGAGATAGATGGACTTGGTGGTATAATACAAGACAGAGAGATGGGCAATAACACAGCATGACTCACTTAAACCTTTCCAACACACTCCTCTGGAGCTTTAATAGAGCGAGTGCAAGGTTTCAGCATGGTTCACTGAAACATAACACCTTTTTACTACCATGTATAATACAACACAAATCTCTGTGAAGATATTATGGAAAACCAATAGCAATGTTTTAGCGTTCATTATTTATAATCACATTATTAGTATTGGCAGCAATATATATGTATAATTCCTAATTATTCATACTTGCTTAGCCTGCTTTCACTGTAAGTGTTAGAAGATGGATGGATAGAATTAATTTTCATAGTTTAATGTCTTAAATATTTTAATGTAATTAGGGCTTCAGTGGTTTACATTCAGAATAGTAAATATTAACCAAGTCTCATCTTTATTTGGTCACTCGGTCTGAGTTAACATACACATGCAGAACACAAAATGACTTAATTCATATTCATGACGATCACCATGCATTTGTTCCTGATGATTTTCTGTGAAAAATAATATTTTCTTCATTCACTGATGCAGCCATTTATTCTGGTCCTAAGTACCAGTTTTGATGACACCTGGTGAATGTGATGTGCCATGAGTCTGTATTTTTAACATAATATGATGTTTTCATCATTAGCTTTTGCAGCAGCACTAGCAAGACAGAAACTTATTTTAAAGTTGATACAGCAGTGAGCGGATGGCTTTATGTATGAAATCTTTTCATTATAATCTCACATTATGAATCAATATGTGTACTTAAAAGCAAAAACTGGCATTTTCTAATGGAAAGGCTCTATTTTTTTTAAAAGTATCACAACTTTTTGGGTTTTCAAATATTGTACAATAAAGAATTTGAATATCCTATTGTAAAATAATCTGTTATATCTACCAAATGTATGAAATTTAACAAAGGTCAGCATTGTGTCATGTTAGAATTCTACATGTGGCGATTTCTCTTAGTCAGTAATGCTTGCTTGGGGGTGACGGGTGGGAAGCTCTAGACCAGGGGTGTGAAACTCAATTGCACAGGGGGCCAAACCTCAAGGCACACTTTAGGTCGCGGGCCAAACAAGATAAACATTTATTGAACACACTAAAACAATGTTTTTTAAACATAAATATGAATAAAAACAGACAGGAATATAATTCCAGAATAAATAAAGTTAAAAAATAAACTTTAACTTTAAATATTTTGCTCTCCATAAAAATATATCCTGCCAAAATTATGCAAGTTAGAAATATGAACATGCTGCCAAAAACCCCAGAAAAAATTAATGAAAACATACACAAGGTTGGAGCCACATGTAGACGGAGCTGAGGCATTGCCTCAGGAAAGGAACTAATAAAGCCATTCAGTGTCGTACTTTGCCTTGAGTGTCCCATTAGAATGCAGCTGCACAGGTGCAGTTTCCACGTTATCTGTAAATGGGTTGTGAAGCAGCTCGAAATTCTCATTTTGTGCTTCAAAGTCACCAAAGTGCCGCAAACTCAGTGCGCTCAGTTTATCAGCAAAGTGCGCATTTGGTAACGCTGTTGCGCTGACTTGGTTCAACATTACTTGGCAACAGGGAAAGTGAGGCAGGTTGCACTGGTGCATTTGTGACAGCTTCACTTGAAATGCCTTCACCGCATCATACATGCCATGTCCATGAACTGACAGATTTCCTTGCTGAGCTCAAAAACTCTATTGAGAACTTTTCCCCAACTCAGCCAACGGACCTCTGTATGATGAGGAATGCCGTCAAACTCTGAATCTATTTGCCACATAAAAGACTGAAATTGACGGTGATTTAAACATTTAGTTCGGATAAAATTTACGGTTTGCGTCATGGTGATCATTACATCCTCCATTTTTAAGACTTTACCACACAGCCTTTCCTGGTATATGATGCAGTGACATGCTGATAACTCACCGGTACAGTTCTCCTGCATCTTTACTCGCATCCTGCCGACTAGTCCACTTTTTTCACCGCACAACACCGGCGCTCCATCTGTTGTAAGTCCAACAAGTTTGTTCCAGGGCAGTTTCATGTTGGTTACACTTTGTTATATGTTTCTCCTCAGGCTCACATTTGCCAAAATCTGCATTTTGTCTGGACACAAGACATCTCACACCTTCATCATGCAGCTCTCCCTCGGTAAATGGCCGGGCTGATTTGGCTCCTCTGCTACAATAAAACTTGCTTTCACTACAGCTTCACTTTGTGATTTTGCTCTGGTGAAAAACGTCTGCTGAAATGTCAGCTTCTTCTTTAGCTCTTCTACTTTCTGTAGTTTCTGCTCTGCATTCAGGTTTTTCAGCCTATCCTGTTGTTTTGTCTCATAGTGCCGTTTTAAATTAAATTCCTTAACTACAGCCACAAATAAGACACATGGGTTTACCGGCAATGTTTGCAAACATTTATTCAGCCTCCCACCAGCGCTGAAAGGCTCTGTTTTCAGAATCAACTTTCCCTACTGTCTCAAAAGTTCCATAAACTGAATGATTTCCCGAGTCAGTGATATTACTTTTAAATTTAAACTTCATACAAAGTGATTATTTCTACTTAAGAGTCCAATAGTATAATAAGTTAGTGCCTCCTCTGCTGTGTTACCTTTAAAAATCTCACCCTTTCAGATTCTCCTGTATTTTTTTCCCTGGATCTTAACACGATGGATTAAAACAAGTTTGATTTAGTAATGCTGTTTGGTCCAGTATTTAAAACTCCACGTGTGGAAACACTTAAGAATGAAAAGTCAAGGTGCTCCTCCACATCGAAAGGAGCCAGCTGAGGTGGTTCGGGCATCTGACAAGGATGCCTCCTGGGCGCCTCCTGGGGTTGGTGTTCCGGGCATGTCCCACCGGGAGGAGGCCCCGGGGCAGATCCAGGACACGCTGGAGAGATTATATCTCTCAGCTGGCCTGGGAACGCCTTGGTGCTCCCCCGGATAAGCTGGAGAAGGTGGCTGGGGAGAGGGAGGTCTGGGCCTCTCTGCTTAGGCTGCTGCCCCCGCGACCCGGCCTCGGATAAAGCGGAGGAAGATGGATGGATGGATGGAAGTCAAGGTGACTGGAAATACGCTTCTGAAAATACCTGTTATTACTCTAAAATACAGACCTAGGAGGAAACAGTTATGAAAGTTCATTTAATTTGAATTAAAACCAAATTCAGTTTTCTCACTTCAAATGACTAATAGTATACACCGTCCTAGCCCAACCAGTGTCATCAGCGGTCTCCTAGACACAGCTGTGGAAGTGCAGCACGCAACACGGTTTATTTTATCTGTGAAAACAAGGCCAAAGGCGGTGAAGGCACTCTGGGGATTTTTCAGCCTTCTGAGGAGACTAGATCTAACGTTTGGACGTATTTTGGATTTTATACAGAAGGAACATTTGGTAAATCTGTCTGTAGAAAATGCAGACAGGAAAATTGCACTAATCACTCCTTTACAGTGAATGCATGGCTGCGTGAATGATGTGCCGAGCTCAAAGTAGATGTCATGGTTTGTCTCCAACTCTCCATCACCTTGTCAATAATCTGAAATATATAGATATATATATTTATTTTATACTATAACACTATAATTTACACTATAATTAAGGAACTAAAATAAATATAAGTCCAAAGCTTATTTCAGTTCAACGTTTGATCCCAGAGACACATCTGAGAGAACTGGCTCCAGCTTCGTCTGGGGAAAACGGCCTTTACTGAATTGTTGTGGCAGGACCTGAGGTCTGCAGTTGATGCTAAACAGCCTTCAAACTGAAGTGAAGCAGTTCTGCGGGGAACATGAGCTATAATTACTTCAGAGTGCTCGCAGAGCAAGATTAATTACCGCAGAACACATTTAATGCTATTGATAAAAAAGGTGATGTAACTGTGTTTTGTGGAATAAAACTTATAAACGGGGTCAATGTTTATACTTAACTGGGCAGACATTAGTTGCTGGTCAGGCATATGTAATTAAACGTAAGTAAACAAGTATATATGTATAAACTGATCTATGAGGATAAACTCCTATAAAAATTCCAAAGTAGTTAATTCCCCCTTAAATAATTGATATTATTTAACTACTTTTCTTGCTTTTTTTTGCAGCAGTTATTGTATTTTCATTCGGAACTTTATTATAAAACATGAAACAACCTTTGGATCACCGTGTTTCTCTACTTACTGACATAACATCACTGCAAAGAAAAGGTCTAAAAAGATAAGTGACTGGGAATTTGATTCAATATAGTTTTAATTACTTTCATTCTAATTTACTTCAGCCAAACTTTTATAGAAAAAAAGGGACTGTGGACTATATACAGCATGAGAAAAAAGAAAATAAATCTTTTTTTTTTCATAGTTCAACATAGTGATTACCATAAAATAAAAACAATCACACAAACACAAAATCGAACCAAATAACGACACATTTCACCAGAGACCATGCTGCAATGGGATCACACCAACCATGAACCAAATGAGTTTTTGGAAAGCACTCATCAAACTTGCCCTTCATTTTGATCTCGACCACGCACCGATCACTGTAATTACATCTGGCACAGATGCACAGTGATGCCGTTGTGTTGACAAAATCTGTTGCTAGACAGACATAATCACCTGCCAAAGTGCTCACAATTGCCTTTGTGGTGGTTCCTGCTACAAAACTCATGTTTCATCGGGAGCATAATTTACTAAGACGAGTAGAACGCAGGTAGACAGAAAGACTCACAGTGTAACAATGGTTCATAAACCATTACAGCTATGAAAAAGCCGATGTTTTTCACAACAGATAAAGGCACAGTGTTTGGAGACTTAGAAATACATGGGAAAGGATAACACCCCAAATATTGACACCCTTCTCTCAGAGCTCATAGGTTAGACACAGCCCAACCTATATTTTAACTGGCTGCAAGATCAAGATAGGGACAACAAAAGACTGGAAAAGCAAATGGCACTAAAGAGAAACAGCTGGAGGAATAGTTTACAGCTAATTAGGTTAATCTGAAATAGTTCAGTAACATAACTGTGTATATAAAGAGCATCGTAGCAATGCAGGGTTTCAACATTCTGCAAAATTTGCAGAATTTGGACCTGTTATCATCTAAGTACTAATATCATCGAAAGAGAATCTGAAGAAATCTCTGTGTGCAAGGGACAAGGCTGAAAATCAGTATTGAATGCATGTGATCATAGGGCCCTGAGGCCACACTGCATTAAAAAGAGATTTGATTATTGACATGGAAATCACTGAATGCGCTCAGGAACACTCACTGAAATCACAGAGCCATCCTCATCCTCAAATGCTCAAGTTAAAGCTGTATTGTGTAAAGAAGATACATTTGAGTATGATCCTAAAACACAGCTTTCTTGTTGGGACCAAAGCTTTTACATGTACTGTGTTTGGTAGCAGAAGAGTCCAGGTGCTGAACAAACCTCCCTGCAGTCCAGACCTTTCATCAAATAAAAACAAGTGGTGAAGATTAAAGACGACTAGCTAGAATCCTGAATGCAACAACACGACTCTCCCTAAAGTTGAGTAGCTGATCTCCTCAGTTTACATCCTGTTGTTCAAAGAAGAGAGGATGCTACATAATGTTAAACGTGGGACTTCCCCAACTTTGACACGTGTTGCTGTTTTCAGGATGAGCTTGTATTTTTATTAAAATCAAACTTTTTCTAAGTTTAGACATATGATATGCTTTCCAAGTTCTACTGTGAATAAAAGATTTGCAAATGACTCCATTCTGTTTTTATTTACATTTTACACAGCACTTTAACTTTTTGGAAACCGGGTTCACGTTTATTTATTTGTTGCTGGAATTTTACTTTTTGTCATTAGTGATGGCTGCATTATTTATTAGGAACAAGTGGTTCGAAGAGTGCTGCGGTAATGGAAGGGATATGCCACGACCTGCTTAACAGTTGTTTATGATGCCAATAGAGCTTATGAGTGGCTCTGAAGTAGTGTCAGGGACTTATGAACTATGGTCGCAATGACCATGCTGTGTAAAATAATGAGCGGCCAAATAATTCCGGAGTTGCTTGCAATCGACAGTGAACTGGGAAATCAAGGCAATACAAGCAGTATGTGAAAGTTACACTGTTAAGGATCAAACTGAAGTTAGTTAAGTGTGCTGTTTTCATTTTGGTAATACCCCATGAATATTCACAACAATGTGGAAGTCTGAAGATACTCAAAAGCTCAGAACTTTCATTTTCTTCCCAAGTAGAAAAGAGCTGTAACAGTCAGAGGCAGTACTCCTCTGGTGCTCCTTTCTTTTTTGAGCAAGTTTCTTCTGATCTGAGATTTGTCACTCATGAAAAGTAGGATTGTAGCTGTCGTTGTACTTGTCAGGAACAACGTGTTTCCATCCAGCTTGGGAGATGTCAGAGTGACAGAGAATTTTTACTTATTCACTAATGAACTGTGTAGTCAGTACTAGTAACCCTGCTTTGTCTGATGTAGATGCTGTAGATCACAGCTTTTGGATTAGTTTACTTTTCAGCACACGTACTGTTTTCTTGAAATTCAACTCTCAGTGGAAGGACACCTGTTCAAGTTCTGCTGTTCTAATATTTACTGTTGATGTGAGTCTCAAACATTTCTCTTTGCAGCTATATTAAAAACAAAGAGTTTCAAAACACAGGAAAGATTTTCCTCACTTTTATGACCCAAATTTTGATTTTTGCAAAGCACTAGACTCGAACTATGGGTTGCTTCTACATCACATTTGCCTCTGATTCCTAAATTCGTTTATTTGTGTGATAACACGCATGCAAATTAATTATGTCTATATTACTGCCACAGGTTTTCCTTTCTCTGCTACACTTCAGAATGCTTCCACATACTCATTTTACTTGTCAACAACAAAAGTTGTGCTCGCTGCCTTTATATAAATCATGTTACTATATAATAATAAACCTTGTGGTAACACTCAAAAACCACAGAGTGCTCTAAGCAACTGCCTGCAGAACTGGAAAAAAAACTATCAGTTAGTTTACAAAGCACGGGAAGAATAAAAGAGATAAAAGTGCTTTCAGTTTGCAATATCTGCTGTCTGAAATGTCATTATAAAATGCAAAGCAAAGGAGAACAGTCAAAGTCAAGACAAGATCAGGAAGATCAAGAAAACTTTCATATCACTGCTTTGGAGTTGAGTGGCACCCTCCGGTACAGCAGCGTTTTGCATATACAGCAAGGAAGAATGGATTGGTAGCAAATTCTGGATGCAAATTGCATGCAGTCAGTCAAAAAAACCAAAACAAGTCATACTTCTGCAGCATGATTATAAGCCAAGGCAGACATCAAAATCTGCCATGAGCTACTTTACGGAACACATGCTGCAGCTTTTGGTCCAGGCCCCTTAGCTGGAATGGCCAGAAAATCTATGGCAAACTTTTGAATATGCTGTGTTTGCAGTGTAGCCTAAAAATGTCTTTAAAGCTGAATAGTTAGTGAATGTTCTTGAATCAAAAGAAAGGCTCAGCTGGCTACAAAATGTGTGAATGTGTGTGTAAATGGGTGAATGACTGAATGTAGTGTAAAGCGCTTTGGGGTCCTTAGGGACTGAGTGAAGCGCTCTACAAACGCAGGCCATTTACCAGGCAATTTACAAAATATAAGGTATGTGCAACCTGTGATATCTGATTAACTACTTATTCACACAAATGTCGCACTGCAGTTTTCTGTTTTTAATCAAAAACATGCAGAGAGGAGGTGCATTAACATTAGACCCAACAACCTCCAATCAACAAAGCAACCAAGCCCATTAACCCTGAGTGGTGGAAAAAAATGTCTTTAGACCACTCATTGTGCCACACTGCTGGTTATTAAGCCTATTACTCTAAACTACTCAGATGAAAATATGAATATTTTATTAACTGCTCTCACTCTCATTTCATTTCCCTCCTATTTGGACTTTGGTTGCAGCAGGGGCTGCAACAAAACAATGCTGGGAAAAAAGTAACTAAAATTAGTAATTGATCTGAAAAACTGGAAAGGAGAATGAGAAGGAGAAGCGATGGGAGGAGCAGCCTCTGGGCAAATTGTAACCATGTGTGATTGTGTGCTAAGAAATTAATCTCCACTTTCTCATCAACATGATGGCATAATGCACCAACTGACTTGGAAAGTATATCTCTTTTTATTACTTTTATTTTCTGTGCCAAGAAGCCAGAGGTATGCGATCACTGCTGTTTTCTGGACTGCCTATTTGTTTGTTTTTCTCTGCTGTCTCTCGAGGAAATTACATAACGAACATTGACCTGAATTTTATGAAAGATGATTGAGAGGCAGAGCATTCCCACAAGAGGAACTTATTAGGTTTTGGTGCTGATCCAGATCACTTTGTTTGAAAATTGCCAAATTGGGCACCGACTTCTCCGAGTGCCTTTTTAGTTTTTACTGATGTCATTATCATGGACTCGACAAAAGACCAGTATCAATTACAAAACTATTTGCACATCTTCCTCTTACATCAAAAACATCCAGTACTGGACCTGAATAGCTAAGCTGCAAAAGTGAGGCGGAGCAAAGAAGCAGAACTATGACACGTTTAATTTTATACTCACTGACACTAAACAAAAGATAACCGCAACCGACTAGACAGCAGTTAAAGTGGGTTTGAAATTCCAAAGTCTTTAAACATAAAACTGCGTCTTGAAACAGAAACAGTGGAAGACAGTTGTGACACAGCGCTGGCAGAAACGTGAATTCAATGATGGACGTCTTAACCTTTGATATAGGCAGGCATCAGGAAGTGAAGGGTTCACCAGAGAGTAAAAAACTGTACTTACCCTGCTACGAGTTCACACAAAGAGTAAATGCATGTAGTTAAACAATAAACCAAACCAGCAGCTAACATCCATGCTTGTTTTTTTGACAATCACTGTGCACGGCAAGTAAAAATGACAAAGCACAGATGAGAGACTGGTCAATGGTTAATAAGTGCCAACTTTGTTGGGTTGCTAACATGGTTATACATATTTATTGTAAATAAGCTCCATCTCTGGAAGGAATTATAACAAATTTTAGTTTAAAAAGCAAACAAAGACAAAGCAAGCAAATGTAAGTTACTTTGGTGTATTAGACGAAAAAAAGAAAAAAAAACTTTCTGCTAATGCTTTTTCCAAAAAACAAACAAACAAACCACATCTGGTAACCATTTTTCTGCAAAAAGTATCCTTGGTATTTTCCATAAAAATATGCAAAATATGCAACATGCTAAATCCTGTGTGAAGGACTTCACCAAGGGTATAAAAGTATTCCAATGTTACATGGCTGGCATGTAAATTCATTAGACTTCAGGTAGCAATGAGTCTGATGAACTCAGTGGCAAAGAAAGGTTTCACATTTGCTTAGAGAAATTTAAATATGAGCCTTCTCCACATACATTTTGCAGTCATAGCTGCTCCATAGTCAAATGCTTTAATATGTTTTTTTCAGTAGCAAAAATAAAGCTGCGAGACTTGACCTGCGACCTACACATTAAGATTAAAGAAAAGCTGCGACTCAATTAATACAAAGATAAATTGAATACATTTGTGGTTTATTGTTTAGTCATATTAAAGTAAATCTATGCAAACAATACATTCAATCAAATAATAAAAATCAGAAAAACAGTTCTGCAAAATTTGAAAATAAAATCTGGTTATACAAAACTAGCAGCTACACTGTGAACACGCATATTAATGCTGATGTTATGAGCGTAAAAAGATGAAAGAAGAGTACATTCTTGTTTATATACATAGCATAACAAATGGTCTATGAAATTAACACAGCTTGATTTGCAGCTCCACAGCCCTACCTATACACAGCAAACACCTGCCTCAGAAACAGAACAGACAATGAAGTGAAATGTTGAGACCGGGGTAATTGCCATGAATGAGATGGAAGTGCAGCTATTATGTTCTCTTGCTTGGCAAAGATGGTGAGACAGACCTCTGGCATATTTCCACATCTATCTAAATCTGACTTGTGATGAACAGACAAATGGACACGTATACCAATGGAAAGAACGTCCAAGGAAACAACATAAGGGAAGACGCAGCAGAGCTCTAGGTCTTTGGGGCTCCTCAAAGACTCCAATACTCCTCAAAGACAAAGCCAGATGACAAGAGACTAAAGGAGGAGCTGTCATTTTCACACTGCACTCTCAGAGCACCAAGCACAATTTAAATTCTATTTGGGAGGGGGAAATTAAAATCCCGTTGTGTTAGCAACAAATGAACTCCTACTTGTTTAAGTACTATCCTTTGGGAATTCATACATTGCATAGAAAACATTAGGAGATGAAAGTGTTCATGTAAGACAGCAAGAAATGAAAAATAAGATAAACCACTGGAGGCCAAGTCATTAACTTGAGCCCCCTTTTCAAAGCTTTTGCTGGCAGATGCTCGCCCCCGTCTTCAGACCAACATCTAGTAAACTGATCTGGCACCAGCCTACCATGCTGAAATCTAGTCTAATCCTCAAAGCACTTCAAAGCAGTGCATGAGCGTGCGGTCTGAACTACCCTGTGTTGTACTCTTTTAGATGGGGAAAATGCTCTCCGCAGCCTTTCGACAGATCTCATTTACATTTGGTTTGAAGCACAAAACACCATCTTAACACTTGTCTCATGTGATTTGGTTTCAAAACGTTATTTTCATTGTGCTTTGATGCTTGATAATATTGAGGAAGAATGCACAAGTGACAAAAAATAATATAATTATATTGTTCACGCATACAGATGTTTACTTAAAACCAAAGTTTAGTAGGCTTCTTCAAGATAAAATGTACATATCAAGTTTCATAACTGGGGCCTATACATAGTAGGGCTGCCACAAACGATTATTTTGATAGTCAGCTAGTCAGATCATGCATCCATTGTACGTAAAACGTACAGCTTATTGCACCAGCATGCATCTGCTCTTATATAACTATCACTAGCTTACAGCTTTAAGTGTTTAAGGTATGTGTTAACTAAAAATAAAGACAAGATGGTAGTTTATTAAATTTTAATAAAATGTGCAGACTGTTTCGGTGGAGTTTAATAAACTCACACAATTTACTCAGGAACAAATAAAAGACTGAAAAAAGCCAAACAATAATATTTTTAAGTTATCTAAGTGACTTGTATATCATGTTTAACCTGAGTAGCGAAAGACGGCGGTGGGTTTGAAAACGATTTGCCGGGAGTCCGGTGTTCTCACCAGCTCGATTGCGAACCCCGGCTAGCAATCGAGCTGGTGGGTAACAGACGTCACCGAAAACGTCAGAGCGCTTTTGAAAATATGTGATGTCTTGATAAACTGAGCAGATATTTGAGGTTTACACAGCTACATTCTCGCCTGAAAACATGTTAAACGTTTATTCTGTGACCCAGAAAGAATAATAAGAGTAGTATTAAAACTAACTAGCTGCCGCCATCGTTGGAAACTGAGCCGGGCTGCGCTATGAATTCTGAGACAGAGCTACTTCTTCTTCGGGGTTTAACGGCAGCTGGCATCCTTGTACATGCAGTGCTGCCCTCTTCTGTTTCAGTCCGTTATTACACTCTTAAATCCTACTACTTATTCCTGCGTCTTTTGGGATCTTAAAAAAACTTCAAACGACACGTTGACTATTAAATTAGTCGTCGACGATTTTGATAGTCGACGTAATCGTGACTAGTCGACTAATCGTAGGAGCCCTAATACATAGATATAGAAACTGATCAGGAGTAATTGTTTCAGTCAGTATGAATGATGGTCTTAATGTAAAATTATTGCAGTCATTTCATTAGATATAACTGTCATCTTGTTTGTGTTGAGTTTTTCTAAGAATGATGCCACAAATATACATGCAGCACTGGAGTCAAATTAGTAGTGATTCAGTTGTTTCAGGGCACAATGATTCAAATTAAAATTGAAAGCAATCAAATTGGATCACGCACACACAATCCTGATGAGGCAAACAATACTTCTGTACGGTTAAATTTCTGCTGCTCTTCAGGGCTATATACATGTTTCGATGTCTTACCCAGGTATAGAAATTATTAACATATAACAGTTGAAACACAGCACAGATCTACAAGCGTCGCCCTCCAGTCACACCAAGCCAGTGGGATCTTATGCCCCTGTTACCCCCCACCCCAGTCAACACTTTGTTCTTAATAAGTGGGGGTGCGAGAGGTCCCGGGTTCAAATCCCGGACGACCCCCCACTTATGTTACGCCCCACTTGTGTTGCCCCCCACCCCAGTCAACACTTCGTTCTTAAGTGAGGCGTAACTTATTTAGTAAGTCCCCTGGGTAAAACTTTTTTCATAATCATACTTTTGCATTTCTCTTATTACATGTTTTTTCTATCAACAAATGTCTCCTGACATTTTTATTGCAAATATAATATAGTCAGGAGCGATGGCAAGTCACACAAGATAAAGTTGAGTCCAAAATAACAGAAATTATTAAAAAACAAAACGGCATCCACAACAGCAAACTTAAATTTAAGGTGCTATAAAGTTGTCCTCTTAAAAACAGTCAAATAGTTGGATAATACAATTTCTGGGCAGCATGGTGGTGCAGACCAGCTGAGCCCTCACCGTGCGGAGTTTGCATGTTGTCCCTGTGTCTGCATGTGGTTCCTCCCACAGGCTAAAGGTATACATATTATCTTAATGGATGATTCTAAATTGGCCATGGGTATGAATGTAAGTGTTGATGGTTTCTGTCTCCCTCTCAAATTCCACCTAAAAATACTATATGGAGCTAAATAAACAAAACGGTTGCTCTAAGATATCATGTTAATATTGTTTTAGTTGCAGGTAAATGGCTGCGTACATATTTGACAGTAGTAGATGTGCAATATGGGTACAACATGTTTTACTAAAATCATGTATAACCTTCAAAAAGTCTTCGTCCAAGCAAAGCTTTGCAACAGAAGATACTTTCTTGTTAGTAAAGTCAAGGTTAATGGCTGTAGCTTTATAGGCCTGTAATGTTAAATAGAGTGTAGCTCTTGTGTAAAGAAACAACAACAACAAAAAAACATTTAATAGAGTCTAAGGAACTTGGAAAGAAATGTGTCTGGACTTCTTTAAGTTGCTTGAAGACTACGATGACCTGGATGACTGAGAACCTCCACAGACACATTTCCTTGAAGACGTTTCACCTCTTATCCGAGAAGCTTCTTCAGTTCTAGAGTCAATTGGTGGAGAGTCCCAGATTTAAGCCCTATGGGAGTGTCCCACAGAGGGTCATGGACCCCCTATTGATCCTCTACCTAATCACACGAGCCAAGGTGTGAAAACACTTGTGGGTCACAATCAGCCAAGGTTTCGGACGGACCCATTGTGAAAACTAGCCCAACCCTATCATGTGATTTACTGAGGCTTTTCTTCCCAAGCTCCTTAGACTACGATGACCTGGATGACTGAGAACCTTCACAGACAACATTTAATAGATTTTCCTTGTGTTGAGGAGATTAATGGAAATAAACACAATCCCCAAACATGTTTAAATGCATGGCAAACAGCAGACAAGTATGTGTTCTGCAGAGGCTACTGTATGTTGAATTAGGAAAAAAAATAAATTTGTATCATATATATTTGTCACTTTGTTAATCAATGCCTGTAACCAGCATCGTAAACTGTAAAACTATATATGTATATATATTTGTCACTTTTATATTTAAATAATAGAAATCCCTGGGATAAATGTATCTAAAGTGGACAAAGAGCATCTGTTTATTTAGAGAAATAGCAGGAGGCCAATTTAGTTTATCATTTAAGCAAGGATGCAAGATCCTATTGATTTCAGTGGGTCTTTCTGAGTAATTTCGCCTAGGGTGCCATGCTTTTGCTGAAAACTGGCAGGAAAATGTCCACTGTCTTTATGACTCAGACCGGAATAAACTGTGTCAGCTTGGCAGAACCCCAAAACTCTTTCACAGAAATGAAGGAAAGGGAACTGGGGGGGAGAAGGAGGATGCAAGACACAAAGACGGAGCTCTCCACTCTGGTTGTGCCTCATTGAATCAATAAAACAGCCCTAAATCAGGAATTAATTATATAAAATAGTCTGGGATTATTCTCCCCTATTCACTTCAGTTAGATTCATGATCATTTTACAATTTATTTTCTCTCCTTGGTATTCAGATTTGGTCAGGCCTCGTGTTGTGTTGTGTGATTGATGGCAGGCCCTAAGCAGCGAATGAACCCATGTAAAGTAACAGCTATGTCTCAACAGTTCTGTGCAGCGACTTTGACATCTGGCTAAAAAAATAAATAAAATAAATAATCCAGCAAACACCACAGTACTATGGTCTGGGTATTCATGCTGGCTAACATGATGGCCACTGACCTGACAGTGGATGAAAGCCTTGGGGCTGGAGTGAAGTAAACACCCCCGCCTGCCCTCATTATGTAGAGCTGTCAGTGTAGACTCCAGCCCACTAATACACTGCAGAGGAAACAGGGAATAAACTCTCTTTAGACCTAAACCCCACCTAACCCCATTCGTTTCTCATTTCTCCTTGGACAGTCTAATTAATTTAGAGATAAGAATTAATTAAAAATGTTCACCCATCTGGGAACTGATACATACTACACCAGCAATGTTCATAAAAGCTTTCAGCAAAATGACGAACCCGGTTCTTTAAAAGGTTGACATCCTAAAAGATTTAAAAGATACAAGATCTAAGATAGCGCTGGTATGGGAGCTAATTAAATCTAATTATATTAACAGGTCTACAACACTGAAATTACCAGATTTAGACAAAGAATAACACAAAAATTGTGCTTAATTTAAAATAGAGATGACATTGGCCTGATAATGAAATACTTTTGTTTTCTTTCTTTTTTTAAATGCAAAACAAATGATTAAAGGGAAAAGGTATTTATTTTGCACACAGAGCTCATCTACCATTTCTAACACATATACACTTTAGCAGGACTTACTGAAAAATGCATAACCCTAAAATAAATTATAGAGGAAATTGAACAGAAACTTTTCCCCTTACTACTTCTTAGATTCCCCAATTGTGAGGACGATTTATCTACTTATTTATTTATTTTTACATTCTGGCAAACTAACAACCAATCGGAATGCAGGGATCATTTCACTGCTGGGACAAAAACAACTGGCTGGATTTTAAAACTCGTACAAAGAAATTGGTGAAGGATGAACTTTGTGTTGAAATGTGAGAAAAGATTCTCTCCCACTCACAGTCAAGAAAACTGCCCCAATGGGACGCTTTTTCTGTGTCAAAAGTGCACAAACTAAGAGTTCTGTAAGTGCACCATTTCTTTTACAATGGAAGAACTTAAAGGTAGAGGCACTTCAAGGATAGACTATGTATGATCTGTACTAATACTGTTTGGTTTTTTTTACAACAAAATTCATTATATTTAATAGATTTTTTTCAGTTACAGTCACGGGCTGGCAACATACCCTGTCACAGATCCCCCCTGCTGTGTCTAAAAATTACTCATCCAGGCAGAAAGTGCAACTAAATAGAAGAAAAGCGTTTTTATATGGTTTTGATTGAATAACAGTATTCAGAAATTGGTGGAAACTGTTAATTTCCATGAATGAAAGAACACTATTTTTTTTTGTTCCCAAAACAATTACCTGTTGCTTAAAAATGCACTTTTAGGCCACTTTATTAGATCCAACAATAGATTCAACAAGGCACTGGAAACATGCCTCAGAGATTTCAATCCAGATTAACATGACAGAATCACACACTTGCAGCAGATTTGTCAGCTGCACATCCGTGGATCATATTCCCCATGGTACCACATCCATATTGGATTGAGATCTGGTACAATGGAGACCATTAGATTACAATGACCTCGCTGTCACGTTAACCACACCAGTTTGAGATGATTTGATATTTGTCACATGGTGCAACAACAAATTTTATTATTGTCATTTGTATTGGGAAATATTTAGCCATATATGCTTAGAGGTGTATAACCGAGTGTGTAGTGATAGGATGTGTGATCATTCCAGAGTGTTCTGGCATTCACACCCACATCCGGGGAGCATGGGAGAGGTCGTACCTTCTCTTATTGTTTTATGGTAGAATAAACATATCTATATCTGTTTTAGTCTAAGTGCCTTTTGTTTAGATGAACTGCTGGACTTCCAGACCAGCAGGTTTGGAAGTTACACACACACACACACACACACTCTTACATAACGCACAGGCAAGGTACTCTTTGTGTGTATGTAGACGTCATATGTTAATGAACCTATGTATATTAATGTAACCTCAATAAAGGGGATAATGCGGATATCCCCTCGCGCTAGCTGTGGGCTCAAGGCTGGAGCCGAACCAAAACTCCCTGATAACGACTGTGTGTTGACTGTACTTCCCACTCTATGCAAGGCCAGGTTGGCTGGTAGACTGTTTACTTAGCCTGATAGGGCAAAGGACACTGTCTCAGCTGAACTATGGACACGCACACACATACACTTACACTGATAAGCACCCACACATCCCCCCCTCCCCTTCCAATGCCTTCGATGCTTGTTGCCTCCTGGGAACACGAGGCGGGTCTGGGCCCGCGCTGGAGAGTCGGCGCAGTGGCAGGATGGCTGCTGTGTTGCCTGGGATTACTCCTCATCCCCTACCCACCCCTGTTGCTGGTCACGTGCTCTATAATGTTGTACTGTGGACATTTACGTGCTTTCTGTGCAGAGGAGTTTTTTTGTTTCCTGTTCTCATGCTGTCCTCCTATAGCCCAGCATGAGTACAGGTCTATTTTTTTCCTCTTGTACTTTCCCATTGTAGTGTACATTTCAGTGTTTTTTCTGTAATGCCACCGTTCTCTGACTTGTATCCCCATGTGATGTCTGTGTTGTGTGTGTAAGGTCGGGGGCAGGTTCATTCCACTGCAGGGCAACCTGCCACTACATGTGGCAAATAAAATTTGAACTTGAACTTGAACTAAAAGAGCAGTGTTATGGGGGAGCGGACGAGAGCAACTGCGGTCAAGCGTTTGTCCAGTTCTCTCCCGTGCACGAGAAAAATAAAGAACTTTGCCTACTCGTGTCTTGCTCTTGCTGTGTAGTAGAACTGTCTTGAACGTTCCACACACCTGAATCAAATGATTAGTTCACTACCAGGCTTCTGGAAAACTTCAAGACATGTTGAGGAGGTAATTTAGCCATTTAAATCAGCTGTGTTGGATCAAGGACACATCTAACATCTGCAGGACATCGGCCCTCGAGCCCTGGAGTTACCTATCCCTGCTCTAGCCCATCTGCTTCAAGGTTTGATCAGTTGTGTATTCAGAGATTCTCATTTGCATATCTTGGTTATAATGAGTGGTTTTTTGAGTTTGTTGCCTTTCTATCAGCTCAAAGCAGTCTGGTCTCCTCTGACCTCTGGCATTAAAAAGGTCAGGCAGAGAACTGTCACTCAAGAATACCTTTTTAAAGAAATTCTAGTCGCCCAGCAGTTTCTGACCTACTCAGACCAACCCATCTTTCACCAACAACCATGCCATGTTCAAAGTGACTTAAATCACCTTTCTTCCCCATTCTGATGCTTGGTTTGAACTTTAGTGCATGTGAAAATGCATTTAGTGACTGCCATGTCATTGAGTGCTAAGATATTTGCAGTGACAGTATACCTATTCAATAAAATAGCTGATGAGTGTAAATCCTTTAAGGTCTAACAAATCTGTAGGCTTAAAAGCAGATAAACGGATTACCTTTAAAGAAAGACCATGGAACCGTTGTATTAATTCTGGTTAAAGTCAGGGAACTATTGTGTTCAGGAGTTAAAGAGAACAACACTGAAAATCAATAAGAAACTTTAATGCAATATTATGTAATGAAAAGATTTGCTAGGGTTATTGGCGCTTCATTTTTCTTGGGCCCACATTCTCATTTAAAATTGTAATGAGTCTATACAGAATGAAGCGAATATAATGTAAAAGGCAAACAGAGCTGTGCGTGTATGTTTCTGATTACTTTGGCAAACTATTAAGTCTCTTCTGATAGCTTCATCCCAACCATTTTCCTCAGCATTACAAGGTAGTGAACATAACAACACAAAAACAGAGTGGCAACAGTCAAGGATTTTGACTGTTGCCACTCTGTGTATATACAACATAAAAGGTGATAAGGACACTGTGTTTTTGCATCAAGTCATTTTTGCACAGCAGTATTCATTAGCGATTTTCTTTTGTCTATCACACAGGTCTCTGCTAATCTGTAACCTTTGTTTTGTTTTTGTTACCAGCAAAAACAAAACCTCAGGACACCCTGAGAAACTTTCCCCAATAAAAATCAAAGTTACATAGTAAATATGTATGAAAGGTCCTCATTGATGCCATAAATTATCTTGATCCTGTGCATGCTGGGAACAGCTCCAGTCCACCTCTAACTCGGATTATAATTAGGCACAAAAAAGGCAAAAGTCTTTGCACTCAATACTTTCTTATACTGCAGAATCCTCTGCATTGCACTCATTGATTCGTCTCTGTGAAAGATTTACGACTTCTACATTAACCCACAGGTACTTAGTGTTCACAGGATTACAGGTTGTAAACACAAAATCAGCTTGAGAGTTATTTATAGAGGCGTATATCCCGACTTGAGATAAATGGAAGCAGTGGGATTTATCAGCAGAACTGTTGCAGCTTGACATTCAATCTTTGGGTTGTGCACAGAAGCTTATTTAAGGAAAGTACTAAACAGCTTCCCTAAACCTGGCGTTAATATAATGTGCTTTGAACACATTAAACATATCTTGTAAGCAAAGTTTGTAAAATGCAGTGATGTCTTTGAGAAAGGCTCAATTTCAAATACTGCAATTTAAACCTTATGTACTCTACCTAAACCAACTGTAATTTAAACTAAACACAGACAGCCATTTGGGCTTCAGCTAATACCCAAGCCCTAAAAGCAAGTAAGCCAAACTATGCATTTTATTAATGTCCCTGCCCAATTTGATGCATTGGGAATTTCTTTTAAAAAAAAAAAAAGAAAGGTTATTCCAACAAAAGTAAATATTATATTTGACTCACAGGACTGCACATTTAATAATATACATTTAGTAAAACAGTGAATATTTCCAATAGCAGGACAGTGTGTCTGGGATTGAGATAAAAACATCACAGTGACCATGTTCATGATAATAAAGTCACAAGTGATGTGTTAGTTTAGGGCTGTTCGATATAACGATATATATCGGATGACGACATAAAAACATCTATCGTTTCCTATTACGCTATCGTTTGTTTCGTGGTGTCGCAAAATAAACTGCTTAATTAATTATTAATTAAAATAATTAATTTCCTAAAGTTCTCGCTTTCTCTTATATTTAATATAACCACACAGACGGACAAGCGAGTGTTTTTATGCGTTGCCGTTAGCAACAATGACAGTAGAACCATTGCGTGTCTGCATGTTTATTTTCCACATAAACCTTTCAAAATAAAGCTCAAGATCCTGTTGAGACTTTTCAAAATAAACTGAATCACGTGAAAGAGCAGATTACTTACGGATGAGAAGTTAAAAAGAGCCGCCAGGTTCTAAAAATTAAACCTTAGACTCAAACGTTAGAACAGGCTTTTCCCCGCAGCACGCCGTGTAATAAATACTCACAAAGAAAATGGCGGCCGTTACAAGAATGTCTAAAAATGTATCGTTTCATGCATTGGTTAAAACACTCGACTCCAGCTACACGACGCCCAGCTGGAAACACGTCACCCAAGTCGAGCTTCCGAGATTCCCAGAATTTACAGAAAATGTTAAATCTTTGTGATTTATATCGTTATCGGGACGATAGATGTCTTATATCGGGATATGAGATTTTGGTCATATCGCACAGCCCTAGCTTAGTTTGTGTTTTGGAGAACAATGTAGCTCCACCATGCAGAGCAATAGACTTGATTGGATTTTATGAAGGCACAGTATTGTGAGATCCTCATAGTGAAATCAAATAAAATTCATTTACTGTAGGGATTAGGGCAACTCGTCATGACCCTAAAGCTGTAGAGCTTCCTCTAGATCTGAACTTTAAACCATGTGTGCAGCACGTCCATGTGTCGCGTAACTATGTTTTGCAATGAAGAGTAATAGCAAGTCTTTTCATGACACACATCACTTCTGCTCAGTGCTTCACGGACTGTGGAGGGTTCTGGACATTTTGAGGTGAAAACAAACATGCGGGAAATAAACCCTCCAAATAGCACACTAACACACAATGAGTAACAACATTTTCAAAGAGCCATCAAATCTAATGAGCGTCAAAACCGCGCATGATTGTCCTCCCCCTACTGGTGTTGTAGAGCTTCCAGTGTGAAAGGCTAACAGTGAGTGACAAGCACCCCTGATTATTTCATCACTGAGTAAGGTGTGCCGAATATAGCACTGAATTCAAAAACAGCAGCCTCTCAGCCTGTCAGTAGACTCGTTCCTCGCTTCAAATATCTACTAATGTCATAGACAGCGGTTTGAAATAAAAGGGACAACTCTAGTAAGAAAGATAACCTCCTGAGATGTATCCATAGCGTGTTTCTCGGCTGTGCTTTTACTGTCACACTATGTAAAATTAGGTCATTATATCCAAACCAGTATAAGGGGGAAAAAAAACTCAAAACAAAACAAAAGTTATTAATCATTTATTCCACTGTTGAATAAACAAACTGAAATTAGCATTCCCAAACTGTCAAGCAGTGATGGTTTCTGCAGAGCTGCACATTCGTTTTAATGAATTAAACAGCCGAGAAAGAAGATGTTCCATTCAGACAGCACAAAAGTGACTCATGTATAATTGATGAGTGACTCAGTGTAGTGAATTTTATGTCAGGGCTGGGTGTTATCATTTGGAGCCCCAGTGCAAATACACAGCAGGCAGTGACACTCAGGAAGTTTGTTCCCACGATTCAAGTCCTGAAAGTGTACCAAGACCTATGCAGCGACTTAGTTCTGTCATTTATGGCACTGTTGCGACTTCAAATAACAACACTTTCTGGCACCTCAAAGACTAAAGCTGCTTGAGTCGATAGCGTTTCCTCTGCCATTGTCCCTGGTGTCTAACCATGCTTCACACATCCATGCTTCACATATCAGCAAACTTGCACATACTTTTAGATGTAAAAATGCCACATACAACTGAATAAACAGCCAAAGGCCACCATGTACAATGCTTTCCAAGCTCCTTAGACTGTGAAAACGTATTTGTCCCATTCCAGCTGTCATAAGCTTTTCAAAAGGCTCCACCCTCCAAATCCACCCTCAAGTCTTCAGTCATCACAACTAAAAGTGAAGTCTGCAATAGCTGAAATAATAACTTTTCAAGCTTTAATGCATGACCATAATTTCAGCAGGAAGGACACACTATGCAAATTCCACTTAATTATTGTTTTAGGGGGGCCCAGTGCTTGTACAGGGCAACAAAATGAGTATAAGCCATCTGCTGATTTTTCCTCTTTCTTCATATATCAAAAAGACTGTGTCAGAATAAGCCATTCAGTCCGTGGTGATGTCAGTCGGATAAGCACTACGCCCTGGCGGGTGAACATATCCGCCCTCTTAAGTTGCAAATGAGCAGCTGCCTCGCAGTCCACCAGATTTATTTCCTCGCTAGAGCAGCTTCTGTTAACTGCAGAATGTATCAGTTATGAGCAAAGCACGGCAAATGTTTTGTCGTTGGCTCCAAGAGTGAACACAAGTTTTCCTGCAACGTGGCATCTGAGCAATGGAAGTTTTGAACGTGACTGCGGTTTCAGTTTATATAAGTCATAGCAAATTTCAAAGGGTGATAATGATGACAATGCATTTTGGAAAATGTGCTCGATTTTAAACGACTGGGGTTGCTGTCTTTTCGTCATACCTTTTCTGTTGAGCTTTGCCTGTCTGCAGATTACACACATGTAATCAATGAATGAGCGTGAAGGTCATGTCATGAAAACATTCTTGACTGCAATTTAAGAATACCAGCTATATTGGGGCAAAGGTGGCAGCAGCACATGTCAATTAAAGCTAATAAAGTGAGTAAAATTTAATTGCACAGCATCTTTCAAGAAAAAGTTCAAAGTGCTTCATAACAAATTGCTAAAACATAAAAATAAAAAAATGAGGTTTTAGCTGTGTGCCCCACAACAACCACAGATCTCAAGCTCAGAGGGAGAGAGTACCAGAGTCTGGGGGTCACCATTGCAAGAGCTCTGCCTCCTTTAGTTTTCAGTCTTGTATGTAGTATAGCCAGCAGGCCGATCACATGACCCCGGGGAACTCTTGAGGATGTATGGATATAAAAGTTCTCCGATGTATGCTGGTGCCAGTCCATGCAGAGATCTAAAAGTCAAAACCAGAATCTTAAAACAGACTCTGGAGTAGATGTGGAGCCAATGCAGCTGGGTCAGCAACAGCCTGACATCTGAGTACTTACTTAGTCAGAAGCCTTGCACCAGCATCCTGAACAACCTGCAGATATTCCCAACAAACACTAAACCAGCCCATTTGAAACCAGGCAAAATAACACAGGTAAACAGGTGTTATGGAGTAAACATATTTGATGTATTTTTGAGCTGCAAATGGGGCTGGGTGGGTAAACCTCGGGAGCTTTAGAAATGCTCTAACCAGATTTTTTAAAGGTTAGAGCATGTTAAATCTAACATGTTAAAAACTGAAATGTTGTTGACAAAATGAGTCTTTCTGGTGTTAAATGCTGTATAACCCTTCGCGTAATGAACGATGATTAAGTCTAACTGCAGTATGGTTATATTTAATTACTGGTGCCAGCAATAGTGCCAAGCCAGTACCTAGCACATTTGTGAAAACTTAGGGATGTGCAACATTGTGCAAAAAATGATCAAACAGGTAAAGTCAAAGCACACATGTAAACTATTGACAGATAAAGCTGATTAAATAAATAAATACGAACAGACTAGAGGATATTTCAAGTCAGAAATACTCACAAAGGTGGTAACTTGTGACTCAGCTTATTTCATATCTATCTAAAACCAAGCAGGTGACTCAGCTTCATCTCAACCTGATGTTTCTGACAACAAATAAAGGTGCTAATGTTAATTCTCATTCAAGAGCTGAATAAAATTTGAATTGACTTTGCATTTTCACCAGTGTACTAAATGAGTTTTTTTTTCCCCTCTGGATGCTAATATGACTTATTATAATAATGCACTCAGACAAGCAGCCAGTTGTTCCAAAAAACATCCTGGCTTTAGGAAAGAAAAAAAGAAAAAAAAAAGCAATGCCTGCCAACCCACTAACTCGCTTAAGGGTGTTTCAGATTGTGTTAACTTTTTCAAATCCATGAAGAATTTCACTTAATAGTTAAGACAAATCTGTTACTGCTGATATAGATGTTAAAACAAGAATATTTAGCTGTGAATTGCATTTAAATTGCATTTTGTTTAGTTGAATCATTAGGTTCGCTAATTTCTAAAGTGTATGTAATGCTCGCTTCCCTAAAAAGGAAGCCTGTTAAGTGATTAAGGCAACAACAAAATTTTCTCTAAAATTAAGTTAATCTCACTTCTTGCATCTGTTTTGCGTCTCCTTATCCTAGAACACGGCATACAAAGCAAGTTATTCATGCAAAATATAGTACAAACTGAATACGGAAGAACAGCATGCAGGTTGTGACTCCTCTTTCTTCTGGATGTATGTTAATTGTTAAACCCTGCAGCGGGTCCTCGCAGAGGGCTTAATGGGGGAAAAATCAATTAGTTGACTCCACTGAGAGGTACCTTGTATGTACCAGAAGACTGAGCAACTATCAGAGCATAAACAAGTGATTTGTGTACTTATTCTGCAGAGGGGGGGCATATGTTTATCACGTATCTTTAAAGTTAATCAACTTATGGTTGTAATTAAACCAACTTTCTGCTGAGTGTGAATCAATGTGAAGTGAAGTGCATAAATATAAGCTACTTTGGGGGATTGTCCAGCCGCTAGTGGACAATTCAGATTAAACAGCTGGTAGCACTGTCATTACAGAGGAGAACTTGTTTTTAACCTGTGACAACACGAATTTCAACACATGGGAACGGAGAAATAAATCTGCAGCACAGGCTGTCCTCTGAAGCTCATTATACGCTGCAATGACAGCAAAGCTGAGAGATGACAATCTTACCATTAATTTGGACAAAAAGCAGGTGTTCACAGTGTTTTAGCTACACAGCAAATAGTTTGCTAACATGCAGTGTCATCATAGCCAGCACAGCCATGCTCTACAAAACTGATATCATACCTTTTATTTACTTACAAAACTCTAACAGAAAGTCTAACAGATTAAAAAAATCAACACATTAATAATCAAGATTTCAATCAGTTTATATAGAGACAATGGTGCTTTCCTATTTTATTTTATTTATTTATTTTAATTTATAATAACAATAGGAAACAACTTGTCCTTTCTTGGCATTGTGCTGCAAATTGAAATCAATACTGATCTGTATTAAAACTAGAGATGGACCGATTCGATATTATGTATTGGTATCGGTCTGATACTGACCTAAATTACTGGATCAGATATTGGAGAGAAATAAAAAAATGTAATCCGATCCATTAAATATCAGGAAAGCACCTCACAAAACTTGTGACATGGCATAACTCAGCTCATAACCGTAGCACTTCGGAGCAGTACGCGTCACGTGATAGAGCGGCTGTGGGGTCTGGTTGAGTATTTGGAGCCTTGCTACCAAATTTCATCTCCAAGAAAGTTATCCCAAAGAGAAGTAAAGCAAGTGTGTAAGTTCATCTCTGAATGTTTGTAAAGCATTCCCACGTTAAGCTTAACAACCGATATATGGAGCAACTGCCTTTTCTCTCCCCCTCCCTCTCCTGCTGCTACTTTAATCGTGAAACTGATTAATGATCAGCTGATCGGCTTTTCTGTCATGACTCCCGTCTCTCCTCTTTGTTTTTGGCCCACTTTGCACCAGAAAGAGGAAACCAGCGGCTGAACAACAGCAGCACATTTAAGCTTGAAAAGCTGTTGTTAGAATTTATTTAATATTACTTTCTACAACAGGATCCTTTTCTACGTAGCTGACAGCTGGTAACTGTGCAGGGGCGGATCTAGCAAAGTTTAGCCAGGGGGGCCGATAGGGCATTAACAGGGAAAAGGGGGCACAAAGACATACTTTTCTTTCTTATTCTTATTTAAAATGTCTAGTTTTTAATAATTATCTGAATCTTACACCCAAAGTTTTAATCTGATGTAAAATGTATAGAAGTCCATTACTGTATATAGTAACTATTAAGTCTAATATACCCTAGTAAGCTATAGTACTTTTTCCTTTGGGAAGATACCATCTGTGCAGTCTGCAATTCTGTTGAAGAAAGATGTTGAATCTATTTAATTATTTTTGAAAAATAATTGATTTCTGTGCGTTTTTCATTTTTTTTCCACACTGCATCAAATTAAAGTTGATTACGTCAATTAAGCATAACGAGGCGGAGGGTGGGGGGTGGTTCCCTATTTTTATTTTTTTTGCTGGGAGTTTGCAACCCTATTAGTTAGGTTGCTTAATATTTCTGCTAAGTACTCTTTAAAACACCAGAATAGGGGGGATGGAGCAGGTTTCAGTTTATTAGATTGATCAGTGTTGCTGAACTATGAAATATTTTGGGTGCAGTGTATTTTTTGCATACAGGTATAACAGAATAGCTTTAGTGTTGTTTATTTAAACTTGAGTATGAACTTATACAAAATGTAGCAAGATATTAATAAAACAGTTGTATTGATTAAAAAACACACTATATCGGATTCATATCGGCATTGGCAGATATCCAAATTTATGATATCAGTATAGAACATAAAAAAAAGTAGTATCGTGCCATCTCTAAATAAAACAATGTATAGGTTGATGTTAAAGACAAAAAATGTATATAGGCTAGATAAATAAGTGACTTATACTTCAAGTTGAACTTGTATTTTTGCACTTGTACCTTGTCTGTGAATGCTTGTAATGTTTCAGTCAGCTGCTGGACCAATTACCCAAACCAGTCTGGAATTCATGCACAAACTGACTTCTTCATCTTTGACCGTTTTTGTTGTTTTTTGTTTTTACTGTGCAGCAGTTCAGACTCACACACATCGTGCTGCTTGTTCATGTCTCACAGGTTTGAATGTATTCTTGCTTGTGTTGCTGAACAGTCCACTCAGAGAGAAAGCTGTTTTTCTGTGGCGTGCCCGCAGCACAAATCAGGTAATTTATTTGTGCACGCACGGTGACCAGATGTGTACATTGTCTTTTCATCAGACACAGTGCATGCTTGTGAGTTCATAAAAAATCTAAAAGATGTTTTTGTCTACATCCATTAGCAATGAAAAAGATGAAAAGTTCTATTAAAATTCCCAGAAATTCAGTAAGTTGATATCTTTGCCTCCAGTTTCTGGCATCTGAATATTTGACTAACAATTACATTGTTCTTTCTGTTGTCAGACAAAGAGTCTAATGGAGTTTACTTGTACATTTGAAATCTAGTTTTCTTACTTTCTTACTTAATGGTGACTAATATTGCTTATACTTGATGTCAGTACTGCAATTTTTTAAGTATGATAACATAAATAGTTATAAGTAGTATTTTAGTTTCACAAAGGACAAGACCAGGGCAATTATTATTATTACTTGATTGCCACCAATTACTATAAAGCCAGGTCAGTCATGGCATACTGCTCCTTGGGGTCCTCTAATGGCAACAGGAATGTAGTAGGAGGGACCAGGACAAGGGCAGAATTATAAAAAAATACAATGGATAATTATTACATGCTTTTAAATAGAAAATGATGCCAAGGGCCAAAATTAAAATCTTTAACTAGCATAAACTGAAGACAAAAATGTTTGCTAAGAGGGCACAATACCAAGTAAGAGCAGGTGATTGAGCACTACCTGGGGTACCTGTGCATGTGCCTAGATGTGATACTTCTAGTGTGATTTATTAAATATGGAGAAGAAAGAACTGTATGTTAAGAGGTGAAAATCTGAATATATTACTTTTGAAAAAGGAAGCATTTTGTGAAAGACTGCACAAGTCAGTCAAGCACAAAGAACATTAAGCTAACATCAAATGACTAAGGGTTCAATTAACCCCCCTTTTTATTTTTCCCCTCATTTAATTAAATACTGCCTTGTACATTAAAATGAGGCTATCCACTACAGGCTTTCAAGATAATAAAACTGGTATCAACAAAAGTGAGGTGATCCATCTCCCCATCAGCCAAAGGCACTCAGTGGTGAACGTGGCTTTTATCCAACCGTGAGAAAAAGGGTGTGCTTGCTAGAAAATAACAATTCTAGTTAAAACTGACTAACGTTAATGAACTTTGCTAAAATTAAATCTGTCAAACCCTCATTAGAGGATGCAGTCAGTATTCCTGGCATGTAAGCATTGCTCTTCTTCTCCTTATAAGTTAAAATCTTTGCTTTGCCTTGTGCAAAGTGTGTTGTTTTAGTCTTTTTCTAAGTTTTAGAAGAAGTCTTTAGACGTCTTTTTTTTCTACTTGAAGACTAAAGTGGCCCTCTGTTTGGCAGCAAACAAGCTGCTTTCAGCTGGAAGTAAGTTCTTTTTTAAAAACTAAAGTTAGCCTACTGCAACTACCGTATTTTCTGGACAATAGAGCGCACCTGTGTATAAGCCGCATCTGCTTTATTTAAAAAAATTTTTTTTAAAAAGATATACAAGCTGCACCCAGCTATAAGCCGCAGATATCTATGTTGAAAAATTAGATATTTACTGCATGTACACAACGATTTTGTACTGTAAATGTTCATGTATGTACCTGAACAGATTCTTTCCAAACAATGCCTTTTAACACACCAGCAACTTTCCTGATTAAAACGGAACAGAACCAAGAGAAAATAACCAGTATTTATTTACCTTCATTTCTCCTGTGTTTGAAACCACAAGTCACTTTAATCATCTTCACTGAAACCCATGAAGTCGTCTTCTTCAGTGCCGGAGTTGAACAGGCTCAGAAGCGCTTCATCACATCTGTCTCCATGAGATGAGATGAGATGAGATGAGATGAGATAGCCTTTATTTACTCTCATTGAGTAACGTTTTCTATATATGTTACAAAATACATTTTGGGGCATGTAATCTGTAATCTGTAGTGGAATACATTTAAAACCTTCCCAACACTGCTGGCAACAAACAAATGCTTTCCAGTCCTAACCTTGACTCCAGTTAAAACTTTAAACCTATAATATGTGTTTTCAAAGCTGATACATTTTCTTTTAAGAAACGCTAAAGAGCTAAAAAAAAAAAATTTATTAACTTGAAAATAGATATACAGTGGGGCAAAAAAGTATTTAGTCAGCCACCGATTGTGCAAGTTCCCCCACTTAAAATGATGACAGAGGTCAGTAATTTGCACCAGAGGTACACTTCAACTGTGAGAGACAGAATGTGAAAAAAAAATCCATGAATTCACATGGTAGGATTTGTAAAGAATTTATTCGTAAATCAGGGTGGAAAATAAGTATTTGGTCACCTCAAACAAGGAAAATCCCTGGCTCTCACAGACCTGTAACGTCTTCTGTAAGAAGCTTTTCTGTCCCCCACTCGTTACCTGTATGAATGGCACCTGTTTGACCTCATCATCTGTATAAAAGACACCTGTCCACAGCCTCAACCAGTCAGACTCCAAACTCCGCCATGGCCAAGACCAAAGAGCTTTCGAAGGACACCAGGAAAAGAATTGTAGACCTGCACCAGACTGGGAAGAGTGAATCTACAATAGGCAAGCAGCTTGGTGTGAAAAAAATCAACTGTGGGAGCAATCATCAGAAAATGGAAGACATACAAGACCACTGATAATCTCCCTCGATCTGGGGCTCCACGCAAGATCTCATCCCGTGGGGTCAAAATGATCATGAGAACGGTGAGCAAAGATCCCAGAACCACACGGGGGGACCTGGTGAATGACCTGCAGAGAGCTGGGACCAAAGTAACAAAGGTCACCATCAGTAACACACTACAACGGCAGGGAATCAAATCCCGCAGTGCCAGACGTGTTCCGCTGCTGAAGCCAGTGCATGTCCAGGCCCGTCTGAAGTTTGCCAGAGAGCACATGGATGATACAGCAGAGGATTGGGAGAATGTCATGTGGTCAGATGAAACCAAAGTAGAACTTTTGGTATAAACTCAACTCGTCGTGTTTGGAGGAAGAAGAATACTGAGTTGCATCCCAAGAACACCATACCTACTGTGAAGCATGGGGGTGGAAACATCATGCTATGGGGCTGTTTTTCTGCCAAGGGGACAGGACGACTGATCCGTGTTAAGGACAGAATGAATGGGGCCAAATATCGTGAGATTTTGAGCCAAAACCTCCTTCCATCAGTGAGAACTTTGAAGATGAAACGAGGCTGGGTCTTCCAACATGACAATGATCCAAAACATACCGCCCGGGCAACAAAGGATTGGCTCCGTAAGAAGCATTTGAAAGTCCTGGAGTGGCCTAGCCAGTCTCCAGACCTCAACCCCATAGAAAATCTGTGGCGGGAGTTGAAAGTCCGTGTTGCTCGGCGACAGCCCCAAAACATCACTGCTCTTGAGAAGATCTGCATGGAGGAATGGGCCAAAATACCAGCTACTGTGTGTGCAAACCTGGTAAAGACCTATAGTAAATGTTTGACCTCTGTTATTGCCAACAAAGGTTATGTTACAAAGTATTGAGTTGTATTTTTGTTATTGACCAAATACTTATTTTCCACCCTGATTTACGAATAAATTCTTTACAAATCCTACCATGTGAATTCATGGATTCACACAGTTGAAGTGTACCTCTGATGCAAATTACTGACCTCTGTCATCATTTTAAGTGGGGGAACTTGCACAATCGGTGGCTGACTAAATACGTTTTTGCCGCACTGTATATTTAATCAGCATTCCTTAATTACAACCGTAGTAACATTAATAACTGTCTGTCATGAGAAATGTCTATTTGCTTTGATAGCATAGTGGATAGTTTACTTACCTAACACGTTTTCTTTTTTACCCAAAAAGAATTTCTTCTTTTATTCAATGAGAAATACATGATATTGAGGACAGAATTTTATTGTTAACTTTATAGGAATGTTTTAGTTATTCAAGCTAGAAAAATTCAAACAACCAGAATGTTTGTCTAAAAACTAAAATCTTAGGTCAATAACAACAGTGAAAAGTTGAGAAAACCTGAGGGTTTCTTTTCTTTCCTTTAACAATGTATGACCAGCTCTGCAAAAGTAGTTTGAGAGATGAGAGAGAGCCTTTATTTGTCAGTTGCAGGTCTTTTGCCCACAACCGAGATGACAGACCTTGCCGACCGTACATACAATACACAAACATCACATTGGGGAGACAGGTCAGGCTAGGTAGCGAGGAAAAAAACATTGAAATGTGTAACACAAAAGGATAATACAGGAATGCACAGATATCAACACACCATAGCACAATAAACACAGACAAGCAACATGGGAAAGAGTTCCAGTGTGTACATCTGATCTGGGACCGCTGCAATCTTTCGACTGCGCCTCCAGCTGACCCGATGTCCACATCAGAGGGGAGGTAAGCGTTGGAGGTGGCGTTGGATCCGGGGTAGGGAGGGTGATGCGTCAGTGAGTGCTTATCAGTATCAGTATATGTATGTGTGTGCGTGTCCATAGTTCAGCTGAGACAGTGTCCTTCGCCCTGCCAGGCTAAGTAAACAGTCGTCCAGCCAACCCAGGTGGCCTTGCATGGAGTGGGAAGGAACAGACTAAACACAGTCGTTATCAGGGTGTTTTGTTCAGCTCCGGCGTTGTAGCTGGCGCCGAGAGGGTATCCGCATGAAGTGATGTTATTTTTTTTTACTTTAGTGCGAACAAGCTCATATGGATTTCAAAGCAGTTCTACAGTCCAACACTGGTCCCGTTGGAGAGCCGCGAGCTTCGCCATACTTGCGTTCTGTGATGTTGTCATTTCTTGTGCTCAAGGAGCCGATTTCTGAGAACTCACGGCAATGAGAACAAAATGACAAAGTCAAGTCTTAATGTAAAGTACCACATTTGGAAAAAAAAAACCCATAATAAAAACAAACAACAGCATATAAGCACAAACAACCAATGCTAATTGTCCGAGATAGCAGTTTAGGCATGACGATGTAGGGTTTTTCTGCAGCCACAGGACCTGTTTACCTTGGAGTCATTGAGACAACCTGCACTTAAAGTACACTGCATACTAAAGTATCCTTGAAACTGGGTCGTGCTACAGAATCATGATCTCAGGCGCAGAAGCAAATATACAACAGAATGTCTGAAAAATATGGCAATGGTTCAGTCAAAGTACATCCAGAATGACATGCTATAGAAGACATTAAGAGAGTTGCGCATAAATTAATGTCAGCAAACTTCAAACTAAAGCAACGTTGACAAGTGAAGCAGGCCAAAGTGATGACAATGATAAATTCATAAAGAATGCACAGCACAGCTCATCCTAAAGCAATTTCTTTGCATCTGTTAACTATTATTTGTTGTTTGACAAGGTAGGTATGGGAGGTTCTTCTGCTCGTCAGGGTTTATTCTTTAGCTCTGTCTTCAAGAGGATGTAATCAGAGGGAGCACAGACTATGCTGTGAAAAAGAAAACAGAGAAACCTAGAATTTAAAGACATTAGCACAACTTTATTCTTGAGCTGTTTTTTTAAACTTAATCTTTGGTTAGTTTCTGCAGACCTCATAGACTGAAGTGCATGCTTCTATTCATCATTTCATTCATTCATTTAATTTAGCTTAGTCTGATTCTTAAGATATGTGGAGACTGTGAAAACTATTGTAGGACTTTATTCAGACTGGAAATAAATATCTGTTTTTAGAGTTTTAATTGCTTGGAATTAATAGCAATGCGATGGTAACGATATTCATGGATATAATAACTGATGGTTAAGGACATTTTACAGTGTTGGGGATGAAGTCAACAGAGTGACATTAGTTTTCTTGTTCTTTTTAGTCTTGTTCTTTAGCCCCGTTTCAGTCTCATGTCTCTGTTCTGTCTCTTTTCTGTTGCCTGCTCGTAGAAGTCATGCCGTTTAAAGAGCCATCGCAGTGCAAAATCTCAATAGCAGTAATCCATTGCCTGTCTAATAGACCGGGCACACCCCCCTCTTCTAAAATGCCTACCCTGCTTTTAACAGGAGGCATTTTCATATTTGCAATGTCCTTAATCACAGCCTGTACCTACAGGCTCGGCACTTTGTCCTTTTGAATTGATGGTACTTGTGTAGTCGCTGATATTTTTGTTGCAAAATTCTCTTGTAAAAGAAGAAATATGTCCCATGGAAACGGTCGGCTTTTTGAGACATATTGAGCCAGTACGTATTTCATCTTTGTATCTGTGCCTTCTAATAAAGGTTTAAATACTCATACACATAGATATAAATTAAAAAATACTTTTTTCATAACTTAAAGGATGAGAGTGTATTTTTTTGTTGTTGCTGTTGAATAAAAGATAAGCAGGAACTTGAAATAATTCTTTATGAATTTATCATTGTCATCAATATGTCTCAAAAAGCCGACCGTTTCCATGGGACATATTTCTTCTTTTACAAGAGAATTTTGCAACAAAAATATCAGCGACTACACAAGTACCATCAATTCAAAAGGACAAAGTGCCGAGCCTGTAGGTACAGGCTGTGATTAAGGACATTGCAAATATGAAAATGCCTCCTGTTAAAAGCAGGGTAGGCATTTTAGAAGAGGGGGGTGTGCCCGGTCTATTAGACAGGCAATGGATTACTGCTATTGAGATTTTGCACTGCGATGGCTCTTTAAACGGCATGACTTCTACGAGCAGGCAATAGAAAAGAGACAGAACAGAGACATGAGACTGAAACGGGGCTAAAGAACAAGACTAAAAAGAACAAGAAAACTAATTTCGCTCTGTTGACTTCATCCCCAACACTGTAAAACTTCCTTAACCATCAGTTATTATATCCATGAATATCGTTACCATCGCATTGCTATTAATTCCAAGCAATTAAAACTCCATTCTCCAGTAATTTCCAGTCTGAATAAAGTCCTACAATAGTTTTCACAGTCTCCACATATCTTAAGAATCAGACTAAGCTAAATTAAATGAATGAATGAAACGATGAATAGAAGCATGAACTTCAGTCTATGAGGTCTGCAGAAACTAACTAAAGATTAAGTTAAAAAAACAGCTCAAGAATAAAGTTGTGCTAATGTCTTTAAATTCTAGTCTTCTCTGTTTTCTTTTTCACAGCATAGTCTGTGCTCCCTCTTATTACATCCTGTTGAAGACAGAGCTAAAGAAAAAACCCTGACTAGCAGAAGAACCTCACATACCTACCTTGTCAAACAACAAATAATAGTTAACAGATGCAAAGAAATTGCTTTAGGATGAGCTGTGCATGATCATTTTTTTGTGGCTGTCCTGCACTACCACATAAAGGACCAAAATATTGTCCTTATATTCTCATAATGGCACGTTTATTATTTCTGGTGACAGCATGAGGACATTTCCAATGTGGTCACTGAAGTCATTCAAAACAAATTTCTCATTTCCTAATACATTTTTAATACAGTTTGAGAAAGGAAGTAAGAATCTAGCTATTAAAAGCAGGAAATTATTTGTTGTTTAGTCTTTATCTCTCTCTATGTAGGATTATTATTATTATCGTAGTCAGAGACAAGTCATTGCAAATCATGCAAAGCGAGTTGCTTGTTGGTATATATATTCCTGTTACATCCCAAACATATTTTTGACATTTTTTGTAGGTTTATAGAAGAAAAGCTATGCTTCAAATAACTCAGTAGTAGGGCGGTGAATTTTTATCATTACCTGACCAGATATGAACCTCATTCTACGCCTTTCTCCAAGAGTAAAATCCTCCAATTCATTGGGGTTTTTGTAAACTGATGTTAAGATCTACTGTAGATATGCTGAAGAAGCTGTGATTCTGTTTGGTGTAATATTACACTTCATAAACAGCCCCTAAATTTGTTTACCAGAGTGTCGGGGGGTAATCATCATACTGGCATGTGAGAACATCAAAGGGGAAGTGTGTTTGTACCTTAGGTGCAATTCTTTCTGTCTCCAAAATAGATGTTATATCACCATGCTGAGGTGCCATCAGATAAAATGACAAGACTCGGCATGCTATTATGGAACCAATCCTGTGTTAAACTATCCTCGGCAGATAGTGCTTTTATGTTTCCATATTTGTTTTATGCAAACCCACTGAAAAACACAAGGTCTCTGGTTATGATTATATGAACTCTGTTTAAGTGTTTGTATCTTACAGTTAATTAGAGAACTTTATGCCTTCGGCACAAGAGGTCTCTGCAGTAATCCTTCCAGTAAAAAAGGATAAATGGGATGTTTTCATTGCACTGAAATACTGTTATATATTTGTGGCATCATTTCTTAGGAACAGCAAAACTCTATAGGCTTGCAGTACATTTCCAATACTAATCAATTTTACACTAATTTAAGAATTTAGTGGCTATCCAAGTCTGACGGCATTAGCTGCTTCTGGGTCCAAACTCCATCAGCTTCAGGTCCCAAAGTCAAGCCAACACTGTGGCATCACTGAGAGTTAAAAACTGTGTAAATTATTTTATCTTTAATAAAATGATCAGTGTGGCTGCTCCACCAGGTGTAACAATTAAGTTTAACATCCAGGCATCCATGAAAACAGAATTTATGAAATTTAACAGAGTTAGAAGTTAGCAGGAAGTTATCTCCTTAGTTTCCATCTAAACATGATATAGCATGTTCTGACTGAGCGATTTCTGAAAAATCAAAACGTACAGCTCTGCTATCACCTCCAACATAAATGAAAACAGAAAACTTAACAGCAGTGGCATTTTTAGGGTTACTGAAGTTGGACTAGCTGGTATATAATGATGTGCTACATGATCGCTAGCTACAGGGCATTATATAAACACATTAGCACAGTGAAGCTGGAGGATGAACGGTAACTTTTTTCCACAAAAGTTGATGGTTGGGGACAAATGCAAATGCATGGCAGGATGCTGTAAACAGACCAAACTTCAGTCAGGAGAACAACTGAGATAATCCATCCAAAATACGAGGTTAGTCATTAATATACTGCTGCATGGGCTGGGCTGTAGTTACATAGTAAGGTTTGAAAAACTGAGCTTTAAAGGGAATAGTAACAAAAAGAACAGAGGCCGACAGTGATCACTGACTGTTTTAGGGGCTTGGTCAGATTAAATAAAACAAGATACAGAGCATTAAAACAAGTTAAAAACACAAGAGCCTTAATATAAACGCAGAGTAGTTTGGACACGGAAGCAGGATTCATACGTCATCACTTAAACATTGGATTACCCATGTAGCTTGTCTTTATTATGATGTTACCGCAACAACTTTGGTTTACTCTTATCCTTTGCAGACTCTGAATGCCAACATATTCAAAATCCCAATGAAAACAAACAGGTATAAGATTTGCTATTCAGTTTAGTGTCTTTGTGAGCTAATAATTGCACTCAACACAAAAGTAAAGCTGGGGTTACCTGGAACAGTTTGAAGAACACTTTCAATGAAAGGTTAAGAAACCACCAAAGTGATTACTCAGATTATGTCAAAAACCTGCAACTAAAGGTTATTACACTATTTCAGTTGGGTCCAAAGTAATTGAACTAAAAACACGCCATCATTGTCAAAGCTAAATTCTAGCTTCTGGTCTATAAAATCGCTAAAATGTCATAACTGGAATTTTAAAATAATAGCCAACATCATGACTCATTCATGACACAAGCTACAGATGTGCATTAATTTGAAATTAATAACTTGAATGTAGCTGCTTTTGTAAATGTGATTATATCGTTCAGTAACTAAAACACAAAGCCATTTGAGCTCTTTCAGCCTGCCAGCATTGAGTTGCACCTCTAGACATAAATATTAATACCCTTTAGCTCGGAGACAGCATAGTCATCACAAATTCATCAAGGAAACCTAACAAACTGAGCTTTTGTTCCTCCAGCTTTTTTGGAGCTGACATTTCCTCTCTGAGGGAGAGCAAAACCAAGTCAGCTTGCAGCCATTGCCTGAAAATACAGGACACCACTGGGGTACAGGAAGATGTTCTCCCCAGTGGGTGAGGAGTGGAGCAACATTTCTACACATTTCCAAACTCCACACCCCAGAGAACATGCCAGGAGACAGTTTCAGCCAATGAACTGTGATCCATTTGTGGATTTTCTTTCTCCCCGAGCTAAAGAGCCAGTTAACGCTGCAGTATAGATAATGGCTTGACACATGCCTGGACAGAAGTGGTAAGAGCTCAAGTAAAGGGTGTTACTTTAAGCATTTAGCACTTTTAAAAGGTGAAAAGGAAAATATGAGAAATGGTCGTATGCACTGTAAAGTACATAACAGCATGAATGGGCTTTTCTCCTTCAGAATACGTTCAGGCAAGCACAAATAAAACCAGAGCTAAAATCTCATGCTTAACCTTTTGTCTGCCCCCTTTTTATCTCAAAATATGAATCCAAGATGGCCATTCTGTGCCAGTTTGCCCCCCTCTTTGAAAGGCTGTTCATTGTGCTACAATCTTTCAGAAGAAACTCCTTGTTACTACTTGTGTTGCATGAGTAGCATGTCTATGAAAATCAAGGCGCGCCATCTTTGTTCCATACATTAGTACCATTCAATAAACCCTAGTTGTTTTATTCCTGTTAGGGGCTATTGTAATCTTTATTGTGCATACACTCATGAACCAGCAGTTTAAACCTGAAAATCACTAGAGGACAACTATCTTTTCCAAAAAAATGTTTGGCATGACTAAGAGGAAAATGCCAGAAAAACACAAAAGACCACAATAGAGTGTAATGCAGAGTATACAATAAAAAGGCTCAGACTCACCATTACATTTCTTATTGGAGTCTGTGAGAGAGCTCAGTGGATTAGAGCCTTTGGCTGATTTTTTTCCTAACAGTATGGGATAAAAGCGTGGCATTGGCAGAGTAGGGGAAAAATAAGTTAATTACTCAAGCTGAGAAAATATTAAAGGCAAGCAGCACACTCAGTAACAATCAGCTAAAGATACAATACAGTATGTGAAGAATAATTCATGGTGCACAAGCACTAGGGTAATGCTGCTAGAGTTTGACTTTCAGCATGGTTCACTTCAATGTCTGTGGATGGAATTCCCATGGGTTTAATCGCAGCCTGTGCCTATAAAACACCAAATCTATACTCGTGTTTTCCATCCAATCATACTTTAATTCTGCCAAAGCAGTAAAACCCACAGAATAGTTTTAATATATTATATAATGCTTTGATTTGCCAGGCTTTCCACTGAAGTCATAATTGAATTGTTCTGCTACATAGTTTTACTTTTAAGTTTTCCAACCACTTACTTCCTCAATCACATTCAAAAGTTGTGACAAAGACAAAAGACTCTTGGCTTTCTTGCTAATGCTGCTGCACATTATGCAGAGTCACCTCCAAGACTTTCAACCTCATAATGCTCAATTTATTGTAAGCTGTCACCTTGAACAAATCTTTTACACAATTAGATCTACTACACTCACAAAAAAGAAGAAATTAGGCAATATCTTTCACAGTACCAACATAATATCAATTGTATTTTTGACTTAGAATAATAGTGTTTATATAGCCGTCCCTGGTCAATTATACACACAGCTTTGTCTTTTACTTTAAGGCCAGGCAAGCAAAATTACTGCCCTGAACGCATTTACTTACATTTTGTGCAAGCGTCCAAAAACAAGCTTCAAAGTCATAAAGAAGAGTCAGCACAGAAGTTGTCAGTCATTTCAACACTTCTCTGTTGGTCTATAAATACCATGTGCAGCATAACAAGTCTACTGATGTCAAATGATTGGTAAATAAGCCTAAAACACAAGTGGGAAATTCATTTTCCCAAGGGCCCACATGAAAAACTGGGACTGTCGTACAGGTCAGCTCCAACAAGGTAAACAGCGTATTGCTGCAGCCCTCCACAACAGTCCCAGTGTCTAACATAACTCTATCACTTATATAATGCAATCCATCACCTATTATATGTACAAAAACCTCCATCCTGTCACGGCGGGGTGCGCCGGTGTGAGGAAAGAGGTAGACCCAGATGCAGACACGGTGGAGACAAAACGTAGTTTCAAAAATAAAGCGAGCCTTTATTGGCTGATTGCAGAAGAAAAAACAAGGAACTAGGGAAACTAAGGAGGCTATGAACACTGTGTTAACAAAAAGGCTGTGACACTCAGTGAAAAACTATGACAAACTGTGAACACTGAGTAAACTAGAAAACACAGAGAAACAATGGAGTAAACCTATGAAAACTGTGGTGAGGTTAACAGACGATCTGACATTGACTGAGTGGAAACACACAGACTAAATACACATAAGGAATGATCAAAGGAAGTAGAATCACATGGGGAAAACAGCTGACAACAATTAACATAATGACAGGACACGTGAAACTAAACATAACACAAAACTCTTTCAAAATAAAACAGGAAACATAAGGAGATCCAGACATGACTTGAACTTGACAAACAAAGAAACTTGGACATGAAACATGGCAGAATGTAACTAGATAAACCGAAATGAAACTAGACTAAAAAGAATAACAAAACACCAAGAAACTCAGAATACTGGGTCACATGACCCAGGGCCATGACACATCCACACAAAGTTGTGGAAGACGAGTACTCTTGGCACATGCTCAAGACACTGGAATGCAGATATGTGACACCAGCACTACGCTTTTTCGCAGACTTGCAATGCGTGGAAGTTTCAGGCTGTGGATTCATATGCGACTGTACCAAATTATCTCACAGAGGAATAGCAGCTGTTTTCTCACCTTCAAAATACCTGCGATAGCAAAGTAGTCCTCACATGCATTGCATTCAGTTAAGACAAACTAGACTATAATACAAACAGTTCGGTTTGCCAGGTTTATGACAGACTTTAATGCCAGCGTTGGTCAATGTCGCGTCAGCTTCACAATCTCATTTTGTCGTAATAAAACTGAGTGAAGTGAGAGAAAGAGTGAGAAGTTCATTGTGTCAAACAGAACAGATGTTGACAAAGTTTATTTTGGAGACATCATTTGCCGATGAACAAACGTGATAAACTGCAGTAAATCCCAATGTATCGCATACAGCTAAACATTTCAACAGTTTAACAATACTTTCATGATAATATATCTTGGTATATTTCATCTTTGTGATAATAGATTTCCCTCCTCTTAATATACAGCCATTATGTTGATATAGGGCAGAAGCAAAAATGTTTATTTATAGACATAACTATCTATTGTCAAATCGAAAACAGTCCCAAGCTGAAATTCTGACAGTGTCAGAGGCCCTTAAGCCCTCTAAGACTCCATGACATGGTGGGATGCTGGATATACATATATATATATATATATATATATATATATATATATATATATATATGTCTTCTTTCTTTTGGCTCTGATAATGTCACTAGAAACTGGTAACTGTTGCAAAAACCAAGGTGAAAAATGTAATACAGTTATTGTCTATGCACTAATATATGCATAAGTGTGACTGCAAATACTTGTCTAGTGTCACATAACCAGTGGAGAATATGTAGACACCACACAGAGGGCCATCTCAGGTACAAACCCAGGACACTTTTGACTCAATACTGCTAACCACTCACCCACCATGTTGCCATATAGTGAACCAAAAAGACACAAGACTCTAAAGCTGTGCTAGCAGTTGTTTCAAGTTATTAAAACAAAATGAGAAGAAAGAAAAAAAAGATGAAAAATCAAACAAATGAAACGTCTAAAAGGCACTTGGAGTTTTAGGGAGCAAAATCATACTAACTAAAGTGGGCGCTAAAGTAATTTCCACTCAGACACAGTGGATGGCTCATCAGTCATGGAAATCACCTCCTTCGTCCAACGTGCAGCCACCTCATCAAACACCAGTGATAAGGTCTCATTTCAGAAACAGACATCTCACCTTCTCTCCTGTTTAGTCTTTCCTTTCTCTGTCTTTTTACAGATGTGTGTATAAAATCAATTCTACCTGCAGTGAGCAAGGCTGGAGAGGCGTCAAGCAAAACAGTAATGAAAAACAAATCCCTTCAGAAAGAAGTTCCAGCCAAATATTCAACATTCATTTCTGATTCCAAATCCTCCCTTGGCATTTCCCTATCCCATTGTCTTCAGCCATACCTGTGCATGTTTCCCCCTCATATGGAGTCTCAAATCCTCCTATAATGCCAAAGAAAATGAGCATCGTAACAACAGATGCCTGGAATATTTAAAATGGAATCAGAAACAGGTTTCGAAGAGTAATTTTAAAAAGAAATATAAGGAGTTCTTCTGTTTGGTTTCAGAATACATTTTTTCGTTCCAGCTGTGGTTTATATGCAGGCTTTGGTTTGGTGCTTTAATAACATTTTTTTTGGCCTTGCACTCACTAGGGGCAAGGTTAGAAACAGTCCTCAAACGTGACAGCCATATTAAGTAGCAGGTAAAAGCTGCAGGGCCGAGAAGGTGCAGCTGCTGGAAACGTGCATCACAATAAAAACAGTACCACTATATTCCTGCAACACTGTAACATTCACAATATCATGAGAGACAAAGCGTCTGAGATGGGGTTTGAACCACAAATATCACCCAATCCGCTGCATTAATTTAGCCTTTTAGTTATCCCTGCCTTCAGAATCTAACCTCAAATATCACGAGTCCAGGAGCTCATGGTGTATTTTTAGGAGAACCGGTTAATTAAGAGAGCTGCTAATTAATCATTGTGCCATGTTCAGTAATACTTGTCCAAATCTCCCCATACTCACGCTAAATGATGAAGAGGCTCTGGACTGACAGTTCTTCTCTGTCAAGACCTGCATTCACAACAGTACATTAAGAAATGAAAAGTACCCTAAATCCTCAAACTATGGTGATTAATTATGAGCATAAGCGTGTATTAGGAACAGATGGGCCTTTATTCCTCCGTTTCTCTGTTGTTTTAGTGTACTTAAAGGATAGTTTTGGAAGACACATCACTCACTGCCTGCCTGCTGGGTTTTCTCTTTTTAACAAAAGTTCTGTTTCCATCCATTAATCACTTTCAGCCTATTCTACTTTGCAGTTTCTTTCTTGCAATACTTAAATAGATTATGTTACATTAAAATACTTTTTGCAATGTAAACGCATAATGCATAGCCTTCCTGGTACATTTTAATGTAGGCATATATTTTTTACAAATCCTACAGCTGTTGGAACTTCTAATGGTTGCAGCTTTAATGTCCTGTCATTACAGAGCATCACAAACTGCCATTTTATGGCAGATATCCATGGCATTGAAGAGATTAGCAGGTGCTGTAGCAATTTCAGAGACGTCAAGATAACATGGTCTTTTATAGAGCTGCAAAGTGCCAGAATGTTTGAGTTTTGCTAAATTGTTTCATTTTCACAGACTTTTTACCTTCACTTTTAATCTCCAGTATTACTTCGCATGCGTAACATGACCTATTTTCGCCTGGTTTTACATCAAAACATGTCCAGATGACCAGTTAACAATACAAACATTAGGCTTAGACGCTCACACACTAACATAAATCACATCCTAAAAAAGGAATACACGAGAGTTTCATTTTATTGTTACCAGAAATATAACCAGAGCTGGCTGTAAGGTTTAAAAAAGGCCAAAGTGAAATTTCAGAGAAATCTTGTGGCCACAACAAATGTACCGTCTAAACAGGTATCAGGGTAGAGATTCAATTCAATTCAATTTTATTTATATAGCGCCAAATGTCAACAACAAACGCCTCAAGGCGCTTTATATTGTAAGGTAGACCCTACAATAATACATACAGAGAAAAACCCAACAATCATATGACCCCCTATGAGCAAGCACTTTGGCGACAGTGGGAAGGAAAAACTCCCTTTTAACAGGAAGAAAGAACCAGGCTCAGGGAGGGGCGGGGCCATCTGCTATGACCAATTGGGGTGAGAGAAGTAAGACAGGATGAAAGACACACTGTGGACGAGAGCCAGAGATTAATAACAAGTGGGATTCAGCAGAGAGGTCTATTAACACATGTTGAGTGAGGAAGGTGACTGAAACTCAATGCATCATGGGAATCCCCCAGCAGTCTACGCCTATTGCGGCACAACTAAGGGAGGATTCAGGGTCACCGGATCCAGCCTTAACTATATGCTTTAGCAAAAAGGAAAGTAATCTTAAAAGTAGAGATAGTGATAGAGTGACAGAGATGGAGGCTACAACCCCAAAAGTATTTCTATATAGTATTTGTGCTCATCCCTGCTTTTCTAACCTATTGAAATTTAAGGGTTCTATGCTCTAAGCTTTGTCTTAGCAGCACGCTACTTGGTAGCTCACTTGGCAGATGCCATGTTAGCGATGGCGTGTTGCACTTTACAGCCATGGTCTTGTTCTTTCATGCAATAAAAATTCAAACTTATGTCCATATATGCACTCTTCAAATGTTTCAGACTGCCTTATTTTCTTCTCTGTCTTCCCATTATGCAGATATATTTATTTTCTCAAATGTGTTAATTTAATAGATTTATTAAATCATTCTCAAGGTGGTGTTTACTGCCTTGAGAATGACAAGAGGTTGACTTGACAGCAGAAGTATTAATTCATTTGCTGGTAAACACAAAATTAGTAGCTAAGTATTCTACTAACCAGTTAAATAATTATTTTGAAGAAACATTCCATTTTCCAACTCTTTAATTTCAATCATTTGACTGTTTTTTTTCTTTTGTTAATTGTGTGACAATAAATTTAAACCTATAATTAATTTATTCTCCTAATTGGATAAAGCAGTTTCTGGAAGCATTTAGCAAACCTGAAACCAACTGTGAAATTACAACTAATTGTAATATTATGACCAAGCGGTTAATTTAATACATTTATTGAGCAAACAGATCATGCTTCCATTGCTGCACAATGTTTAAATGGAAATGGAACGCTCATTTGAGCATTTACAATATTTCGGGGAATGCAGAGGAAATGTTGTAGAAAAACAATTGTCATGCTTGATTTAATGAGAGCACACACACACACACACACACACAGTTGCAATTTGATCCAATAAGACAATGCTTAGTGTAGACAGGCACTGATGCAAAATGCCCCTGTCAAACCTCCAGCTGCATTGGATGTTTCATTGATGCAACTCAATGACAAATCAAATTAAAATTCAGTAATAATACATATTAACAAACATCACTGAGAAGGAACAGAATACCACAAATGACTATGTTATTTGGGAATGCCCACTAATAAGGAGTAAATGGTGAAAAGCCTCTCATTATCCAGTTGTCTCCCTGTCCATCTCTGCTCCTGGCAGCATTGTTCATAAGCTTCCCTTTCTTTGAAAACAGGGTTTCTGTATCTCTGTGTGGAGAAAAGAAAAACACGCTCCACCCCAGAGTTTTCTATTGAAGGGGTCTGTTTTATATCTCTGTGGCCAGTGTAGAAGTTTGACTTTTCCCTTGTGTACTTTTAGACTGATAGTACAACTATTCCACAAGAAAATCCAAAGCAAAAAGTTTTCTTCTGTTCTCAATTTCGATGTTGCGGAAGGTCAGTTAGATAGGTAGCTATAATTTATTAAACAGCATGATGGCAGAAGTTTATTCCCCTTTTTTTGTAAATGGGGTCTTGACGCCTCTTACTAAAAAGTAATGTTTAAAAAACAGATATTCTGTACACTTGCTTTCCTTTAGTTTGTACATGGAGCAAAACAGACAGAAAACACGGTTTCATGTTAATGTATGCATGGTGCCACAGTGACTATCAGTGCATGTGAGTGGGTTGATAGCGAGTAAATACAGAAGTGTGGTCCATGAATAATGTATGAAGAAATATCCAAGGCTTAAATGTTTCTTTTATATGTTTTAAAAGTGAATGGGATAAAGCATTACACTTTATTACAAGAAGGGGCTATGTTTTCCTTCTAATAAAACTTGAGGCAACAATTTCAATGAATACAATCACTCATGCCCTGTAATTAACATAAGGCTTGCATAGAGTGCAGCTGTTTATCAAACCCAGAGAGGCCTAAAACTGACTTAGAAAATGAGACACTTCCTCATCACACACAGCTTTAAGCAAGGAAAAAAAACCATTAGCAACTCTAACATTACCCTATTGTCTACTGGCACTCTTATTAACTGTGTTTAGTAACTGTTTGTCTCACAGCACGTACAGAATAGTAAAAGGTTGTATAATACCACGGGGTATATAAGCACTGGACTTTTGTTGTAAATTTGAATAACAAGTAGTCCAACTGATGTTACAGCAGTAAATCTGTTTTATGCACAGCCTAACACTGCCTCTTTCTATAATCTTTTTCAATATTTGCAGAGCATTGCCCTTGCCAGTAAACAATATCAACAGCATTTTCCATCCATACTGGTGCCACTTAAGTTTTCTGTCTAGACAGAAGCATGTGGTGGCAAGTTAGGATGCACAAACACTCAAGAGATATATAATATATTTCACGCACAAATCCCTTTAAATACTTTTGCTGACGAGCTAAGTGCTATTATAGTTTTAGATAGAAGTCTATAGTATATAAAATGAGATTAAAGGTAATGAATTTCATACACAGCACCTAAACACAGGCTTCAGTCATTACAGTCCTACATGACCATCAGGCTAACTACAATTTTTATTTTTATTGATATTTCATAAGCAAACTAACTTCCCCCAAAAGTTGGAGCACTGTGTAAAATGTACCTAAAGCAATGACTTGCAGATCTCACAAACACATACAAAAAACATATGAATGAATATCTTAAACTGAGGTATTTTAATATTAGCTGATTTTTTATTTTATTGTGTTACGACCCGGCTCTGCTAGGCAACAGGGGAGGTAACATAAATAAGGCCACCACGAGGGGAATCAATTTAAAAAGGTTTTATTACAAAAACAAAGCTCAGAACTGAAAACTAATAGCATTGCTTATGCAAACCACTAGGCAAGTAAATAACACAAAACCGCTCTCACACGTTCACATACAAATGAAAACTAGCCACTCGTGCAGAAACACATCTCAAAAGCTACTCCAACAGAACTCTGACACCCAAGTGTGAAGAATCCTCAGCCTTTTGTACTCGCGGGTGAACGCAGCCAGCCGCGTCATTGGTCCGCTGCGCCCGAGGATCCCGCAGCAGCCAGTGCTCTGTGAAGACTGGCACACTCCGATCTGCATGCAGTTGGGCGGGCACAGGTCCCCGGCCAGCCAATCATCTGTGAGCCCTGACACGTTTGGATTTCCATACAGGAAGGCCAGCCCACTTCCTCCAAGGCCAGGGGCCGTAACATATGAAAACACATCTCAAAAAAAAGTTGCTACAGTGACAATAACTGGTTGGAAAATGTTGCTAAAAAAAACAGGTAGAAATATTTTGTACCTAATGAGGTTAGGTGACAACAGGTCAGGTCCATCCATCTATCCATCCTGTTCCTAATCCTTAACAGGGTCATGGGTGGGCTGGAGCCTGTCCCAGCTACCATAAGGCAAAATGCGGGGTACACCCTGGGCCAGGTCAGTAACATGAATTAAAATAAAAGAACATCTTAGAGGGGTAGACGTTCAGCAATCTGCAAAAAGCTACATTTACAAATTGTGGAATAATTTCAAAATAATGTTATTCAATGTAAAACTGCAAAGACTTTGAATATCTGTAAGAGCATTTCTAGTACATAGTATTATCTAAAGATTCCATGAAAATGGGGAAATGTTTGTGTACAAGGGAGAAGCCCAAAAAATCAGCACTTGATAGCTGTGATCTCCTGAAAACAGACATGATTCTGTCACGGAAATCGCAGCATGGGCTCAGAAACACTTCCATTATCTGTAAACACGGCTCACCATCCCATCTACAAATACAGGTTAAAGCTCTATCATGCAAAGAAGAAGCCAAATGAGGTAGAGATAATCCAGAAACCTTACCTTTTTCTGTGGGCCATGGACTAAGGCAAAGTGAAAAACTGTTCTGTGGTCGGTTGAACCGTCAATTGAAATTGTGGTTAGAAATCATGGATGCCTCCAGACTAAAGAGAAGGACCGTCCAGCTATCAGCTCTCAGCATCTTTGATGGTAAGGGGTCCATCAGAGCTCAATGCTGAAAAGTATATATAGTTTTTAGAGCCCATTGCTCTAAACCTCTTCATCTTTTTCAGGTTAGGCTTCAGTTTCAACAAGATGATGCTAACCCACATCCTCCATCTATTATAACAGCATGGCTTCATAATTGGTGTTGAACTGGCATGTTTGCAGTCCAACATTTGGCGCATCATTAAATGAAAAATATGTCAAAGAAGACCCAGGACTGTTCAGCAGCTGGATTTCTTTGTCAGACAAGAGTGAAACAATGTTCTTCACCCAAAGGTCCAACAGCCGATTTCCTCAGTAAAAGAAGAGGGAATGCTACACAGTCTTGAACATGGCTCTGTCCCAACTATTCCGTCGTGTGTTTTATGTGTTGCCAGCTATTTCACACTGATTTTATATTTTTTTCTCAGTTTAAAATTTTGATATGTTTTCCATTTGCTTCCATTCCTTTTTATTTGTCTTTAAATTGTACACAATTACACTATTTCTGTAAATTGGCATTGCAGGTTAATTTTGCTGAATAATTCCTGTACATGGTTATGATGTTTAGTATGCACAAGTGTGCAGAAGTGTGAACCGAAGCATAAATGATGACCTAATACATGCTTTTTTTCTCTCTCTCTTGAAAAAATTACTGGCAAGTGATGGCAAATTGTACCAAATGAGACCAAAAAGCCGTCCAAGACACAGCCAATCAGGAAGCCACTTTCTTGTCTAGACTTCCTCTCATCAATCAAACCACTCAAGCACTTGGCCTTCACTCAATAGTCAAGAAAACAGCGAGAGCCATTGTTAAGGACTCCTTGGTGTAAGTGCTAATTTTCCACGGGCAAGAAAAGGTCAGGCAATTCATCTGTAATTTTTACCATGGCAACCGAGGGACAGAGGGAAAAGCCTGGATGTGGCTCTGAGACTGTGAAGAAAAATATGCAAGAAATATACAGTATTTTTGAGTGACAGCAAAATCCTTAAAAATTCACTGCCCCAACTGCATTAAGCTGATTAAGATAATATTGTAGATAGTGTATCTAATATAGTGGCAGAGCTTATCTGTACTATTTTAAGTTCCCTGTGTTCAAAAGGGAAGGTGGAAGAATCAAATGTTGATTTATGACTCTTATAGGACTCTGTTTAGTTTTAGATGACTGGCAAAGATCAGATTATACTACCACTTACAAGTGTGTCAAATATATTTAGAGAACATTGATGTCATGACAAAAGCCTCAAGACATCATATTGTGGCCTTGTGATGATTTGTCTTTTACAATTGTTTAGTGCAATCCACAAAATGTGGACATGCCTCAGAGAGCCCCGGGTAGCCTGAGGGTGAGAACAGCATTTCCTTTTACAAAATTTACCAGCCTATCATTGCTACCACATGGACATGAACAAATTATATCAATTTCCTTCATGCTTCAAAATGTTACAACTCAGCGTGATAGTTTATTTGACATTGCTTAATACCCTTATTTCTTTTTACCCTGAAATTCCACATGCATCAATCCTGCTATAAATAAAATTACTTTGACTATGTCTGGGTTCGTGCTTGTTTTGGTTTTTTTTGTTTTTTTTAAACGATTCGTCCAATTAATTTCACACTTGTCAGTCTGTATTGCTGGGGACCAAAGCAAGTCTAGTGTGGATTTTGGAGTTTATTGGATAAGTGGTTCCCAAAAAACTCAAATCACCACCCTTGATTATAATGATACATTTTAAAGGGAGCTACACCTATTCAAAGCACAGATTCCCAACAAATGAGCTATAACTTAAAATGACTCTATGATCTAAAATTCCAGTGCACAGAAATGAAATAAAACTAAACAGCTTATCACACCAGTAACTGCTTTGCACCAGCTCTTGAAACAAAAATGCCAGCAGCAACAGCAAAACAACACCACCATGTTTACACGTGTCCCCCACTGAGGCATGATGCTGTGCATCGCGATTACTCAAGAAGGAGAACATGTTCCATTAGTAGTGGTTTCTTCATTTTTTTAAATGCATGCACTGCTGCTGATGGGTCCATGGATACGCAAGTGTTCAGCTAATGATGTAATTAGGAAGATTTATATGTTCTTGTCTTGTAAAAAATTGACAGGAAGTAAATAAATACAAGTGATTTTTAGTTTTTCCAATTATTTGTCTTGCTTCATAATGACAGAAAAATATATCTGCCATGAACTGTGACAACCACGTATGTGCAATCAAATTATTCCAAGTTAAAATCAAGTTTTAAGTCTTATACTTAAGTAAAACCAGTGATCTTCAAAAAGTCAGCAGTGGTGTGCATATTATCAGATTGTTAGCTTAAATTATCATATTTGGGACAAAGTAATTAATGGATCAAAGTAACAAACAAAATTCATACAATAATGAATAAAATGTAAAGATTTCATTATCATGATTATTATTATTACAGTTTTTACTACTTTTCAAATCTGTAATTTTACTCTTCTTTTTTATGAATGTATTACATTAAGTTGTCACTTTGCTACTTGTTCACTAATTATGTTTACACTTGAAATGATGTATTTATTATTTAGCTTTTGAATTATAGTCCAATTGTTTTACTACCTGTATTTTTATATTCAGTAAGGTGATCCAAGCACAAACCACTTAATGACTTAAAAAACTTCCAATGCCTAGCTTTAATGCTGAAAGGTTTAATTGGGAACCAAATTTGCCTTCGAGCAAGTTTTCTGCTCACTGTGAAGTGGTTTCACTTTACAATTTGAACGCGTCTTACTCCCTTGTTTTACTAATCTGTGACACATCCTTACTTTGGTGTTTTGAGCTTGGTATTAGACGCAGAATAGTCACTTTAGACACAAAGAATCCAACGTTTTCTTTCCAAGCTCTAAATTTGCACCTACAATTTCAGCACCCAGGTTTTATATATTATACCATATTCATATAATCATCTATATTATACTAATTTGTCAATTTCAACTAACGACCTACTATTGACGAAGCACAAAACATCAACAGTGAAAACTAACACTGTAGCTGACTAAAAACCCAACAATGAAATGGTAGGTTTACTTGGATATACAATCCCCCCCACCACCACCACTATTTAGAAAACTGAGAAAGCTACACTAAGCAATTGGGACGTTGCAGATGAGCACATTTTGAACAGGCGCTGCACTGATTACATGTAATTCAGAAGCTGTATGAATTCTGTGTGTAATTCACCTTTGTTTGTTACTTTGATCCATTAAGTACCAAAATTCAAACAAAAACTGCTTTCAGAGGGTTGCTATTGTTTTGAAAAGCATATGTTTTCAGAGTAAACAAACTAATAGTTTAAAAGGAAAGGAAATTTTGTATTTATATGCAACAAAAAAGCCAAAAAAACAGACTTTTGAGAGAACAAAGAACAAAGAAATCATGCTGTGCACAAGCAGAGCGCCATCAGCCTGCTAGGAGTTATTCACTGGTCCCTTTGGATAAAAAGAATTTTTCTAAATTGACAGGGATTTTTCATGGATCATTGTCATTTGCTCATTAGAACAAGTAGTTTTGGATTAAGACACCCTTGCCTTACCCTCCCCTTTGAAGGCAGTGAAAAACTAAAATAAAATAAAACTAAAAAAGAAGGAAGAGCATTGCATACAAATAAAAACATGTATGTAATTTAACACCCAACTGAAAACAGTCATCGCTACCCAAGATATCAAGCAACATCTCTGGTAACTTTTCATTTCTTGTCAACTTATATCTGACAAGCTGCTAGCAACCTTTGCCTCGTGCTCTTCACCAAATGAGAAGTGCCAACAAAAACAAATTACAAAACTGGTGTTTCATTTTATGTGATGTATTGTTTTCACTTGATATTTGCAAAATGACTGTTTGCAGAAGTGATTCAAAGACTTTAAAGAGAACAGACATCACATCTTACTGATGGATTCTGCATGCAATCAGGACACAAATTAAGCTTTCAACATGAACTTTTTCATCTCACACACGTCTCCAACTTGAGAAAACCCGTGCCAATTCTTGTTTTTCTGCCCATTTTCTATCCTGATTATCAGGGGAAAATATACTAACAAAGTTTATCATCATCTGAGCCTTTTATGTTGCACATTGAAAACAATTTCAAATTAAACATCAGTACTGTTTCAATTTTGCGCTACTTCATAATTCAAACACAGCTTGCTGTTGCATCTGGGTCACGTAAGTGGATTCGGCTGTAAAATTTGACTACAAATATATATTACAGTTAAAAAGTTTTGGAAAACTTGTGAACAACTGTGTTTAAGATCTTCAGGCATTTCAGTACATGCCCCAGGTGTACTGCTTGAACTACTGAACTTTTCTGATAACTATTTCTTGTTCTGAATATGAGATTTCCAATACACCACAGAGATTTCAGGCAAGTGTATGAGAGATATAAATGAACTGCTATCCACAAAAAAGAACTTACCACACTTACAACAATAACTACAGACCTGCAGTGCACATAGGTGTCCCATTTTATGCTAGACTGCATTTTTATCCCTTGTCCCCCCCATATTGAGATAATTTCCCACATTCTGATTGGGAACAGTCTTCAAAAATCAACACTGCAGGACACACACTTAAAAGTGTGTCTTACATCCAGTGGCTGGAAAGAAAGCAACAAACGCTGTCATCACAGGTCAAGTGCCGGTTAACCTGTCACTTCTGCTGCGTACCCCACACCCCATGAGGAAAATTGTGAGTCACTGCAAGTTACAAGCTATAGAGTTCAGCAGCATTTGACAGAAACTGCTACAAAGAAAAGCAAACGCAGCTGCAATAATGACTTGGAAACAACTTGGAACTGCGTAAAGCTAGTAAAAGGTGATTTTCTGAGATTATTCAATTTCGGTGTGCAAGAATCTGACGTGAAGTCACACAATATATGTGAGCTTCATGACAAACACCTGGCTTTGAACAAGACATGTGCCTAACTATGGAATCATCCATCCTGAATACCAAAAGTGAGTAGCAGAGAGAGCAGCAGCTAAACCTCAATGCCAGTTCCTGCGATCACATTTTATGGCATTTGATATCACAAAACAGCCTAACAAGTTAATTTAGCTTCATTTAATGTCTACTGTATTTAATTTTTAGTAACATTCAGATAAACTATAATCATATTTCGTGGCAGAAATATAACACCTGTAATTTGCTTTGCACTTTCACATACGTCAGTGTTGGTAAGAACTATAATATAATACAAAAAACTGGCAACCACCAGTGCTACCCCTCAGCCTCCTAGTAGACATACCTATGATACCAATTTCAAAATCCTACATCGCCTTGTTCTCAAGTTAATGCATTCACAAGATTTTCAGAAAACTTGACCTCTGACTTTGAGGTCACAGAGTTTCAAACTGTCTGAGAGTTTTAGTAGATGCCTTGAACCTATATGACTTGACCTCTGACCTTCAGGTCAAGGTCACTGTGACTTGAACTCCTCTGACATTTTTAGATGCAGCTATTGCATCAATTTCAAACTCCTACGGTGCCTTGTTCTTGGTTGTCTATACCGCCCGCCCACCCGGCCTGCAGGGTGATGACAATACCCCATCAGTCTTTTACGCCTGAGGGTTAAAAGTCCAAATCGATGAGGTATTTTAATGCAGAATAACATTAAACAAGAATAATGCTTAAATTATCTCAAAATGAAATAACTGCTCTGATGTTCCGCAAGTCAGACTGTGTGTTTTGTGTATTTCAGGGATATTTTCAGAAACATTTTATGTTCGGTGAATGCAAACTGATTCTGCAAAAAACACGAGATTATTACAGATTCTACTGAAAACCCAAAGTAAATCAATAAAAGAGCAATGTGGCCTTTTTACAGTGATCCCTTTGACTACAACCTGAGGTGCTGTACAACATTATCACATATTTCCTCACCTTCACAAAGACACTACAAATAAACAGATATTATCCTTTTATAACCGGGACACACATGCCCTGGGATGTGAAACACGGCGCACTCACGCCAAACTTTACACATTCATACAGGCTGGAATTGTATCTTAGGTGGCATGTTGCAACAAGACTGAAAACAACAATAACAGCTCATACGACAGCTTGGGAATTGCATCCTGTGAATAAAAGTGTGTCATCTTTGCCCCTCATCACTGAAATCTGCCTGTTGTTTTCTCCTGCCCACCCGGTATACACCCAGGGGGCACAAGAAAAAGATATGGATGAATGAATATATTCATATAGCAGGTTTGTTGTATATTATTATACATGTACAAAAAGGTTTGGCAAAAACTGTAGAACAGGTGCTTCGCTCAGGGGTAGCACTTCCTTTTAAACACGCCGTGTGATTGTTTCACTTCTGCTGCCAAAACACCAAAAAAAACAAAAAACAAAACAATAAAAACCCCAACAAAGGTTCAAATCTTTACTTTTTGGTGGATTATTGGTGATTTTAGCAAATTCTCAAGGTTTTCCTGATTTAAATTATGTTTAAATTATGTCTTAATTAGCAACAGTGACAACAAAGATTCATAAAATAAAATAAATGTTTTAAAACAATGTAAAAAAAATAAAAAAGCTGATTTGCAATTTAATAATGAATCTCAGGTATGAGCAATTGTTTTGATTACCACCCAGCCACAAGGACGATGCATGCTTAACCATGATAAATGCACTCTCACTATGGCCAAAATTAGCTTTCAGAAATCGAAGAATATGTGTCTTATTTAGAAGCTAGCTCAAAAAACATTGAACCAATTTAAAATGTAACCCTCAATACTTCACATACATCACCAACCAGTCTAGCACCTTAAAATTCAGGAAGGCCCAGCTGGTTCCTTCACTCAGACTTGCAGCATTTTCCAACTGCGCTTTGTTTCAAATCAGTTAATGAGCTGATAACTTTAACTGTCCTCTTGGTTAAATTAATTGCACAGAGAAAAACAGATATCGACATGCTGACACACTTTTAATAAGATGTGCCTGGGACAGGAGTGATAAAGTGGACACATGAAGAAGGTCCTATCTTCCCGAGTATTGAAAACGCAATATAGTTCAGGTCAGACAACTTCCTCTAAAGGTTTCTTTGGTCCACCCAAGATAGATAATGAAAATGAAGCCATATACAAGTAGACAAAACTAGATTCTGCCCATGTGATGGATGAATGACTGGACAATAACATGTTTACACTGAAGGTGTAAGTTAATCTTTAATAGCATTAAGACTGTGCAGTATATTATATATAACTTTCACTGGCCTCTAAAAATCTGTATATAGCTGCTAAACCTGAAGAGATTTCTGTTCCCGGGGCTTCTCATCTATCCATTCTAATGATGTTGTCGATGAATACTGAGCCAATATGCAGCCCTGCAGGGCAGAGCCACTCGCTCCTATTCTCTGCTTCCCATCAGCCTCAATCATCACCCTCTCTGCAGGGTTCCGCGACAAACCACACTTTACCAAACAGCTTTGCTCAAATGACACACTGGCACCCAAAGGCAACGCTTTTAGTGGAAGTGAGAATGCGTGAATCCTCGGGTACGGGTGGGCAGGGCTTTTGCCGGAACAAAGGACCAATCTAATCATAGCATTTAGTCCTAAAGCCAACTCACAGCCCTCAAGAGACAAGACGGCAATGGTATGAGTAGTTGATGCACTCGTTTCAAGCTCATTTTAGGGCCGTCCTCTGTGGTTCTCTTAGCCTACGTTCACACTGCAGGTCTTAATGCTCAATTCCGATTTTTTGATCAAATCCGATTTTTTTGTCTGCTTGTTCACACTACAAATAAAATGCGACAGCAAACGCTCTCTAGTGTGAACCCTCAAAGCGGCCGCATGCGCAAAAGAAGACGTCCCACACAACGCGCTCTGTTTAGATCCAGAGCAAACAACATTGTTTGACTGATGGCTTTTAATATAAAGACTTCAAACTTTACGTTTCCCAATTTTTGCTTTAAGTTATTTTGTTATTTACATAATAATGTAAATAACAAAATAATGATCCTTATTGCTGTTTTTAGAGGAGCGGTGCTTCAAAGGATAGTCGCAGATTTCTGTCAGAATCTGCAGATTATACAGTACAAATAAAATGTTCACATTGTCTTCCCAACAGTTTCACTGACATCTACACTGGATGGCCAGGAAGCGTTGGCGATGTCTTCTCGGGCGCTGATAATTGGCGTCTGTCTTGTGTCAGTGACGTAAAAGACGTATTTAATGCGACATGACCGTTCAAACAGCAGTCGCTTTCTAAAACATCAGATATGTATTGGATTCAGTACCACATACGAAAGTGACCCAGATCGGATTTGAAAATATCGGATTTGTGCCGTTCACACTGTCACACCATGATCGGATAGGGGTCGCATAGGGTCAAAAAAATCTGATTTGATGCGCTTTCGCCTGCAGTGTGAACGTAGCCTTAATCTTCTAAAGACTGCAATCCATACCTCAGTGTGGACCAAAAAAATATAAATAGAGTAGAACATAGAGTTGGGTTTGAAAATCAGATAGTGTGAGGATAGGTGAGAGTGTTAAACTCATTGGGTCACTATGGGATATGTACTGAATGGTTGCAATTCCAATGTGCATCACTTCATTAGAGGGCTGATGGCTTCTGAAAGTAACTGAGCTGGAACTGAACCACTACCAGTCCACAGGAGCAGGATTTGTACACTCTCTATGATGCTTTGAACTGCTTTTGACTCTTTCCCAAACACACTCACCACCCAGCATGCAAAGTATAAATGATGTGCTAAACGTCCCGCTGTGTGTTCTCAATATACTCCACACATAGATTACAATTCAGTAAATAACAGCCAAAGCGGCGTCCACTGCAGCATACTAATTCATGGGAAATTGTTTTCTCATTTCCTGCTCCCTCTAAACACCACTTTGCAATATGTGAAGACATATCCAACTCTCTGTGGGCAAAAATATCGCTTTTACTTTTACACTGACTTTGCTAACAAACTTTATGATTTCTAGCCGTTTTTTCCTGCAACACAGCAGGAGACAGGCTGTCTGAGAGACACAATTTATCAATTTATTCGTTCCGCTCTTATATAGAGTTGCAAAACAGCATGATACCTGTTTATTCAGTTTCATATGCATGAATATTTGTGAGGCAGAAATAAAAATGGAGTTTATGTGTTTCAGTGTGTTCGTGTGTATGGTTAAGTGTGCTTGTTGTTATATAAAAAGTAAAGACCAACCAGCTCACTTCATCACCTGCTGATAGAATCAATTCTGGATCAACATCCAGCATGGCTCATGGTGCCCTCTCCTCCCAGCAACGCAGGTATATGCACAGACACTCCTCTGGATTCACCCCAGACTTCAGGACAAATCTGCAATCATTAGGCCAACAGGCTTTCCGTAACATCTAAAAACACTGAGAGAAAACCTTTCCTCCTAATCAGACAAACATAAGAGTGTATTTTTTTAGCAGCTGCCAGAATAGAAACGTTACCCAATGATTGGACTCGAGCTGTGTTTGGTCTACACGCTTTGGTTGCTGTAGATAAGTGAGAGTTTAGGGGGGCAGGAGGGTATTTCATCAGTTTCAGGAAGAACAGACACAAAGCATGACTTATTGAAACGCTTAATCTTATTATGGTGATTTCATTATTCTGCACACTGTAACATACTAGCAGGTTCTGCAGGCAGAGAAATTTCTTAGGAAATGAAACCCAAATCTGAAACCACTTCATTACGCAGTGCTGCATTTTATCAGAGGAAGAGAAGGAAAACAAGGAGGATAATAATAATAATAATAGGCAAGACAAAGTTGATGTAACCAAAGTGCCACCTGATGCAAATAAATACACTGATAGCCTGACTGAATGCAGCTAAGCCGTGCAGTAAGTCAATTCATGCCAATTTAAATTTGATACACCTGCACCAATGTGCACATTGCAGCTACAAGCCAAACTTGTTGAGCTTCTTCAGCAGATAATCTGGTGTTGGATTATTTCTGTACTGTAGGAATGACCATCAACCCAAGCAACCCCATCTACTGAAAGTATTTCTTCATACTTTAGTTTTAAGCGGTTTTCTTGGACATACCTAAAACAGTTAGATGGAATACAATCTTCTAAGCATCAGCGGAAGATCACGATGAAATGCAGCACTCTGAAACAAGCTGTCATCCAATACTCACTGTTATGAAGACAGTATTTATTTAGCTTATTCAGACTTTATAAGATTTCTGAAACATTTAAAAGATTTGTTTTTTTCTTTTTATTCAAAAGTAGAAAATCGAATAAAGATTTCCTGAAAATCTGTGAAGGAAATGTTAATTAATGCACATTTCCACCCATAACTGTCTAGGAACTGGGTGCATTAAGATAAACATTTGGTGATGCTAATTGTCCAATCCCACGTAATTAAAATACAGCAGAAGAAAAGAGTCTGATTTTGTCAGTTTTCCATTTTGGATTGAATTTATTGTCAGCAAAATTAAAAGTCAGAGGCAGGAGATTATATCAGCTGTAGCTAATTAACATCAATTCTGTAACAGCTCTGCTGAAAGCTTTGGCTGTTTCCCTCTCCAGAAAACTACCCTCTTCACTTGGCCAAAGATTATTTAGAAGTCAAATAAAACATCATGCATCAATAGAGTCTGCTCTCTCACTTAAAGTGGGCTGTGCGGTCCATATTAATATCCTAATGCAATAGCTGCAAGGCATTTACAAATATACTGTAGGGGCAGTAATTTATTAAAACACGAGCAAACATAAACAGAATGACAGTTTATAAGCCAAAAGTAGAGTTTGCACAATTCCAACAAGCTTGAAAGTTGAAATATTAAATATTAAAATTAAATATAATATGACCACCTTTATTCTACACACAGCCTGAGCTCTCATAGGGAAGCTTTTCTTGTCACCCCTTCAGCTGTAGTGCTTGAAGGACATTCAAAGCTCTTCTCTGGACGTTTACTGCCTTTTGCTCCGTTCTCTATCCACATCTTCCCAAACAGCTGATGTTGCGGTCTAGGTTTTGGGAAGGACTGACGTTGTTCCATTCTGTATTTTTCAACCCACATATTGTTTTGTGCATTGCTAGTGTATTCTTCCTAGCATGGTGAATCAAAAATCTGACTATACTTTTTTTCCATTCATAATTCCATTAATTTTGACAAGATCCCCAGCAACCATGACAGAGCCTCCACAGTATGTTGTAGATGGCTGTAGACAGTCACTGTTTACTACTTCTCTCCTATACAATTTGAGTTGTTGCTATTGTTTGTCAATAGCCTTTTCCATATTTCACTTCCTTAAAAATAGTTTCTTGATAGCCAACCCTACCACTGAAATCCTTTCTGATGTGGCTTTGTGGAGCAGTAGATGGCTCAACTGAAGGGCCACATACATCTCTTAAAGACCTGACCGTCAGTTGCAGTTGTCCATCTGTTGCAGATAGCTTACTAAGCCTCTTACTTACTCTTACTAGGCCCACGCTATGGTACCGGCCTGCTTCAAATCCACCTCCATCGTCCCGATACCCAAAAACTCCAACCCATCTAGCCTCAATGACTACCGCCCAGTAACACTCACCCCCATAATCACTAAGTGCTTAGAGCAGCTGGTCCTAGCACACTTCAAATCCTGTCTCTCCCCCCCCCCCCGGACCCCCACCAATTCGCATACCGCCAGAACAGGAGCACAGAGGATGCAGTCTCCATCGCACTGCACTCTGTCCTCTCACACCTGGACAACAACAACACATACGCCAGAATGCTGTTTATAGACTTCAGTTCAGCATTCAATACAATCCACCCCTCACAACTCATCAGGAAACTGACAGACCTGGGCATCAGTTCCCTCATCTGCAAATGGTTACTGGACTTCCTGACCAACCGCCCCCAACATGTCCGGCTGGATAACCGCTGCTCATCTACAATCACAATGAACACCGGTGTACCACAAGGCTGTGTGATGAGCCCTTTCTTCTACTCCCTCTTCACCTACGACTGCAGACCTGCTGATGGTTCCAACACCATCATTAAGTTTGCAGATGACACCACGGTGATTGGCCTCATCAGTGACAACAATGAGGCCGCCTACAGGGAGAAGGTGGATCGTCTGGCTGAGTGGTGCGACAGAAACAACCTGCTGCTTAACACCGAGAAGACTAAGGAGCTCATCGTGGACTACAGGAGGAATGCTGACCCACATCCACCCATCCACATTAAGAGGACGGCTGTGGAGCGTGTGAGCAGCTTCAAGTTCCTGGGAGTCCACATCTCCGAGGATCAAAGGAGCTTGCAAAGAAAGCTCCTTTGGACTCTGAGGAAGAACCACCTGTCCTCAGACATCCTGGTGAACTTCTATCGCTGCACCATCGAGAGCATCCTGACCAACTGTATAACAGTCTGGTTCGGGAACTGCTCTGCCTCGGACCGGAAGGCGTTGCAGAGGGTCGTGAAAACTGCCCAGCGCATCGCCGGAGCACCACTTCCTGCCATAAAGGACATCTACAGGAAGCAGTGTCTGAAAAGGGCTGGGAAAATCATCAAAGACCCCAGTCACCCATCACATGGACTCTTCACCCTCCTGCCCTCTGGGAGGCGCTACAGGAGCCTCCGGACTAAGACCACCAGGTACCGGAACAGCTTCTTCCCCACAGCTGTCAGACTCCTGAACTCTGCCTCCTGACATCTGACCCACGTTAAACTCATGGACTGAACATACACACACCCACAACCACCTACACACACACACACAATGGACAACTGTACCCTCAAACACACAATAATAACATGGACTGAACCACCACTCACAACCACTAGCACTTTATATAGCCTCTGTAGAAATTATCCACATATCTCACTTATCTTAACTGCACTACTGTATAGTTCTGTGTAAATAATCATTCTGTACATATGATAATTTTTAATCCTACAACTGTTTATAACTTGCATAGTTCACATTTCTGTATAACTGTATATCTTAGATTTCTGTATGGTTTTTTATTTCATATTTATATCCTGTTCATAGCCTGTACATAGCTTGTACTCACTACAGCCTGTACATACTTATAGTTATAGAATATTCATAACATACTTCATACCGTGTACATTATAACATACCATAATAGACCCATTTCTGTAATATACTTGCATATCTATATTATTGCTAATATATATTGTAATATATCTATATCATGGCTAAAGCACTTCTGGATGGATGCAAACTGCATTTCATTGCCCTGTACCTGTGCATGTGCAATGACAATAAAGTTGAATTCTATTCTATTCTATTCTCCCATGTCTTCTTTTGTCCTCCACTTCTCCAGCATCCTTGAGGTTTTCAAGGATACACATCACAGCCTGTTGAAATATAAGTTTGTGGCGATTCACCTTGTTGTTGCACAAAAATCTTATGCCTGCCAACCTGTGTTATCTTTGGCACCGTTCTTAGATTTAACTAATAGGCTGGGAACAGATTATGTGTTTTTGTGACAGGCTGCCAAGTTGTCTTTCATGTTTGGCTCGTCCTTTAAGTTAAGTACCTTTTTTTTTTTACCCTTTACTGATTCACGGGTCAATTTTAAATGGTTTACAAAAAAAAAAAAAAAGTGGTCAGGTACAAGGGCTGAAGTAAAAAACAAGTTACAAACGCAGCAAGTGACCAAAGAAAAACTGTGAAAGGCTTTCAGAACGCCTGAAAAACCTTTGCTTAAGAACACAAAAAAAGATTGTAACAAAGTCTTGGAAACAAAGACAGAAATAAGCAACTATTGCTTGTACTGGCTTACCTCACTTTAGGATATAAGATACAAGTTGCAACATACAAAGGTCACCTGTTAAGTGTCCAGCTTATTTGCCAACAGAAGCTCATAATAGATAAATACTACACTATTGTGCGTTTAATCTACTCTCAGTTAATTACAGTAAAATAATAATTCGATTTGATCATTCAAACTGAATACATTTGATATATATTTGATTTGTCAGACCTGCTCTTGACAGAATAAGCAATTACTCGAATCCAGGCTACACAGCTGAGTCCTCCATTATATTCTGTAGTAGCAGACATAGGCTTCTATGGCAACACTTTAATTCAGGGTGCTCTTCATTTTTGTCCACATTTCAAGGATCTGTGCAATTTTAATGTGAACAACTGTACCTTCCACACATAGCAGTATTCTGCATTTTAGCTCTCAGTAAATCATACTCCTCCAAATCCAGAGAAGGTAGTGATAGAGAAAGAGAAATGGAGCTATGAAGCACCTAAGAACCTTCTGTTATGACTGGTTATCTCAAGACTCGAGAAAACGATGCAAAAAATGAGGTACGTTTTATGAAACTACAAATTTCAAGGGCCGCTCAGCGTCTCGCAGATAGCGTGCAACGCATGGGTAGACAGTGCAATAAAGATAAGCAATTTCTTTGAGAGTGGTGCAGAGTAACATTTTATTTTTCATCTTACCTGGATTCCCATTAGCTGCTTCCAACATGACCGCAGATCTTCCCAAGGTAAACACAATAGATAAACAATTTATAGAACAAGAAGCATACAAAGAGATGTGAAGCAAAGGCAGGAACAAAAAGCTGAGTTTTTATTGTGAACTATAATATAACTCTTGAAAATCTACTGTGTGCTGCGGTGTATCCACCAGCAGAAAACTTCACTCAACTAGCTTCTGTAGCTATGAAACTAACTTAAACAATTGTGAAAATCTAGGGCAGGATACAGAACAGCTGTGAGAACTGTCAAGTCTCTTTTTTTGCACTCACTGCAGGGATCGCTCTTTCTCTTCTCTCCTCTTTTTCAACAATAAAAGTGATTTAACAATCATGGAGATACTAGACTAATTCGCACTGCCAAACCATACTTAGAGTCAGCATTTAATGTGCTTTATTTAATCTGCTTCATTTCATTTCTTCAAATTAAGTGAAATTTCACAACTTTTTTAATATAAAGATGCAAAATTTAATTCCCAAAAGAAGGGAGAACAATAAGCACATTGTGAAAGAAATTGTCTATTTAGGGAGCAAATTAACATCAGCTCTGCTTTTTACAGAATGCAAAGGCCACATTGCTCCCTACTGAACCATATTTATCACAATACAGCCTGATAGGCTGCATTTTCGTGTGCATTAGTATAGCTACACAGTTCTGGTTAATCTTCTCTGCTGACTTAACTTTTCACCCCCTCAGATTTAAAAAAAAAATGGTTTGACTTGGTGGAGTCTTCATCCAAACTGAGCTTGGAACACTGCTATTAATATACATCATATTGCACAAGCTGGCAGACAAATTTCTCCAACATACCAAACAACAATACTTTCTTCAAATTTGAAAAATTCCATATTTAACAATATTCAGTAACTAAGCCAAAGGATCACATTAAACTGCTTTGTGCAAGCCAGTGTCTGTTTTTGGTTTTCTAGATAATGACTGCTCAAACATTACTCAAGCTGCTACAGTTCACAGTAAATGCCCCAGTGCATACAGAGGTACTAGTTCAATAAGGATACGGTTGTGGAGAGAGAAGAAAGGACCCTGTTTAAATTCTAAAGTTTTAAATATCCGGAGATAAAATGAGGGTAAGGAACATCCAGGTGCTCCGAATTAGACACATGTAGAATGCTAAAGTTGATGACAGTGCAATTAAAAAACAGTAAGTATGGCTAGTTTGGAAATGATGCCAGAAGAAAGCCTCGTATTTCTAAAAAGATCAGTAAGACTTAGGTTTGCAGAGTCATGTCTAAACAAACCACAATACTTCTGGAAAACGTTCTTTGGAAGAGGATAGAAGTGGAAATGTTTTCGCCATAATCCACGGTGTGACAAAATCAAACACATTATATCACAGCAGACACCTCACATCAGCTGTTTAAGACAATGGTGGAGGGTTGATGATCTGGGCTTGCTTTGCAGCAGGAGGTCATTGAGTCGAACATCAACTGAACAACAAAGTATTCTCAAGTCAAATGTGAGGCCATTTGTCTGACAGCTAGATTATTATTATTTCAAATCAAATCACTTTTATTGTCACAGCACATGTGCAGGTACGCTGGTGCAGCACATGCGAGTGAAATTCTTGTGTGCAAGCTTCACAAGCAACTGAGGTGTGCAAAATACAAGACAATAACATAAGAACAAGCAAAATATAAGAATGGGAATGCATGCATCTGTGCAATGATCTCAAGCACAGAAGCAAATGTGCAAAAGAATGGCTGAAAAAGACAAGAGTCAGGTGCTGCAATAGTCCAATCAAAGTCCAGAAATGCTTAGGTGGAGAACTGAATGCCCAGAAATGAACCAAAACAATTCTGTTAAGAAGAACTGGACTAAATCTGTTCATAATCACATGAAAAATGAATAGTGTCATAAAGAAAACTTTTAAAATCACATGCCGCTTTTGCATTTTGGCTAAACTTTTGTTAAATAAATAATAACTTGCTGTAACAGGTAGGGATGGGTATCGTTTAGGTTTTATCCGATACCGGTGCTAAACCGGTACTTTTGAAACGGTGCCGGTGCTTAAACGGTGCTCAAACCGGTGCTTGAAGAATGGAGAACACAAAATTGGTCCAAAAACCTCTCATGTTTAGCTGTTTTTTTTTGTAAAAAGATAACAATGTTAGCCTTTTCTGCAGCTATAGGGCATATATGGTATCACTCTTGGCTGGAAGCAGTGCTTAAACAATGGAAAAAACACAAACTTTGTCCAAAAACCTCTCATGTTTAGCTGTTTTCCACTTTTTCTTTGGTCATTTTAGCCTTTTTGTCCAGGGTGAAGGGAATATCTGCCACCAAACAAGAAGACAGCCGCATGTAGCTATGATGATGTTTGCTAGTTCACCTTACGTGCATTAATGTAATAACGTGGTTAGCCTACTCAATGTAAATTACACACGAACAACATTAAGCTACTCACGCAGAGAAGAACGGCTGCTGCTGCCATCATCATCATTTCTGCTACACTGGCAGGGCTAGGGGCCAGGACTCTCCTCTTCGGGTTTTTGGGGGATGTTGCAAACTCCGGGTCCGATAACAGGAACCACACCGCAGTAGATGCGCTCGGTGTGAGGTCTCGCAGCAAGCTATCAAATACGGCGCATTTTTCAGCTTTTAAAAAAAACGCTATGCGTCGCCAGATGTTTCATCAGATTTGAGGTGTTACTTCCTTTGACAGTATCACAGTATCAGCTTAAAGCACTTGTTGCAGGCTGCTGAGTTTGCATCTTTTGCTGTGAAGTACAGCCAGACTTTGACCGCTTCGCCTTGGGCATTTTTAATCTGTAGCTCTGCTCTAAAAGAACGTACGTACCTGGACCCGCCTACTATCCTCGGAAACGTAAAATGATTGGCTAGAATTCAAAGTGTATCACATCTCAGGAAAAAAAAAGCACCGAAATAAAGCACCGAAATAAAGCACCGAAATGTGCGCAGCTTTTCGGTCTGGTTACTACCGTTTATGTCAGAACCGGTGCCATCATGGCACCGGATACCGGTACCCATCCCTAGTAACAGGTCATGGTATGGTTCATCTGAGGTTACATGTACCCAATGTTAAGAACAAGTAAGAAGCAGATAATTCTTTCTATTATTAAGTCCTGAGACTTTGAAATTTAGAGTTGACAAAAGGTCGACTTTCTTCTTACCAGCAATTTCTACTTCTGCAAACAATTCCGCATGGATTTTATAACCTTTAAAAAGGTGAACAACTGTGACTCACTTTTAGCTCGGTTTATTCAGTAACCCAACACTGAATTTATGGATTCTGAACTGTAGCTGTTGAGTTTTATACAGTTTCTTTTTTCTTGTTACTTCTGACTGACTCTTTAGCTACATGATAAAAACCTTATTTTTAAACACCGCTTGAGTGTTCAACAAAAAACATCTCCAGTGCAATTAGTGTCAAATGTTCCCTCAAATATGCAGCTGTCAAGAAGCTTCAGCTCGTCCTAGAGGAACCAAAGCAAACCCTTCAGTGTCTTGCCCACTTCACATTGAACTTCATAACTAAAGATATGAATGCAGTTCTCACTCTGAGTATTAGAGTTTCTATGAATCGCTTGCAGCAATGACCACAACTTCATCTGAAAACTCCCACAGCACCTCCTACAGAAAGCCTGAGGCACACTGTATGTAGGAGGTGTCCAAATCCACAAATCAGGTGAAAAGTGGATTAGGAAAACTGGCTGTGCCCGGAGTTTAAAAAACAACATACCAAGTCTAACATCAGATTCACTTTGTTGGGTTTGTTTATGTCTATACAGCATAGAGGATCCATTTGAAATGTGATACATTGCTTCACAAATATGACAAAAGTCCCAAGAATCGTATCCAAATCCCCATGGATTAATCACTATAGGAAATGCTTTTTCTATTATACACGTTCATCTGATCGTTTCCTATTATAAATAGTATAAATGCAAGTTTAAACATTATTGTAATACTTTTATGTACAAGTTATGGTACAAATGCAACAAGCCTCGGTGCTATAATGTCCAAGATACTAATGAAAATCTTACATTTATTCATGTTAAGTGTGGTTCTGCTATTTTGCATTTGATAAGGACTGGAAAAAGAAAAAGAAACTGTATGGTAGAAAGCTCCCATTGCTTCAAAACTTTAAACCTTTTTAACTGTAGAATCTTTTTATGTTTTTCCCCTCACATCTGCAGATTTATCCACTGATAATATCGACTCTCCAATGACTGGAACCATTAGAGTAAATGACCTTTAGCAGGCCAAGGCACTGGTACAGCTACTCATTGTTATCATAATTAGCTCTGACTCTGACTGGGAACACGAACACTGATTAGACTGAACAACATTGCCTTGAACTTCGTTTGGGGTTTTGTGCAAATTAACAACCTTGAAAATCTCGTGGCTTGGAACACAGGAAGTGACACAGAGAGAGCGAGACTGTTTTCTACACCGTTTTTAATACTAAAACTGTGCTTTGGCTATGATGGAAGTTTTCCTGAAGCCAATTAAGATGCCAGTCTTTCTCTTTTTTGGGGAGCGTTCACCCAAGTGTAGTTGATAAACTAAACAGAGATGGTTATTTAAAACATCCATCTAAAAAAGTCAACGACAGGTTGAGGCAAACAGTGTCAGTTACAAACGACATCCACTATGCAAGCTGGGAGATCAGAGTGATAACTTCAGACATTCCTACCTCTGCCCCTAGTCTGCTTATGACACCAGCTGTCATGAAAAGGAAGCTGCTTATTGTGTTGCGGCCAAACTAATGTCCTGAATGTGACGTAGCCGGCTGGCAAATTATAACTGACAGAAGTAAATTACAAGTAAATAAAAAAGTAGCGTTGATTTTGTTACCACCGATTTACAGCTGAAACACTGACTAATCCCTGCAACCTACTATCTTTAAAGACAACATCTGCAGTTGTTTTCTGCAGTTAACCATCAACACTTTGTCAGTTCTCACGATCTTCCCACCCAGCAATCACTGTCACAGCTGATTTCAGGAGTGGAGCCTCATTGAGGATAATGTCAGCAAACACAGGGGCAGACAGACAACTGACAGGTGTAACTAGGTGGATATCTACACTGACAAGTTCAGGAACTCATAGTGACACGTACAAAACTGCTTACATTCCCTCAACCACACGAAACCGATATTCGACTTTGAACCGAATTCACCCCTAAGCCGTGACAACGAGAGGCATCACGGGGGAGGATTGACAAAGGTAAATGTTTACCCTCCGTCTCATGAATAGAAGTGCTTAATCTGATGAAACCCTAAGACACACAGCACACACAGTCCAAGAACGCCTTCCCTTATCGCCTCCTAGCAGCAAGTGCTTCACTCTTGACTATGCTCTACCATCTAGTGGACCACTCTGGTAGAGCACGAGGTGGAAAGGAGCTGCCTCAGTATCATTAAAAACAAAAAACACATATTCTAACATCATGTGCCTGTGAGTCTGAGTGACAAAAGACGTGGGTGGGCCCTGGCACTGTTTGCACACGAGGAGTCCAACAATAGACAGCAAATCTCTGAGGTTTTTATGGTTGAGAAGAATTACTGTACAGTATAAAACAATAATAATATGAAAATAAAATACAGCATCTATCCAGAGAGCACACACAAAGTGTTAATGTCACAGCAGTAATATAAACACATATGCAGAGAAGGTGGAAGCCCCTGAGATGCAGTCTGGGTGATTTCTGTCAAATATTTAATTCACCACCAGGGGGAGCAGTGAGTATCTTTGTCCTTGCTGTCAAGTTAGTTAAACAGGAAGTGGAAAAAAACATTACATGACCTAGAAAACATAAGATGAATAATGTGAGCGTATACAAGTTTCAGAACTCAGACAGCAGGAGGGCTGGGTCATGTCACAATAAACCCAGGACTGCCTCAACAGTGAAAACCACTTCAAGGCATTGTTTGTTCCAGTTCCAGTAACACACGTATTCAACAATCCTACAGTCACACTTTGCTTTTGTGACGCTGCCTCTGAAGTGTTTAAACAGCTACATGGAAACTTATTAAAAGACTTTTGAAACAAAAGAGACTTTAAAAAGTAAATCTAGGTATGAGCCACGTGGGTGTGAAAAGACTCTAATCCCCCCAAAAAATGCTAAAAAACCAATTTTAGTCCTGTTGCACTCCATTTCTCCTAAAATACCCCAGATTTGTTCCACTTCCTTTTTTCACTTGGATTTTTTTACTTTTTATTTCTATATCAATGGACAGATTATACTCACAAACTTAGCAAATGCAATTTGTAACAGCTACAAGGCTTTTATACCATGTACACATCAGAAGAATATCTGATGCAGTCAGGGTCACGGTGGGATTATTGTGTTTGCCATTTCATGTTGTTTCTCTTACAGATGATGTGTTGGCTCTACCCTGCTTTCATACCAGACTACATGTTTTTTTTTCATGTGTCCTTAGACGCTTTGCTAAAAATTGAGAAAACTCATTTTCTGGCTACATGAAAAAAAAGTGAGGTGTAACCTTGAAGTGCAAACACGGCTAGAAAGCATTATATGTCCTTAGTGGAGCATGTCTCTACAAGCTTATTTCAGGGAATGAATAGGGAGGTCTTGGAGGGCTCTGGGCTAACTGTCCAGTTTAATCCAGCCCAATCAAGCCTCGTCGGGTCAAATACTAAATCTCTGCTAGACCTCTGCCGTGAGTGGACGCCTCTATCTGTGGAAGAGCATCCTAAAGAGCTCCTACACCACAGGAGGCAGACTGTGAGTAATGCATTAAAAACAGTGCACTTACCTAAGACAGACAGCCGAAAAAAGCCCAAGGGGAGGCATCGGAGCCCAGAGGAAACCCACGATTGGAGGTGGAAAGGTGATAAAGAAGGAGACCCAGCAGGAGCAAGGACATGAAGGACAGGTCAGCCAACCAGGAAGAAAAGAATAAAGAGAAACAAACATTCAGTATTTAATAATGGCCAAAACTCAAAACAGCGCTAAGATCAGTGCTTTCTTAAATAAAGATAAACACCTGTCACTTTAAATCAATCTTTTAGTCATTTATGTAGATTTTTTTTCTTTCATTACAGATTACATATCTTAAAGTGCCAGACTGCTGTTTAGAAACAACAGACAATATTTTTCTCTGCACAATTTAACATTTTATGGTCAGTTTAAATTATTAACAAGACAAAAAAAGACTGCTATCATTCCCCAACTTAAACTTTTGATTTCTTTCATCCACCAAAAGTCTAATCATCACAAATTATATGTAATTTAATCATATATATGATCACAATTATACTGACTATGGCTTTGCATATGTAACAAGTAAAATGCAAAAATAATTAATATTGTGGCTACAAATGTTTATAGTTAAAAGAAGCGTGCACACCTGACCTTACATACAAGATTTTTTGGTATGACTAAAACAGGAACAGCCAATGAACACAGCACAAGAAATTTGTGCCCACACATGCTGCTATGCTATATTGTTCTGAGAATAAAAGCCAAGAGAGGGAGCCCATTAGGGACAAAGCTTTCAGGGTTTGATTGTGAAATACGATACAACTAACTATCTGCTCAGCATGAAGACCAACACCATAACTCTGCGACTGATCAACAAACTGCTCTGTTTGTTTTTAGACTTTGTAAGCCGCTGAAATGTAAAATACCCGAGCCCTCTCACTCTCTCCCTGCCAACAATTTAAAAGCAAGGGTAATGGATTCTTACAATTATTATCATCGCGAAGCATTAAGCCAGGGCAAAAATGTGTTGTATTTATAGAATCTCATTTAACAGAGAAAGACCTGGAGTTGAAGTGTCAGTGCTTTCAATTAATGAAAGAGAGTTAGCCTTGACTAAAACGAGCAGTCTCAAAAAGGGACTCAGAAGATGAAGAACAGACCTCATATTTTACACTGACATTAGCTAAACCCAGATCGTTTGGAGGGAGGGGATTATAAAACCACTCCTCTGCTTGTAGCCCCCGCTGTATACTCCAAATGAGGGAGTGGCTCATCTCTACTACGTCTCATTTTCAATCTCAAATAATGCACATTGTGCTTTTGCAATATGGGAGGTGTCTTTTTTGCTAGACTCTTTATCCTACAGCCCATCTTCCTCCTTCTAAACAAAGTTCTGCAAACATTTAAATCTTTGGAAAAGCATATGTACAACAGCATTTACAATTCTTTCACAAACCAGATCTGAGTGATTCATATAAAAATGTTTGCTGACATATAAGGAGCCTGCTGGCTGTGAAAGGGTTTAATTAGCAGACTGTAAACTGGAAAGTCTCCAGTTCAAGCTTTTCTGTATCAAAATCCAAACAGCAGGTCTTGTAGGTCTAAGTACTGAGACTACATGTGCAAAAATCTTGATTGTGCTAGCATTCCTTTCTTTCTGTAGTAAAATCTACTGTTTCTTTCTTTGTTTTTGTTTTTTGAGACCTTAGCTGGTCCTGCTTCTGCTTCTATCCACTACAGGAAAATGTAACCTCAGCCCTTTACAGATGATGACAAACAGCAGCAACAGACCTTCTTTAATGATGTTGAAGAATGGCTTTATATGCTCCAAGGTGGTGATAGTGCAGCGAAGATGCATCAGCACCTTATGGCTGCAGTGACACAATGGGACACTATAGGGAGGACTTGTGCTTTTAAATCTCTATCTTGCGTTGTTCCCAAGGTAACACTTCCCTCTTCTTTTCCTGCGTGTCACCATTTGGCAGAGCATTATTGGCTGGGGAACAGGAGACAACGACACGATCAAGTAAAAATACTTGGTCAATACAGAAGAAGCTGCGGTAGTTTGGGTTAATCCCTTTAGTGGGAGCAGAACTTTACAGGGACTTAAACTGCTGATAAAACGACTTGTCTGTTCTGCGGCAAACAGAAGAAGAAAAAAACTGCTACTTCTGAAGTAAACTATAAAAAACAAACTGAAAAAAGATTTCTTGTGTGCTGTTTCACAGACATTCTGTTCGGGCAGCATTGCAGAGCGGTTTATGGAAGTCGAAGCAAAAGGATGCCTGATCAAATCAACAAAAGTAAATGAAACTAATTGCATGAACAGATGACAAAACTCTGTCTCGCATGCTCAGAGCTGTGCTCCGCAGCATCACTGTAGAGAGGAAGAGTGATTACAGATGAGAGGGATTGGCCCTCCTTGTCTCTTTTTTAATTGCCTCCCACACTTTAATAGGAGCCATCTATCACTCTCTAGCCCAGAAGCAGAATTCTCACACCACTGAGGAACAGACTATCTAATATTTTCCCCAGCACATCTACTGCTCCAATCCACCTGCCTCTAAACTAAACACACAAACACACTTCTGACCTGAGCGCTGTCACACACACACTGAGGATCATCCTCCCACATTTCAGTCATTTCGCTTCCGACATCAGCTAAAGGATCTTAAAGTTGGCGAAGGGCTGACTTTTTTAAGAGTCAGCATCTTTACTTCCCCAGAGGTTGATGAGAATCTTTGTTAAAACCACCAGCACACTGCTACAAACACATTACACTCAATATCACTGTAACAATATAGTGTTTTATCACATATATTAAATCTGTGCAAGCACCATTAAACAAGCTCTGCAGGAGCAATTTGGTATGTCTAACATCCCACCATAAACACAGTTGCCTTTAATTATTCAAAGAAAGACTTAGATTTAGCGGGCAGATCATTGCAAACTGCCTTTTTGCTTCATTTTTATACGTAATACTTTTGTTTTAACGTTATTTTTAGTGCCTTAAATGGTTAAAATACACTATAGCATTTGACAGTTATTGTCGCTGTCCTCACAGGATGTATCTCTGTGACAATTCGAATCTGCAGATCTCTTCAGCTTTATAATGCTTTCTAAAGTCACAGCTTTAACTTACTCTTTAGCTGTCCGCTCCTTAACTTTAGTCTGGTGTCCCACTCCCATTGCATTCAGTCATTTTCTATCACAGCAGGAGGCAAATTTTCAGCAAAAAGCTCTTGAAACTAGGGCTGCTCGATTATGGCAAAAAGGATAGTCACGATTATTTTCACTGAAATTGAATTATTTGACGATATTTATTTAACAATAACAATGTATTGAATAATGACTTTAAAGATTGTCAAAAATAATATAAAATAGTGTGCAAATACTGATAACAGTGCAAATGTTTGCAATATAAAAAATAAATGAAAAATGTAAACATCTATGTTTAGTGAACTCCGCTAACCCATAATGTTTCCACACCACTGAAGTTTTTTTTACCTCTCTTTTCAACCAATGGCAGTCACTCTCCTCTCCAAATAACTTCTGTTTAGCTTTCTGAGCTTCCCTCGGGTCCTCTTAATCAGCGGTCCCCAACCCCCGGGCCTCCGTGGTTCGTTTGGTACCGGGCCGCTAGAGTTGAGGCTCAGGTGTGAAATGTATAGTTTTCAGGGTTTTTATCGGTTTTTATCGTTTACTCGGTTTTCCTTGGTCTTTTCACATGTGGTATGAATAAATTTTCTTTTTTTCGGTACCGGTACTAGTTTTATTTTGTTGTATTTATCCGCGACACCTTAAAGGCCGGTCCATGAAAAATATTGTCGGCATAAACCGGTCCGCGGCGCAAAAAAGGTTGGGGACCGCTGCTCTTAATTGTTGTGACACGTGTTCGAAATGCAGAGAGGTGCGCTCGATTTGCCACACGGAGCAGCGCGAGAGTAAAGTACGAGGGAGGAGCTAATATTCGGCTCAGTCATTTTTAATGATCGTTGAAAGCCCAGATCGTAATCGTGATTAAAATTCGATTAATTGAGCAGCCCTACTTGAAACCCACTCTACCAGCCTGCTCAGCACTGATAAAATTTAACTAAGTTGAATTTGTGACAACCTAAAACTGAACTCAAACATTGCTCCAGCTGCTGTAATTGCTGGATGTTGTCCAATGCTGGAGCACCTGTCCCTCTGTGGGTTTGTCTCATTCCCAGGATTGCTTTCTGCATTGATCCAGAGTGGAAAACAATTTCGATTCAGAGCATTGTCACCAATGAGTGTTAATACCCATTCAGTTCCACTGGTGTGGAACAAATCCTTCTGTACATTCGCAGACCATTAAGGTGAATCACAGACTCGTGTGCAGAACAACAGCAGCTTGTCACAACACAGTGAGCAACAACAAACAAACAAGAAGCAACTGTGTGAAAACTGCAATTTTCTGAACAAAAAGCTGCACCGTGACAGCTGAATTAAATGCATACATACATATTTATAGTATTTGAATGAAGGATGGCAGAATTTTGAAGCCAGTGTACACACTGTACGTTATGACCCGGCTCGCATTAACAACCACTTTATCGATCTGTAGTTAAGAGTTTTTAATGGAAAACACAAACTAAGAACAAAGTTTACACGGGGATGCTACTCAATGCATAGACATAAATTTAGCTTTCTATCAGAAGCCTTTCCGGCCTCTCCACGAAGTAGAAATTGTCTTATCATACAACAAAGCATGAACAATAAGGAGCAGATTAGGTCTAACTAATATGCAGACTAAATACCTATACAAATAATACAAATAATCTCTTTATAGACAAAGATGAGACATACTGGCAAGCTGCGCACACAAAATCCCAACACTGAATGTCAAGTTAGCTACACTTTTGGTGGAAGGCAGAACAAAAAGGAAGATGAAGCACCAGTCAGGAATTGGGGCTGGCGCATACAAATTTTAACACAACACCAGATGGCAAACTTTGATTTATAGTCTTCTGCCCGCCTGTGTAGAGAAGGATTGTGGTAATTCAACCAATATGGAGGTTACAGGGAAACACTTGTAAGAAATCCTCTGAAAAGCCAACAGCTCTTCAGGCAGTAGTTATGATACTAACGCGTAAGTCAAATGACTGTTGGCTCTTAATAGGAAAGGTAATGACAACCGACTTCACTACGAAGAGTTAAGAAGTGTTAACCACCATGCAACAATGTGACCTTGCAGCGAGAAGGTTCCTGATTTGTAATCTCCTCGTGGGCCGCACTGTACAGAGTTTGCATGCTGTCCTTTGCATCTGCTTTGGTTTCCGATGCTGTATAATAAATTAAACGCACAAGATTTAGAAAGAAATTATAAGAAACCCAGTTCACCATCTTAAAAACTTAAAGATTAATTTCAAGTTTTTAAATAAAAAACATTTTTCTGTACATGGCTGTATTTTTGTGTAACAGTACTTGAAGTCAAACAGATTGTTTTATAATATTCATATATCTCTTCATCCACTCCACCATTCCACAGACTGAACACTACAAATACAACCTAACAATACCTTGTTATTTATTTATTTTGTTTAGATGACATTATGTCTCTTCAAATGACAAGTAATTATGCTGAAGTGTTTTATATTCTGGCTTTTTCCTTTGACTGAAAAAGAATAATGACTAGCAGGCAGTGCGGTTTGTTTTGCATTGACAGTTGATGTAAATGATTACACTTCACACGAGCTGCTCTTCATCTTATCCAGACGCAAAGCTTTGTTTATATTTCAGAGCGGGACACACACACACACACAGCAAGATGATTTAAAAAAAAAAGAATCTGGCCAAGGTTTTAATCTTTATAGAGCAAGTCTGACATCAATCTGACTCACATCACCGTCAAGTAGGCCTTCAGCAAACACAGCATCTATCCACCTCTTCAAATACTAGCCCAAATTCACGCAGTGACAGACTTATTTTTTACTGGGTATACATCACTCTACTGACAGTTCACTCTGATTGGAGATTAACCCTTTTGAGGGACAAAAGTACTGATATATCACAATATATATATCAGAATATTGACTAAACTCACATTAAACAGGCTCTCAAACTGCAACATAACAATATCACTCACTAACTTCTTTTCAGAGGTGCACCTGAAGTGAAGGAGCCATTTGCTTTGGAGCAGACTGACAGCACAGCATCACAGCTTACTGCCAAAAAACCCCAAAAAACATTAGAAATAAACCCCAACAAGAAAAAACTCCCTTTTAACAGGAAGTGATCACCACCAGAACCAGGCCTGGGAGGGCAGCCGTGCATCACAACCGGTTTGGAGTGAGGGAAAAGAAAAGGGAACAGAGGAAGGCAGGACAAGAGACACACTATTAGAGAACAAGCCAGAGTTTAATAATTGCTAATGACTAAATACAGTAGTGGTGTATAAACACACAGGTACTGAAGGGAAAAGAAATTCTCAATGCATCATTGGAAGCTCTCTAGCAGCCTAAGCCTATTGCAGCAGGTAACTAAGATGGGGTTCAAGGTTACCTGATCAAACTAGAAGCTTTGTCACAAAGGACGGTTTAAAGCCTGATCTGTCTGTCTCTCAAATTCAAACTGGGAGACACAGGAGAATAATTTAACAATATCCATCCATTGTCTTCCACCTACCTTTTTTAGGGTTGCCTGGAGTGTATCCCAGCTATCACAGAGCGAGAGAGGGGTGGAGTAAACCCTGGACAGGTCGCCCTTCTATCGCAGGGCTAACACAAGAGGAAACAACTTGCACTCAGTGCGAACCAAAACAACTTAACCGAGATCTTTGGTACGATTCCAAAAGAACTTCAGAGTGCTTTGTTTATGTTGCCGAAGTGATAAGATAAGATAACTCTTTATTGTCATTGCACAGTCATACATAGTACAATAGTACAATGAAATTGGAAAACTGTCCTACGTCGGCACTACATATAACACAACACGACACGATATGACACATCACAACGCAACACAAACAACACAACACAGTATAATAACTTAGTAATTAAAAAAGAAGTGTATGTGTATTGCACACAGTTATTATTGCACATTAATTATTATTGCACCTTGTTATAAATATAAATATTATTATTGTTATTGTTTTAAACATTGTTACCTCCCCCCTAAAAAAATCCAGGTAGGTAGCCAGTCAGGTCAGCTATTTGCATTGATCTATTGCCCTGTTGTAAAATCTGTCCTTGAGTCTATTTGTTCGGGACCTCAGCAGCCTGAACCTCCTGCCAGATGGCAGCAGCTTAAACACCCGGTGTCCTGGGTGTGTGCAGTCCTGTAGGATGCTGCGTGTCCTCCTGAGACAGCGAGTGCTGTACAGGTCCTTCAGGGAGGGAAGAGGATGTCCAATGATTTTTTTGGGCCATATTGATGACCCTCTGGAGTGCCTTTCTGTGTGATTCACAAAGGCTGTGATTCAGTTCCAAACCAGTTACCAGGTGTTTGTTACAAGTTTGAGCTAAAAAACGTCCTGTTTGTATGGTGAATAAATTACTTACTTACTTACTTTCTGGATTAACTGATGGCTTTGCAGGAAGTTTTTAGAGCAACCTGATGATAATGAGTTATAATAGTTCTTCCTAGAAGTACTAAATGCGTGAATTATTCAAGAGACTTTCCCAAAATCAGCATCCTCCAACCGGAACAATGCTCATGTATATACAGACTAAGCTCGCACTATCAAATGAGGTAAGGTATCTTTTGCCTTCCCTTTATAAAAACTTCTGAAACCTCACTGATCTTTAAGTGAAACAGTTCAACTTATTCTCCTCTGCTTGTTATTCAAAAGTCTTCCCTGAAACTCATTCACTGGGAATTACAGCACATAATCCATTATGAGACAAGCTCCTCATCTGCTGGTGCAAAAGCCAAAGCTCTACATTCTTTAGCTGACTGACTGACAATCAGACAATGGCTGAGTGAAGCTGATTTTTAAAAGAAGAAGAAAGAAAATGAAAAGTAAGTGCAGAGGATGTAGCAAGGACATGTTCAGATTTCTTTACAAGTGTCTTCAACACATTTCTTTCCCCTTCACAAGTTTTGATCACGTTTTTTCACTCATCTCAGCCACCGAGGAAAACATTTCACTGTTCAATATTTGCACTTCATCTGTTCAAGTTCACGCCAAGTTCACACAAATCAGGGGCTCAAAAGCAAAGTCACCTTCCTATTAAAAATGAATTGCTCACGAGGGTAATTCAGCTGAATGAAATGTCTTCATATGCTGTCTCCTGAGGTCTTTGAGAGGTTTAAAACTTGAGCTTGTCCCCATATGACTCTCTGAGGATAGAAGTGTTTTGATCAAAGAAAGCCCCTGCAAAAAACCCCAACAAACTGCAGCCCTGTATTGTGAAAAACAGATAAAAATCTGAGATATGCTGCTGCCATGGGTATATTAAAAAGTTAAAAGCGCAGCAACCCAGTCTTGTCTGACAACTATGTAACAGGTCATCACAAACCTACACAAACAAGGAAATCTTATCTTTACGAATGTTTAAACAACGAATATTTAACATTTGAAAACTTTGCTACAGTCTAGAAAACCTGTATGTGTTACATCATTTCAGTGTTTACTCAGCAGCATGCCCTGGGGTAACAGAGGAAGACAAGGTACAAACAAACTGTCAGTGTGTGTGTCGCTGAATGAGCACATCCAAACTACCACTAAAGATTAATTTGTGCTCTATTTAGGGAACCAGAAGTATTTGTATAGAAACAATATACACATTAAGTAACGTCAAAGGCATTACTTAGATTCAGAAACATGAACCATCGGCTCCACTCAGCTTCAGGGTGCCTTCAAGGGAGTTCAAGTTCACTTTTGAAGCAGTTCAGCTTCCAGCTTTACTCTTTTCATCTACCCTTCCAGCCTCAGGGTCCTAGCTGCCGCAACATTCATGGTTTTCCACAGAAGCCTCTTTACATCCACTGTTCATGACCTGCTTAGCACCAAATAAAGTCTGATCAGCTGGTGAGCATGATGGGACATTTACCGTCGTAAAAGCCAATTTTCGGAGCCACTTCCAGTAGCTGTTTACAAATGCAGACGCATTTGGGAAGCTAATAAAAAATTAAACAGTTGTCAGACAATAGCTGGTGAATCTGATTATCGGTATGCAACTAAAGCTTGCTCAAATGTCACAATATTGCTCTGACTACATGCAGAGTGTAAATGCAAACCAGAAGGCTTCTGCTTATAGACATTAGATATTTCTAATGTCTATAAAGAGACATAAATCTAAATGAATGAAATTAAAGAAGGAGAATAGCATCATCTGTTTGGCTGGCATGTCTCAGAAGAAAAAGCGTTTGGTTTGATCAGTTTGATCGTCAACACAGAGTGCAAGTTTTCATTGTTTTTTTTTTCAGTGCATGGTCTTTATTGCTATGCTAGATAATTACAAACAATTTCACAATGGGAGGAGAGAACATTCAGTTCTATATTGGGCAAAGATTACAAATTATTTCACCACAAGACCCTGCAGTGGTGAACCCTGATAGTGTTGCTGACTCTCAGCCAGAGCAATAGATCAGTGCGTGCCAGTGGGAGGATGTTAAGAGGATCCTCTCACCTCTGGACAGATGCGCACACACACACACACACACACACAAACACACACACACACAAAGCGTGTAGCCAGTAGTGAGCCTATTTAATCTGTTACAGCATCCTCTGTGGAGCACTCTGTCAGCACAGGAGGGGGACAGAGCAGGATTACGACTCAGAGCCTCTCAATTTATTAGAGCCCTGCTGACTCCTGATGCTTCACTTTAGTATTCCAGTTTACCCTCATGCAAACGGGCTCCCACCGAGTCAAGACACAGAGTCTGCAGCTGACGATGCACGTCACTAAAAATGCAATAGTGATGACATAAGGTGAGAATGTGATGCACACAGCACAGAGGATTGCTTGGGCGCTTGACATATAAGCGGAGACGGAAGAGAAATGGCTGACCACGTGGGTTAGTTTATATTTGTTTATCTCACTGAGACTTTCCTGCAGTTGTTGGCAGATGTTGCCCTATCACTTCTAGCAGCGCCATTAAAGCAGAGATAATTTTCAGGCCATTTGGATGTCACAGTATTGCTTTATAGCTCACTCCGCAGCTGCTTTCTGCTTTAATTATTTCCATCTCCGTTCGCGCTCTGATACACAGAGTTCAGTGAGAAAGTCATGTGAAGAACAAAACACCTTGAGCTTTTTGGCTGAAGTATAATGTTAGCAAAAGCAGACAGATCCAAAGTATGTCTGTCATTTGACAGTAAAGTAGATGTGTTTTATGAGCCCACTGAGTCAAATGGTTAAATATTTATCTAAAAAAATATACAGTTTGACTGAGTTGACAGTCGGTCTAACATTTTTAATGTCAACCCAAAAATAATGCGTAATCCTCAAAGTAAGTGGATATTTCAAGCAGGAAATATTAAACGTCCAAAATCTTCACAACAGCAATGTCTGGGCAATCATACAAATTACAACCTCCAGCTATCTTCAGGCTAAGTCCTTTATACATTAATCAATAATAGGATTTTGACTCTTTAAGTGGACTTGTTATTTTCAATTACATCTGCATTGATTCATCTTTGCATGATTCACAGTTTAAAAAAGTCCCTATTTATCACATCACACACTGATGCATCCTTTCAGCGAATCCTTTGTCTGAAATAAGCAAGCTGCAAAGTGATTGCAATACATCTTCTCATACGGTTACGTACTTGTAACTGGTTTTACACACATAAAACAACTCCCAGTGATTAGAAGAATTATAAATGACAGCTTAGACACACTGTGAATGTGCCCATTATCTACACCAAAGCTAGTCACAAGCTATTCAATTTGATTTTCAATTAAAGATAAAGATTTCAGGGCCATAATACCACAACTCCTTAACATCGTTGTTTAGCAGTCGCTTAGAGGAGAATCCAACTCTATGGTGGGCTCCACTGATGAGCCCATCATAGAGTGAGCTCATCAGTGAGAGACGAAAACAATGATGTAGGGGGGCAGTCTGAAAACCAAGGGTGTAGAGCAATCTGAAGTCTGAGCCACACACACACACACAAACCTACACATACTGTGGCTGTACAAAACCTTATATACTAACTGCACTATCACAAATTATAGTCATACTGCAGTAGGTCTGTCATTACTGTAGTATACAAATCATAAGTTCATTTTAAATTATACTAAAAGCCTATTTTATGACTTGGAGGTAGACAAACCCATAAAAATGTTAGTACTTTATATTGCTCATAATTAAACCCAAATCCCTGTTTTACTTTAGTGCCATTGACCACATATTTCTTTATTGTAATTGAGGTAAACATTCGAGCTGTAATGTGCGATTGCACTGTAAATGTTGCCATTATAATTTCACAGCACTACCATTCACGAAAGCATGTGCAATAGCATGTGGGGCATCGCAACATGGCCCAAAAAAAAAAAAAAAAAAAAAAAAAAATGCTCCCGATCAGGCTTTGCAGTTGACAGGAATCAACAACCTTGAAAGCTTTTCGGCACAAAAAAAGAGAGCAGCCTGACAGATTGAATGCATTGATGAGTTCTGTGAAATCAGTCATGTCAGCCTGCAGGAAACTTCTCAGTTATCCATTTTCAAGTCAGTGAGAAAATAAGTGTTTGGACTGATACACTAGCCCAGTGCCATAATGCATCTGTGCCTTTTGAGTAAATAACAATGAAAAAGTCAGCGGGAGACTTCAGATCATGCTCTAAAGAAAAAGAACTGCAGTCGTGGACAGATGGAGATGCTGACGCAGCCGAATCATGTCAGTTACAGAGCATCAACAAGCTGCACGGGTCCACTTTAATGTCCCCAGATTGTCTGAGGCACTTACCAAGCACCCATCTCAACAACACTTTCAAAGCGCATTAAATTGATTATGAATTAACCAATGCATTTAAAGTGGTGCCTTAAAGGCACATTTAGAATAGTTGTAAAATTACTAAATTACAAGTCAGCCTCTATTGAATTAACAAATTCTATTAGCAAATTGTATTAAGCCGAACAGTAACCCAAGTTCTTCATTCAAATCAGTGGTTTGGGTTTATGATGACTCCCAACAGTTTGTGATCCATCAGTGTACAGCATGTGAATCACAAACAGCTTGGCTTAGAGACTTCTTTATTAAAATTTCATGGAGATTCCACTTTTTAATCAAACATCACAAACAAGACATTTTAAAAAAATATTCTGTGAACTACGTCTGCGTCTTCTTGACAGATTATAATGAACTGACATATGCAAATGCACTTCTGATGAGCTTTTCTGATCAGCTTTTGCCAAGCATCACACTCAAATGTTTGGAATTTCTTCCCCTTGATCCTTAAAATAAATTCACATCATCTATTGGATGAGGAAACTTTATTTACAATGGCTTACATCAGTAGAGAAGATGAAGGCAATGATGGGTGAAATGCTCTGCAATGAAGCCTCTGTCCAGTTTCAGCTTACAGAAACAGCAGATGGCACTATTTTGTATTTCTATTTTCTACTGTAAAATTGTTTTAACCTCACGAACCCCATAACATCACTGTCTCTGCCTTATCCTTAACTTTATTTTTAACTGTACTTTTCTGAGTTTATTGGAACTTTAAACATGGAGTTGAGAGGTATCCAAAACAAAGTACTTGACTTATGTTGCTTCGCTCCTATACACTGTAACAACCAACTAGCAGTGTCAGCACAAACTTGTTTAGGTCTGAACCCAAAACCATAAATCAAATCTCTCCCTTGTTGAGCTTGTTTTTGTTTAGTTTTCGTGAGGCTGTGGGTGTTGCAAAGCAGACCTGTGCAAACTCAATCAAACGCAGCACCTCTGCAGTTCTTTTTCTGAAGGCTCTCTTTCCCTGTGATTGACTGAGTGTGAGCCTCAGTCCAGGACAGCGCGGTGGAAACAGAATACGTGACAGTGTTCCATAAGAAGAATATCATATTGATTTCATATGCTCTCATCTAATGCTCACGCTCTTCCTTTTAATAAAAAGAGACCCTTTCTTGTTGAGAAAGAAATTAAAAAGGAGAGAAAAAAATCACCATCAGTAAGTGATTTATCACCTCTGTGGCTGCAGCTTTGTCTAACAGCAGGATATAATGTGTCCCTGAAGTTTGACTATAGTAACACAGCACTCATACTCCAATGAGTCATGTTAAGGTAGCAACAACTCGAGCCTTTTTTAAGCTCCGTAAGCTTCCTGAAGTCAAAGTGCACATGGCATTAAGCCCCCTTACAATTCACTAGCAAGGTCTTGAAAGCTTCTGCTCTCTTTCTGCACTGCAGACTAGTTTCTGTGCAACAAACTGATATACAACAGGTGAACCTATCACTCAACACCTGTGCCTGACTGCTGCAGCTTTTCAGAAAATTACTGTGGCACCAAACAACTCCAAATTAAATGTCTTAATGGAGTTTGTAATTAAGTCAAAACCCCATGAATATATTGCTATAATTAACACTTCTTTACCAATGGATTTGCACAATTAATCCTAGGGGAATGTAAAAAAAAACCCCAGCACTAATAAGACTCCAGTGGACTGTGCCAGTATGCAGCTTTATATAGCTATATATTCAAATTCCCCTACTTATTTTAATGTTAATCTACTTCACTAGGAATGAAAATTTGAATATAAATTTGAAAATCCACACTGAAGTTTGGCCGAAAGGAAACAAACAGAAGCTCTACACAGGTAATCAACATGACTGACATGAGGCAAATCTTTGCTGCAACACTTGCAGCACGTGATGCTGATTGGGAGAAAAATAAATTCTCCAGTAGACCAATCAAGCTGCGGCTTTGTGTTTCGGTTAAACTGAGGGCGTCATGGTGGACAGCCAAACAACCTGTACAGTGTAAGAGTGTGCATATCTGAACCACACAACTGGAAACATTCAATCTGTTTGATACAATTTACACAATATATAGGAGAAAGGGTAGTAGTAGAGCATAAAGACGTCAGGAGTGGCAGAGAAGTATGTGAGGGTGGTGGAAGACATGTATGAGGACAGCGAGCCAGTGGTGTGAAACGGGAGTGAGAAATGGGTTTGAGGTAGGGGTGGGATTACATGAGCTATGATGTTTGATGTTTGCAGATAACATTGTATTGTGTCTATTGTACTGTAGTGAGAGTAGGGAGCAGGGAGACGAGAGCCTGGAAAAGGTAGAGGTATGGTCTCGAGCAGTGGCCCCCAGCCTTTTTTTGCGCCACGGACCGGTTTAATGTCAGACAATATTTCCACGGTCCGGCCTTTAAGGTGTCAGGGATAAATACAACAAAATAAAATATTACGAACAGGACAAAAACTGTAGTATTTTTTAAATATAATAATAAACGCGAATTCACTGTGTAATTGTGTTTTTTAGCAGCATCCTCCTGAAATGCGCCAACAACACTGAGAGTAACATCCTCCTCTCTGCTCCTTAATGCTCTCTGGTCACTATGGTAACGTGTAAACATTTCATTTAAAATAAGACACAAAACTACAACATGGGAAAAGACCCAGGGAAACTGTGTTAATGATAAAAGAACCCTGAAAACCATATATTTCACACCCGAGCCTCAACTCTCGCAACCCGGTACCAAATGAGAGCAGAGGTAGTGAAGTAGGGTAGGTGAGTTTAAATACCTTGGGTACGACCATCCAAAGCAACAAACAATGCACAAGACAGGTGAAGAAGAGAGCGCGGGCAGGGTGGAGCAGATGAAGAGTGTCAGAGGTGATTTGCAACAGAAGGACAGTAGCAAAAGTGAACAGATTTCCAAAATGATATGTTTGGTGTGGTATGATTTTTAAGACGGTGGAGTTGAAAATGTTAAGATTTTAACTAGGATTATCATATTAAGTGGTTTGGAAATAATAATAATAATAATAATAATAATAATAATAATAACTGAGACCAAAAACAAAAATGTTTTGGAAAAACATTCATTTTTGTCTTTTTTGGACAGACGATAAAAAAATAAATGCAGAAAAATTAGAGCGCCCTTGAATAAATGGTAAAGTACACGGAAGTGTCATTACTTCTCTACACTGTAATGACCCGACAATGATTTGCTCCCTGTAAATTAATTTCGTTTTGTCCGTGTCAGCCTGACCTCATCCCGCTGCTTTACGCTCTACACTACATGAAGCTTGAAGAAAGATGACAAAGAAAGATACTGCACAATGAAAGAGGGCACTGGTCATCTTGGCCGGCACCATCTGGGCTCCCTGGTCTGAAAATGAGTGGACACGGTGCCAGCTACAAAGACAGATAGAGCTCAGATTCTGCATTGTGGGCTTTCACATACGAGAGTCACCTTATACACTGCACACACCGAAGAGCTGAATTACCAGGCTGGAGCCCAGCTTCCAGAGCATCATATATTTCTGTCAGGCTATTTATCCCGGAAATGTATACTTCTACTTAGCAAAACAGCCAGAGGGCAAAGAATGGCACAGTGAGGAAACTTCACTAACATCTACACATCATGTCTTGATGACACGTCCATGTCAGCAAGTGATCTGCGAGGTTAGAAATGTGTCAGATGCTGACAATTCAACATTTTTTCCATTTTGCTTGGACTATCAGAATAACATGCCCATTGCCTAAAGACGCCGTTCAGATCATTAGAATCTAAATAATAAATATTGACTGCTTACATAAGTACATAAAATATCATGTTTTGTGAGCCTAACAGTCCAAAGCAGACAGATATTCCAAGTACCATCATGCTGAAAATGAAAAAGAAAAGCAACCAGGACTGGTGTGCATTCATAGTGGCTGAAGGACATCAGGACCACCAAAACACAATTAACCCCAGTTAAATACAGCAATTAATGACACAACCTACCACAGTGAATCAATGTAGTCTCTGTACCTGTTAACTAATATCCACTAATTGAATTGAGATTAATCATGCTTTGCTACAGATGAATACAGCTAGCTTATTTGGTGTTGTCTCCATGCAACAGCCAGTGTTGGGGAGTAACGGAATACATGTACCGCCGTTATGTATTTAAAGTACAAAATATGAGTAACTGTATTCTGTTACAGTTACCGTTTAAAAAGGTGGTATTTAGAATACAGTTACTTTGTTGAAATAAATGGATTACACGGCGGTACTTCCCTGTTTCATATTGTGGCGGGTTAGGCCTGTTTGGGTTTTGTTTGACAGCTACGTTCTGTTGTTCCAGGCGGCAGCATTACGGTTGCCATGGTTACAGGGTGACACTCTCTCTCTCTGCGTGTTTCCTGGGTGAGAGAGGCCTTTTTGTTGTTGTTGTGCTAAACTAATAGGCAGAATGCTACCAGTATAGCTCTAAAGAATGTAGCATCATGGGCAGTGTAGTCCGTGCTGCAGGGAGAATGGACTGCCATACACGTTATGTGTCTGTGAGCGAGGGAGGGAGAAAAAGGAAAAGTACGAGCTGTCATCGAGCAAAAACGGGAGCTGGAAGCATGTAAATATAATAATAACCACTGCAGCCAAGAAGAGTGTCTGACGAGCCCAGTTGTAAGTAAGCTATTAAGACTCGACTGTACACCGTGTTCGTGTTTTCCTCCAAAAACAACAAGTTCCTTTGGAGCAGCCTTTCAACGCCTCTCTCTGTCTCTCGCTAGCAAAGTTGACCCAGACAACAAAGTAAAGCTAGTTTTCGGCTACGAGCCCGACACAGAACCCACCGTATTAGCCAGAGGTCCCTTTACTACGGTTCGGAGCCGCGGACCTTCAGTAACAGTAATAAATCACAGCAATAGTACATTCATGTAGTTGTAAACAGCATGATAATATATTAAGTAATCCAAAGTATTCAGAATACGTTACTCTCATTGAGTAACATAACGGAATACGTTACAGAATACATTTTGGGGCATGTATTCTGTATTCTGTAATGGAATACATTTTAAAAGTAACCTTCCCAACACTGGCTACAGCCTACAGCGCTCTCTCATCATGGGGGAAATTGTGAATAAACTTGCCAATCTTTTTCTCAGTGTCTGCACACAAGTGGCAAGAACTACACTGCTCTACTGTTTCATGCCCCACAATTGAAATGTGGCAGGTGGATGGCGGTACGTGAATAGACTCCAACATTTACTGAACGTACCACTCCATGTGACCCTCCAGGACTGCAGTTAATACTAAACTCGTTTTCTTTAATTGAGTATTAGAACAATTAGCTCGCTGACCAGGAACATAAGCATTAGTGTTTTAAAGTTCATCACCCTTTGGAATACATGAAGATATAAAAATATTATAATGTAATCTGAAAACTTTAAAGGGCAGCTGAAAGGAAAACATTCAAAAGCAGATCCATTTGCTTTTAGCCCTTTATCAGGTGAAGCAGGTGAAAAAGTCTTCAAATAGCTTCCAATAAAACTGCAGGGTTGATATTTAGATTTCTCAAATATTTTACTAAATGCCTTATGAAGGGTTAATAATGCAAACTTGAATACGTTGATCCAGTATGTAATAACCTACCTTATGAGATGTTTACTCTGCTAATACTTATATGTAGGAATGTAAAACGTGCAATGACATTCATTCATTTCTGGGAAGGATTGCAGTGCATTTTCTATGACATATATTTCAATAAAGACACTGAATACTGGAGATGGTTCAGACCAATAAAAAGTCAAATCACACTTTCTTGATTACCATGGTTACAGTACCCTTGTGAATGAGCAGGGGACACATGTTTCAGCTATTCCTGTCGCTCATCAACATCGTCACCTTATCGTTTGTCTTCCGAGCTCGTTACCGCATCGCCGCATTACTTCTCTGACCCTACATTGAACTCTATTTGTACACACTCAGCTCAGCTGCGACCACGCTGGCTATTCACAACTCCCGCTGGGTCCAATTTGCACCGCTAAATTATGTGACTCACGAAGCAAAACCAATCAACAGCCAATACAGCTTGGCATATCCTCATCTGTCATTCATCAGACCGCAGTAGAAGTCCAGAATGGAACAATGAGAGTTTGTGGTTTAAAAAAACATTAGTTTTTACCCCTCTGCAGACTACCTTCCTAGCAGTTTCGTTGTCTCAAAAGATCTTCTTTGTTAGTATGCAATCATTTTTCACGAGTAGAGCAAACCAGAAAACATTTTTTTTCTTGTATAAACTGCGTGGCATTGATTAGTGTCCAAGACTATGTATGCCATGTGCCAACTCGAGCAGCAGCAGTTAAGTCTGGGTGAGCATCTGTCAAATTTCATTTGCGGTTACCATACAAGCAGGGATGATCTGTTTCACTCTGGTAATATGTGTAGTTGCTCTCATGTTACTGTTTTGTGACTCAGTGAGAGCAATTGGAGACTGAAAAAATGAGGGTCAGTGATGACAGGCAGGAAAGTTGTTAAATATCTATAAATGAAAAATGACAAAATTGAAATTATCCTGTTTGAGCTTTAAAACAACACAAATGTCCTGGTGGATCAACTACAGTAATGGGCTCGTCCTGTCCAACTTTCTCATCACGGGTCAGTCAGTCGGTGATCATTACTAGGGGGCCTGGAACCCGCCCAGACACTTTGGATGGATGCCGTCACTGCAGGACAGCAGAATCTGTCGTCTGTCAAGTTTTGGGGTTTTTTTCTTGTTTTTTCCTTCTACCATCCACAAGGTTTTCCCAGCAGAGGGACAACATGCTGAAATCTGGCTACAATCTGTTGACTGGTTGGCAGGGATCATCTGAAAACCCAAACATTCCCCACTGTCCCAGCATACATCAGCACAAAACAATGGGGAATTTGGGCAAACCAAACCTGTATAGCTGCTGCAGCATGCTCATTAAAATGATGCAATTTTTTGCAAAAGCAAAATTTTAAAGCAAATAATAAATTAATTACTGGTAACTCGTATGCAGAGCTAAAAAAAAATAGTCACTCAACAAAAAATTAGTTAGTGAGCAACAGCTTTGACACTTTATAGTTAGCCATTTCACAAATGAACATGTCAAAACCTTCAACATTTCACAGCTTTTCAATAATGAGTATTTGCTACTTGTTTGGAATTTTTTCCTTTTTTTTTTAGCAAACAATTGAGAGAAAAAAAAGCTTAAAACAAATAGCATAGCAATGCAAACAGCCTAATATAGTGTAAAATGTGACTAACATGCAAAGCTTTGGTTGGTCAATGATCCAAAAATTTACAAAGCAGAGAAAATCTTCAAATTCTATAACTTCAAAGACTAAAGTCAGTGAATATTTTAAATATTTGCATGAAAAATGCATTTTTCTGCATTATTTTTGCCATTATAACAGAGTCAAAGGATCTCTTCTATTCATCTTTGTTGCAATACTGTATTCAGCCAGCTGGTATGTCTGTAATGGCTTTCCAGCATCATTCCACAACCCAGTGTGTAGTGCTGCAGAACAATTCGAGTACATTCACAGAGCATTTCATCACTATCTGCATCTTTTCTACATGCAGCAGCTACATATTAGACGCAAGAAGTCACATGCTTTCACTCAGATTACCATTTATATCACAACTGCAAAAATACAGAATGACTTCATTTGAACATGTTGTTACCGTGCTTTTAAAAAGGTTAATGAACCACCTTCACATCTCTTTGGAGGGAAATAAATTATCCAGATTAGCAAACTAATTATTGTAGGTACATTTAACGGTGGTTACATAACAGCATATAAAAAGCCGGACAAGAAAAAGCAACTTACTCTCACAGGAATTAAAGCCTGTAACCACCAAGACAATGCAACAATGCAAGAAAAGAGGAAATATCCATTTAGAAAGACTCAAAGAATCCATTTAAACCATTTGGTCACCCCTATAGTGCTACGCTAGTCTTATGTAAACAATGTGTGATTAATACGATAATTTGCATAATGTATCAAAGCAGCATACATGATTCATTAAAGATTCCCAAATGTTTAAATATTCATGTGAGCTGTAACTTAAGTGCTTAGACACAGAAGAACAGTTAAACACACTCAGAGAGTCGTTCCATCTGCCGTGCAAATGCAGTTCTGTAGAGCTTTTCCTCTTTTTGTACAGTGACCAGTGTCTCTTCATATAACCTAAAAAAAAGAAAAGAAAATGGAATTTGTGCACAGGGTTAGGGTACCCTAGCACACAGTGTGTGCTGTTCTTGAACAAATGATCACTACCATCCGCTGGTACAGTGCATCTCAATCTCCAACACTCAGCAACGACTTTCTGCCCATGATTCTCTTTTAGTACAATTACATCATCTAAAAGACAATTACTGACAAAACTACTAAAAGTTGAACGGGCCATCACTCATGAAATCAATGAAGTGTTGAACAGAGAGCTCAGCTTTTACAGCAGAAACTGCTGGGCAACTTTTAATGTTGCCACTAAAAGGAGACAGTCACAGTAAATCACATTTTTACTGTCTCCTTCAACGCAATTAAGCAGCACAATTACCGGAGACAAAATAATAAGAGATAAGGTTATGGGGGAAATTTGTATGGCCCATAACAGGGGAATTAACAATGAAACAGAGCTCATGTGGAGGTTATAACCCCAAAGAAATAAGTTCACAAAGTTCTCATGAAGATTTAAAGAAGAAAAAATGGTGTGAAAGTGTGAACTCAAGAGTTGGTCACCTTCTATAATTAAAGTTGTATTTGTTTGGTTTTCAGACCATGACAAAAAAACATATAGAGCCTGTTAAAGATGGCAGGACTCGTGTATAGGAACACTAGTGGGGTGCTGGGACCTAAAATATAATGAAGCTGCCAGCCATAGCCTGCCATGAGCACTGCTTGTTGTTCAGTGGAGGGAAGTTGGACTTTGGCCCGACTGCGATTTCTTTACCCTGGGGCCCCAAAACAAGTTATTCTTGCCATGAAGTCTGCGAATTGAAGAAGTTTCATTTCCAAACAAATATCCTCTGGAGCCCATAGTCACCAACCAACAGCAGTTATTATGATTACCGAGGCAAATACACAGCTGCTTTGTTATTTTCAACTCGTCTCCACTATGCAAAGGTGCTTTAACATAGTGGAGAATAACAATCAAATGTTTCTCATTCAAGAAGGAAATACTGAAAAACAGGTAGTGGAAATAAATGCAAAAATCACATGGCTCAATGCAAGCCCAAAATGAACTTGTGAAACTGACGAAAGGACAGAGTAACAGACTCCCTCTTATTCGATTGTTACACTAACTCTTGTAAAAAGCCAGTGAGCAATCTTTGTGTCTTCTTCACAACTCACAAACACGCTCTACATAGATAAAACCTCTTCAAACATAATGTCCTCAGAGGAATACGGGCATTTTGTAACACAACAGCACAGAATCCTCCCCAGCGATATTACCATAACAGAGGCCATTCATACATTTTGCATTACAGACTGGAATAACAGCATAGCTGCTGTACAGACAATGTATAGAGCTGATGGAAGCACTGAGATTAAGGTGAGGCAGAAACAGCTGAAAATGGAAAAAAAAAAAACAGCTCTTGCTTTCAAAAACGCTATCTGAGCTGCTCTACTGTGGAAAAGATGCTTGTACACAAGCGTGGACAATACGGTGTACTGTGCTTATCTAAATCAGACTCATAATACCCTAGCGTAGGCTTCACTCTGAACGCAGACAGGGCTCACTGTTATAATACTGAAGAGAAACAAACTAAATAAATAAAAACCTAACCCACTCGCAGGCCACTACCATTAAACCGAATATAATTTCAGCTAATCCTATGGCAGAAACTCTGTGTGTAGATATGGTCACAAGGATTTGCTGAAAACCACATTAAGCATCACAATGAGCAAGAAAATGACCGTGGTCTGGAAGTTGGGCCCAAACAGGCTAGTTTGCGTATTCAGAAACTTATGGACATTTTTGACCATTTTTTCAGAAGCCCATTTGTGAGGTCAGACACTCATGCTGGACAAGCAGCCGCAACCAAACTTGCTTATCTATCTCTTAATGGACCTTGATTTGTGAGCTGAAGCGCAGCCACGTTGTGACAGAAAGGGGCCATCTACAAACTATTCCCACAAAGGTTTCCCCTCCTCCTCTTTTACACTTGACACAGTGCAGTCAGACAAGTGCCGTTCTCCTGGCTACCACCAAACCCGGACTCATCCATTGGACTGCCAGACAAAGAAGTATGATTCATTCATCAGAGAAGAGAGCTCCACTGCTCTAGAGTCTAGTGGCACTGTGCTTTATATCCCTGCATCCAATGCAGTTGGTGATTTAAGGATTTGATGCAGCTGCATTTCATGCACTAGTCTGAAGGCCACATGAAGTTTGGGATCTGTAGCTGTTGACTCTGCAGAAAGTTGGTGGCACTATGCACCTCAGCACACCGTGACCGTGCCCTGTGATTTTATGTGGATACTACTTCATGGCTAAGTCGATGTCATTCCCAGCTGCTCCCACTTTGTAATCATAACACTAACTGTTTCCTCTGTAATATTTAGTAGTGAGGACATTTCTGGATTTGTTACACAGGTGTCCATCCGATCACAATATCACACTGGAACTCACTGATGCCCTGAAAGTGACCTTTCATAAATGTGTAAAGAAGCAGTCTGCATGCCTAGGTGCTTGGTTTTATACACCTGTGGCCATGAAAGTGACTGGATTTATTTGGATGGGTGTGTGAATACTTTTGGCAGTATGGTGTAGCTATCATCTACTGTTTTTTTGACACTGCCTTTTAAAGCCTCGGTGTTTGCATGTCACCATGTTGGGGTTTTTTTTGGTTTGTTTGCCAGAAGTGACAATATTTAAGCAAGTGGGTGCAGTGCTATGGGCTAACACTAACACACTTGAAAAAGCATGTTCGTGCATGTGTCTGGGGGTGCAATATACATCACAGACAACTGCTAATTAGTTCTGCCTAACAAAACTGCATCACACAAAAGGCATATTAATAAAATACTTTTTTAATAATATGGGGGGTTTTGTCTTAAAAACACATTCAAGAGGTCTGGTGTGGTTATTTAAATTAGTGTGGTCTGGCAGAAAGCTGCTACATGCAACCTCAAATGTCAAAGCCTTGAAAACAGCCACTGCATTGTTGTTATGAAGAGGGAAAATATTCATACAGAACAAAATAGTCTGGGTATTTAACCATCAGAGTATGGCTGTGCCATATAATACCATTCACAATATTGCAGTGTTGAATACAGCTAGGCTATGCAGGAATGCATAGTAGGAGATACAGTCAGCTGGTGATGTGTGGCCCAAAAGTTAACAAATGACTCCACTGAGCATTACAGGAGCACTCGTTTGCTGCCCTCCATGTTACAGGAAGAGTGGATGTAAATTACTGATGCAATTACATGGTGCAAAAACAGGGTTTTAAGCAGATGCTTAAAGAGCTTGACAAGATACAAGCTAGAAAATATATTGTGTGAAACTATTATTGTTCAAGTGTTTAGAAGTGATATTTTACCTTAACTCATATTTTTCTAGGGAAAACACTACGTAGGCTACTTTTGTGCTTATGTTTCACTTACTTATATTTTACATTTCACCACTATTGCAAAACAATGGTGCTGCTCCCACCTTGTGACAATAGATGCACACTTTGAATTAGGTAATTTGTCATCAATGACAGAAGCTCACATAATGAAATATACAATACCCTTCACTTTGCTTGCACTAATAAATAAAGGCTGCTTCCTGCAAGCTGCAATCACAGATAAAATGAGTTTATTTTTGTCTACATCATCATAATTATTATCACAAAATATCTCGTGTTTCATAATAGAATTATGAGGCTACATCGCCCGACACTACATGGGAGTGAGTGAGTGGCTCTCAGCACAGCAGTGGAAGGACACATGATCTGCTGAAGATGGAGCATAAAAGGGAGGATACATTAAAACAGGTCCTGAAGTGGAACACTGAGGTATGCCACAAATAGTGAAGTGAAGGAAGAAAAACTCACTCTTTATATTTTTTATACATATATTTTTTGAAAGAAAAAAGAAAAAAAAAAAGGGTTAGCAGTAACAAAAGCTATGTGTAGGTCTAAAATATTGAAAACAGCACAATTATAGACAAGAGTGGGCCATTAGAAGGCTTAACAAAGCCCTGAAGCCCGACTGATATTATTTCAGTTTATAATTTTTAAACTGAAACCAAATATTTGAATTTGAGTTTGTACTTGCAGTAAATAATTTAAGTCTGATCTGTCAAGTTGTTCCCCCTCTATCTGATTTATAAAAGGTTTAATGATAGACATCTCGGACCCCAGCTAGCCACCAGTTTTATCTATTTATTTATGCATGTATGTATTTGTTGACCTACAGATTTTGGAAGTTTTATTTGATTTTTTAAAATGAAATTAAAAGGCTTCTAATGCTTGTCGAAGATTACCACTCAGAGGTCCATCTCCACATGAAAACATGGAGTCTGGGGAGATTTTAAAGCTGTCTGAGGGCTTAACATTAGTTTGAATGTTGTCAGAGCTGAAATACAAATAGCTGCAAACAGCTGCCAAGTTTTAAGATGACCCAGTGGAAGTTTGCCTTGAAGAATTTAAAGACATTTGCTGGAAAGATTCGTTTTGGTGAAAGTTGTTCTCACGGTTTATTATGCAGGCTGAGGCCTTTCCAAACTTCTCCCCGAGTGATCATTTTGTCTGTAAATATAGTCAAAATCATCTATTTCTCACTCAAATTTATTTTTAACTATGTCATTTTCCCCCACACAATAATTTCTGCTTGCTGTTGTTCTTTTGTCCTTTTGATCTTTTTTTTAAGATTTCTTTTTGGGCTTTTAGGACCTTTATTTGGTATTTCGTTGCATACAGAAAAGTGGGATTCTTAGTTATGCAGACCAGTTTTTATTATTTACTGTCACCTAATGACAATTTATTTTTTAAATTTGCAATTTCCACTTTCTAAAATGTCATTAAGAAATAGCAGTTAAGGGGAAGTACTAAAGTCAAGACTAGATTAGAAAGACCAGATAAGGAAAAACCTGCAGGACAGAGACAAAAAGCAGTCTCATCTTTCCAGGAAGGAAACAGACACCTTGACATTACTGTCCCCGATGGGTAACCTCTCTACCGGCTCAACATTGTGATCCATGCTAAGCTGAGTGGTCAGTCTGTCACCCCTGTAGCCTGACACTGTTTTCCAACACAGTCCATACTTCATATATGTTACATCACTTATTCCTCTCTTGCAGTTTTTGCTGCTGTTGTTCTAAACAACAGTTAATCTGTTAACCAAACACTGCTTTTCAGTGTCGCAACTGGTTGCCAGGTAACATCACTGTTACAACAAAATCCCTCACACTGTTTGTGAATAACATTGTTTAGTGTATTAAAATTAGCTACAGTAACACAGCAGCAATCCTCTCTCAGGTCCACAGAAAAACTCCTTAATTGTATCCCAAAGCATTGTGACAAAACAAACAGAAATATACAGTATAATGAACAATCTATTACTAAAGCATGCATGCACATGCAATTACACAAAATAATGCATTTCATTATATCAATTTTCATGTCTGATCAGAAGCGGTGGAAACTAGATATTGTTTTGGAACATTTTTTAAACCCAACTTGGATTTTCTTTTTAAAACTGTTCCATTTTACCACTCGGCAACACTGCTGGGAAATAATCAGGTTTATATAGCCTGAATTAATCGTCTGATCTATATGTCAACCCATTCTGCTCATCTTAACTACAGAAATACCATTTCCATCTTAGCAGCTCTCTTATGGATGTGATTTTCCGAGATAATTTACGGTGAAAGAATATACCCAGGAGCTTCTCATGGACTTGGTCATTAAACATTTAAAATTTGAACGTCTTTCTAACAGAGTGGCCTGTCTTATATACATTCAGTATCAATGTAATGCCCCGCATCCATTTAACCACTAAATTTAAAAGATTTAATTTCCTTTTTTTCCATGAGTGCCGACGTGTATATTGTTAAATAATCTGCATACATAAAAACCTGTAACATATTTGGGACAACTGGCATGTTATTTGTGAAAATAGGGTGCCTCCTTTGGTCACTCCGGATCCCATTTTATACATTTTATTCCCGACTACTTAAATAACTCCTCATCCAATATAATGTAGAGTCATCAAAACAATAACATTATAGTTTCTTTAACAATAAGTCTTCATCAGTTGCATCCAATGGCACTGTAAACTGAGCTACTGCAGCATCAGGTTTTTTCCCCTACGCCAGGGGTCGGCAACCTGCGGCTCTGGAGCCGCATGCAGCTCTTTTGTCCTTATACTGCGGCTCCGGGTGGTTTGGGAAAATAAATTAGAAGTATTTAGCTGAAGTGTATTTTATTTGTGTTTAGTTCTTTTTTTAACTTGTAGTTCTAAATTGGAAGATTATTGTGATTTTGAAATATAAAAATAAAATTATATTATATTATTTTTTCACCGCTCAAAATAAGCGTCACACTCGCGGAAGCCGGTGTACCCGCCGAAACGCCGTGCATTTATCGAGACTTTTGACCCCAGGTAGGCCAGTTATGGATCTTCGGATCCACATTATGTCAGCAGCTCCACCATGAACTATGTTAAAACAAACACCGCTCACGCCTCACAGATGACAGCTTAAAGTCCTGCATAAAGATGAAAGCCCCGATTTGCAGATGCTGTGCGCAGCGGTCGGGACCATAAGTCTTATTGTAAACATATCACGGCAGACCCGACGATGTTTGCATGAACATGCTTTTCAGCATCTCTTTACTGACCACTTTTCACACACGGTTGCTGTACGCATACAGCCGGCTGTAGCTTTTCAGCTCACAGCCCGACAACACAACAGCACAGAGAGCACAGACTTTAAGGCAGCGAGGCGTGATTGCGGGTGCAGCTCAGGTGCGTCTGCCTCCCAGCGGCGCTGCAGACCACGCCCCGCCACACACATTAACCAGGTAAAATACATATTTAGGCAGAATTTTGCAAATATCTATTTTTCCTTTTTCAGCAGCATAGTGCTTTTTTTCCAATTACTTTTTAAAAGTCAGGTCAAGGCTCCAAAAGCCCAAAGGCGATATAAGGGTGGCGGCTCACAACAGTTTTTGTTTGCTGGATCATTTTAGTTCAGCTGGGTGTCTTTCCTTTTGTTATATTTCTTTAAGAGTTCAAAATGTGTTAATTACATAAATAAAATGTCATTTTCTCTGTAGCACTTCATGGATTTTATAAGCAACACATAGTTGCTCTGTGGATTCTTTTAAAAAGCAGTTAAAAACTTTTCTGTTCAAACAAGCCTTTTGTTGATCTACGTATTTTAGATTCTTTACATTATTTACATTTGATCTTTTACATTGTGTATAATGTCTATTGATTGTATTGTTTATTTTAATCTTTGTGTACAGCGCTTTGTGACTGCCTCTCTGTGAAAAGCGCTTAATAAATAAACTTTACTTACTTACTTTAGTTGTTCACACAAAGCATAAAGGTAAAAAAACAATATATGCAGTGTTATCTTCATTTTAGATTTCAAAAAGTATTTGCGGCTCCCAGTGTTTTCTTTTGCGTGGAAACCGGGTCCAAGTGGCTCTTTGGGTGTTAAAGGTTGCAGACCCCTGGCCTACGCTATACTTTGCACCCAATCATCTGTCATTTGAGTTAAAGCAGCAGCTGTGAAATACCCATTTCTGAATGTATGCTGAGTTGTTAAATTATTCTTAGAAAACGTGGCAGTCTTTCACTGAAGTTCCAGGTTATAATATGGTAAAGCAACTATTTTAGGCAGTTTCCCAATTGAGACAGTGAACATTTTGTGCTTTAGTTTCAAAATAGCTTTAAAATAAGCTATTCTAGCATCACCAGGCTGCCTGTTCAGTTGCTGCTAGCCCCAGCCATTCTCTTCTTGAAGTGCCACGGTGGCCAACTTGCTGGCCACGTCACTGTTATGGTGGTTGTCAGAATCATTCAGGTGGACTGAAACCAGTCATTCATCTCAAGGCAGAGCTGGATTCTAAGACAAATCTGCAGTTATTGCAAAGGGACCTGATCTGATGCAACACCAGCCACTGCTAACATCCCAACCTGTGAGAAGCCCCATATAAAACAAATGAAATATGATTCTCAGGCTTCCCAGGCTAAAGGTTAGCAGTAACGCACTCCTATATTACAACATTTAAGCTACATCACACCTGCAAACCCCACAGAACCCCTACAGTGTAACCTGACATGAAAGTCTCTAGAAATGGAAATACAAAGGTCTGTTCAGCACCTTTATTTCTTCTAAGTATTTTCCAGCTACTTTTTCATCACAGTTTTTGAATTTATCACTAAAAGAACACTTCACTGTCCCAATATCCATCCATCTACTCTCTTACACGTATCCAATTCAAGCTCTGGTATTTAAGCAAGAGGTGGGGTTCACCGTAGAGAGGTCACCAGCCTGTCACAAGGCTAACACAGAGAGACACACAACCATTCACACTCACATTCACACCTATGGGCAATTGAGAATCACCAATTAACCTAACCCCACCAACTGCATGTTTCCAATTACTGGCAGGAGTCAAAGTATCCAGAGAGAACCCATGCAGAACCCACACAGAAAGCATGTAAACTCCACACAGAAAGATAGTGGATTCAAATCCAGGACCTTCCTGCTCTGAGGCAACAGTGCAAAATGCCATGCCAATATGAAGAATAATGACCATGGCATTAATATAAGGACTCATAAAAAAGATAGACAGCTCAAACTATTTGAATCAACAGGAGGAAATATACAAAGACGTTAGAAAAAACTGAGAGACAGATACGTTTGTCGCCCCAGAAAACACTGATCACAACAAAGAGAGGGGACTGAAATGGTGCAAAAAGTCCCAGCACTTTTTTAGATTGGCTGGCACTCTACATAAATATAGGTTGTGTCGAGGACTCAAAGATTCCCAGCAGAAGTCTAAATCAGGCCTTAGTCTACTACTGCGGTGCCTCCTGGCACTGTCCATGGTGCTGAAATGTTTATCATGACAAACTCCCTAAAATACTTAGCTGTCACAAGCCTTGCATAAGTTTTAAACTTTAATTAAAGGGATCAATGTGTTTTTAATCAGAGGTAAACTAATCTGTCACTGCTTTAAACTTATTAGGATTCGAATGAATTCCTAAAAACAAAGGAGTAGAATGATTTACCCTTATTAATTCTGCACATAATATCCTGCCCAAGGTTTGTTTATTTTACCAGCATTTTTATATCTCATTTTGTCTGCCTCTGTCTACACAGGTCTGCAATAACTTTTATACTGAAGAACAAGGATATAACTGCAAGTAGCACTCAAAAACCTTTATAACCAAAAGTTTATTTCAAGGCCAACTTTGAAAATGTTTAAAAACCACATTATGAATAAAACAGGTTTTGCTTTGTCTCTATATGATGTCTCTTTCAACAGCTCATTAAGAAGTAAGACCTGAGGAAAGAAGAAAAGCACGATCAGCTGTTGTTCATCATTTATAATCTTCAAAAAAACCCAACAACAACATGTATTTGTTATTCAGCTGTGGCATTATGTTGCCCTGCAACATCAGGATCAATATTCTGATCATTCCCAACGTCGTGTCTTTCTTGGATTGCTCTGCAGCATTGCAGCACCAGGTGTTTCCCTGAAAAACAACCGTGTGACTCTTTCTGATTATCGTATCGGAAATTAAAGCTAAAATCAGCAACATCTGGCATATTAAAATCTTAGACTGACTACTGCTACGAGAATAATGACCAGCTTTGTCCTCAGCAGAGCAGAATTAATGATATTTATCTGAAAGTGGTTCCAGATGAGATTCTGAGAAGAATAACATTAAATTACTTTATCAAACACTGTCTCCTCACGTTCATACAAAGGAGGTTGTGTTCATCTTGATTAGTGTCAATCATAAGACTTAAACAGAAGCACCAAGATAACGGTATAAGGGGTCAAACATAGAGACAGACAGCAGCTTTATTTACAAAAAACAAACAAACTAGAAAACATGTGTTTGCACATACACAGCTTGAGGACGAAAAAGAAATCTTTGTATGGAAACATCAGAATTATATATTCTGAGATGAAACAAATGTACAAATCAAATAGTGTGGGAAGCATTTTTGCATTATCTGCAACCAACAATTCTTTTATTGTTCAACAAAACATGAAAGAAGAGAAAAATATCAACAGAGTGTTGCTTCGTCTAGTTCAGTTGGAGAAGACTAAACTGAAGAGTGATTTAATGTCTACTCACAGCACTAACTAGTAAACTACTGCAGCCGGTGAACCGAGAACACCAGCCACATGATAGCAGGCAAGAGGTAATGGTGTGTGTACAAGATTTACTGTGCCAATTTCAAGCATGGTGATTTGTGAGGCAGGTTTAAAACCTAAACTAGGTCAAGTTGCCTTATTTCCAAGGTCCAGTATCAGCTAACAGGACACTCCATTCACACAGTTCAGTTAACATGCACATTTACTTCTTCAACATATACTTACTTTGCCTAAACATGAGATTTTCTAGATTTGGTGATATTTTTATGACAATCTCAAGTCGCTTTAGTGATATTAACCCAATCAATGTTGTCCACAGATGTTAAGTACAAAGCCTCTTGGGTACGGAGGGCAAATACATCATTAATTTATGAATATGAACTGCTGTTAGTTTATTATATTAGATTTGGAATTAAATGCAATTAATGCATATTATTTTGACTGTTGGTAAAAATTTGACAAACACTGGTTTTAAACCTAAAATTAAATGTTTCAGTGGTTATTATAATAAATACTTTATATATAAACAGTCCTGATAGATACCTCTGCCTCGATTAAGGTTGTGACCAAGTATAGTCTCCACAACCCTTGTTGATTAAAAACCAGCTCATTGTGTATCTAACACAACGTCAATGTCACCACTAATCCTGCCTTTGACAAATCACATCCGCCTTACATCCAAAGTGTTATTTCAGACCAACAGGATTCCCGTGACTGCCTTCTTGGAATGGACCGCCACAATCTTCGACCAATCCCATTATCCTCAGAGAGTCCTGTGTGTCTATGGCCCTGCTGGATCACATTAAGATCACGCTCATTGAAGCTGACAGGCCAGTAGAGCCAGGAGAAAACCGGCAGAGAGCGGAGGGATTTTAGAAAGTGTGGGGACACAGATGTACTTTCAGTCCTGTTGCAGAAACACAGATAGATGCATCCAGCAGTGCTGACATTTCTACCAGCGATCTTGCTCTTAGTTTGCCTGCCTGCCTTTACTGTCATTCCTTCTATATCAGCTCAAATCTAAAAACGCCTACAGTGCTTCTCCCTGGTTTAGCGGTCATGTTATGATGCCTGTCAGCCCATCAGAAGGCCACAATACTTTAGAAGTTCACACTCAATATCTCTTCTGATCTCTTTAAATTCAGCTTTCACTACTTCACGTCTGGGTCTGCAGTAGAATTACAACCATCGACTCGAAAAGTGGAAGCTGAAGCGATGTGGGCATGGAGAACTGCCTTACATCTTCTCCCTGTCCATGCTTCCAGGAGGACAGCTGCTTTATACAGTGTGAAAAAACCCATCAGGTTTCCATTAACCTCATGGCCTCCCTGTTAGCACGAGGATGAGATGGAAAAGAAAGTGATGGCCAAAAAGATCAAACATAAAGCACTTTGAAGAGGATCAAAGTGCCATTAGCAAGATTATTGCCATTATAATATAATTAACAGGAAACATGATGGCTAATTTGACTTCTGAATATTTCATTTCAGGACTCGGAACTCTTTGCGTACGTGTGTGTGTGCGTACGCGCACGCGCAGGCGTGTGGATGTGAGTTCTTGGAAATTTATCATCACAAAATAATTTGATGACCACATTTGCTGACGAGCAGAAAGAACAAACAAACTGAAATTAAAAATTCAATTATAAATTCTTTGCAGGTTACAGCTGCAACCGTGCCAACATAACTCTATTATTGTTGTGATGAAAGCGCAGCCTTCATTTATTTTTCATTGCTTCTCTGCCTCTAATCACACCTGCCTATTCTAATACTTCCTGTCCTTCCAGACTCTGATTTTCCTCACCACCGAGCAGTTGTCCCCAGCTCCCCCGTTCCCTAGTCAACTGATCGCTTGCCTGTGCCGCTCTTATCAGTCACCTTGTACATGTGCACGTCCACCAGCAGCTCACATTTGCCAGCTGCCCTGGTTCTGTTTGCACAGGTTGCTTCTGGTGCTCACTACTCTTTGTTTTGGGATTCTTTTTGTTCTCTGAATACCTGAAGCGCACTGCCTTTTCACTATACCTGCTCTGCTTCTCTGCTTCTGATTCCCTTTTTAGGGGCAACAACAAACAGTCATACATGAGGGTTTTCAAAGAAGTTGTAAAGTCAGCGTCTGAATTTGTTGTCAAGCTTTTAATACAGCTACTGATAATGCTGATTAATGTATTCATCCATAACCAAACTTGTACAGTCCCTGTACACACGTTGTTGATATTCTGGGGAGTATTATCGTGCATTTCATTTGTTTACAACTCACTCTGTTCCCCTGTAAGAGGTTTTCTGTCTTCTTCTCTTTTTTTTTGCAGTAGCAAAATGTATTTGCAATTGACAGGCGCAGCAGAGTTTCTGCTGTAGAATTAAAAAAATAATAAAAATCAGAGCAGCAACATGTTTTCCAGTGCCGCATTTTTATTTTTATCTGGTGTCATAATGCCTTTTTGAGAACAGGATGGCGGGGCATCAAATGCAACCACGATCTTGTACAAATTGCCTGCAGATTTTCTTTTTCTCTTTAGTGTCAGTTTGTTCCAACACAGAGCAAATAACTTTTCAGTCTCGCTCATCTTCTTCGGCTCTATATGGTAATGAAGTGCAGTGCAACATGCACTGTGGCGGCGGGAGGTTGTCAAGGCCCATGTTGTTTCTAAGCTCATTTTAATAAAGTCGTACTTTTCTCGATGACTGTTAAATTTTTATTTAGTGAAGCAAATTAATTGCAATGCAAACGTCGTTGCTAGTCCGATGGCGTTGCCTTTTAACATGCATCACATTATCACCAAAATATTTTCGTGCTCGTCAGCAAATAACACAAGCGTCTGAAGCAAGATAACATACAGTCGTGAAAAAGTACGCTTTCACGGGGCTGTGATACGCTCTTTAAGTCAAGTACACTCCTACTGCCTAGCAACCAGGTGCTAATCAAATGCAATTGGTTAAATGTTCATCAGCAAATGTGACCACCTCTATAAAAGCAGAATTACTGACAGTTTTCTAGTGGGTCATACAGGTGTTGTGGATGTCCCTGCAGATTCACCCCAAGTTTAGACTATCCAAGAGAAAAACTGCAAAAAATTCAAGCGCTACGTCTCTATAGGCAAAATTAGTGTGCTAAATGTGAAAGTTCATGACAGTACAATTAGAAAAAGACTAAACAACTACAGCTTGTTTGGAAGGGTTGCCGGCAGAAAGCCTCTTCTTTCTAAATAGAACATGGCAGCATGGCTTAGGTTTGCCAAGTTAAATGTGAACAAAACATGGGGCTTGTGGAACAATGTCCTTTAGACAACAAATCCAAAGTGGAGATCTTTGCCTAACCCTAACAAACAGCACCATGTTTAGTGACAACAACCCGCAGCATATCAGCACAAACACTGGTGGTGCACGGTTGACGGTTTGGGCTTGTTTTGCAGCTACAGGATGTGGGAAGTTTGCAGTCATTGAGCCAACCATGACCGCCTCTGCAAAACAAAGTAATCTAGAGTCAAATGTGAGGCCATCTATCTGGCAGCTAAAGTTTGTCACAAACTGGGTCATACAACAGAGCAATGATCACTTATACAAACGTTGTAAACTATTGTTGTCTCACTAGAAAACGTAATTAACACAGTTTATGCAATTTTATGATCTCTCACTTCCTCTTCTAATCTTTACAGCTATGAAATAAACTAGAATAAAGACTTGTATCTGGAAGAAGCAAATATAGTAACAAAAAAGTAACACATGTACTAATTAGCAAGAGAGTTGCACAGTAAATCATGTGTCTTCTGTCCTGTCTCCCTCTCCTCACCTCAACCAGTCGCAGCAGATGGCTGCCTCTCAATGAGCCCGTTTCAGGTTTCATCCTGTTAAACAGGGGTTTTCCTTCCCCACTGTCACCAGCTGCTTCCTCATAGGGAGTTGTGCGATTGTGGCGGTTTTCTCTACATTATCGTAGGGTCTGTATTTTACAATATAAAGCGCCTTGAGCTGACTGTTGTTGTACATTAATGCCACATAAACAAAATTGTTTTGAAAATTAAAGCATTCGATATGTCGACGTAGTTAATATTCCATCCAGTCCTGAGAAACAGTGAGAGTAAAATCGGCTTCGGACAGTTCACTTCCAATTAGAAAAATGTGAATGGAGCCAATTATCATCAATTTACTCAAACAGAAAACACTCTGCTTCTGTGCGTTCACTTCCATATTAAGCAAATGAAGCATTTATGTATAATGTCAGCACAGCAAAGGCGCATTTTTATAACCGATACTATATTATCAAAATGTCATTGCAATAAGAGGAATCAGATCTTTGTGTTACACAGAAAATACATTTCCTCTCACATCTGCTACAGGTACGATGTCTTCTGTAGGTGAGCTGAATTTTTCAGGTTAATAGTCCACAGATGATATGTCTTCAGATACAGTTAAGCTGAAATCCAAATCGCTTACCACATTAGTTGTGTGCCATTTCTTATCCCTGTCTGAGCTCAAATTGGTGAGGAAGAAATATGTTGCACATAAAGATTGACACCTTCTGGTAAACTGAAACACAATTTAGCTTTTACAACGACAGTGAAATCCCAGTGCTAAAGACACAATGCGATAATGGCCGGTGAGCTTTTTCTCAGCGTAATGTATTTTACCACAAGACATGAGGGATTTTTGGTTCATTTTCTGTTGCCGAGAGAGAAAAATGAAGAGGAAAATAACCAAAGGAAAGAAGGGAGAGAGATGCAGACAGAGACACTAATGACTGCTGTTAAATGTGTGTCATAGTGACTATCAAGAGAGATTTCTCTGGTTTTCTTTATCAGCAGAAGAGCTAATAGATTTCTTTTCCACAAATATCTCATGTGCCAGTTATATAAAGTCTCAGGTCACGTCTACACTTTGTTTTAAACAAATGGAGCCAAAAAAATATATCCAATTTTGGATGAATGTTCTCTACACTGAGAAAAGGAAGCAGAGTAGTGTACACATCAAACATCTGCCATCAACCTGAACAAAATCTAAAACAAACAGCCAAAATTACTCCTGATCAAACACCATGGGTAGTTCACCACAGGGGGAAAGAAGACAAACCATATGTGCCACTGTAACCAAAAATACTAAGCTGAAATGTGTTTCGGTTCATGCTGTGCAGGATATCACCCTCAGTTCAAGCTTTAATTACCTCTTGCACTGAGCCAAGTTCAGCTAACAGCCTGCCAGAAAAGTCTAATCAGAGTAAAGCAATACAAGAAAAATAATTTTACTTACATAAGAGACAGATGGAGTGCCATAAGAGTAATTTGACAATGTTGCTGGTGCACAGTTCAGCAATACGCCCCTTAAAACTAGCTCAGCTAGCTTATTTTGTTTTGCATTAAGTGCTTCTAACTGCCAATAAGTGTCTTAGATCATCATTTATATTCTTTACAAACAACTCAAACTAAATAAGTTGATGTTTTAATGTTTTCTTAGTAACTGTTTTGACAATCTGGTGTAATTGGAAGAAGTCATTATTTGGTGTAAAATCGCCAACAGTTCTTCAACCGTGGTGAGATCAGCTGACTGGGGGAAGAAAAAAAAAAAGCACAGGATTTATTTTCCTCCTCATCAAACTATCCAGTGACCTGTTCACTAAAGATGGGGACATTGACATGCTGTAAAAGACCACTAATGCACATGTTAAGCCATAAAATGAAGCTCATCCGTCAGAAGTGCTTTACATTGAGTTATACTCATCCCTACAGGGCTCAGTGCCATCAAACCTCCTCCCACGGCATAAAAGTAAAGAGATCTACTAATTAGGTTTTTCATCTGCGTGTAACTAAATGTTTGTGCATGTTACATAAATATAAGCCATTTTAAACAACATCATGAGGAAGTCTTTCTTTAGTACTGGACTGGACATACTCAGCTACCTGTGATCGGGTAGTTCTGCCAGGGAAGCTTCTCAAACAGTTCTGTGGAAGAACATTTTATCATTTGCATTGGAGTTTAAAAATAATTTTTAATTATTCTCACGTGGCACCAATATTCATTCGCTAATGAGTAAAAGGAAAGCTCACCATGCCTTCTAGCTAATATAACATCCAGTTTTAAGGGCGCATGGTGATATCTGCTGATAACTGTTCACGGTGCTAGTCACTGAGTATGGAATGAGACTGTCATGAATCAGACCAGAATATAAAGCTTTAAGTACATGTTATTAATTTAATTAAGAGTAGACATTACTCTACGTGAAAAGGCTCTCGTATAACACGCTGCATTTTCACAATGTATTAAAGGACTTTTTTTGTTTGCTATAAACACTTGTTATGTGCCAAGAGGTGTGGCTTTGCTTTTGTGTTCTATTTATCTTTCAGGTGTCAAGCCTCCACCTATTGGCCAGTTCGAAGTTGATTGGCATGTGTCTATTGGCTGGTCTAGGCCAGTCGGCCAATCCCACGCCGAGGATTACTACAAATGAGCAGCTCCCTGGCCAGCTGGTGGCTGCTGGCTTCTGCTATGACAAACATTTGCAAACAGGCTTCTTTGTATTATGTGTGGTGGGAGGCTGGACAGGTAAGCTGGGGTACCCGATACACTGAATGCAGGCGTTAAACTGTTAGACACACTAGGTTATGCGGTTGATGCCACTTTTGGTACAGCTCTAAATCCCTAGTTATGTCTAAATTGCTTCAAAAGTCTAACATATTAGTTTTTTATTGTGTAAGCGTATTTAGACTATTTATTTACAGAGCATCGCCTCTTTGTTGCCCTTTGGCCTCACTGTGTTAGCAACTAACAAGGCGGATATTTGATGCTAGCACATAATATCCTCTCCTAAAATTCATTACTAGGCTGGAGCTGTTTTTAATTTTCTGGGGTGGGAAGGGGGGGTGGGGGTTCTTTACAGATTGTATGCACTGTTTTGGTTTAGGCACCAAAAACACCTTAGTCAAGCTACTAGATTTAATATTTTTAACAACATGAACTCCAAAAGCTGAAACATGCTTATCTTGTGTCTTTAAATATAACACCAAGCTTCTAAGTGAGAAAAGCTGATTGACACACCTGATTTAGAGGAATAGTAAACCAAAGGACACCTTTGATCGTAGCCTTTTGACAGACTGGTGACCTGTCCAGGGTGTATCCCTCCTCTCAGCCTATGGCAGTAACTGGCAAGATGAGCTTGCTCCAGCACACCCCCTCTCAAATTCTATACTAAAATATAATGGCTCTACATTACATATATGCATGTAACACCACAAAAAATAAAATTCTTTGTATTGAAAAATCATAAAGATTATATAAAATCAGAGAAAGAGGCACCAGACAAGAACTCTTATTCATAATATCAGTGTAAAACAGGACAAGGTCTCAGCCTACACAAAGTGCAGCACTCTGTGAAAAAACAACAATAACAATCATTTTAAAAGCTATCCAAGAAGGTCAGAACTGGATCTATTGAAGTGTGGGTGGTTCACAAGTTTTAAAGCAAAAGGAAAAGTTAAAAAATAAAAATAAATACTTGTTCCCTAACATAGTCAAGGTTTTACAAAGTTTCCCCTACACCTACGAACACGGGATATAAATCTAAATAGCCAATTAACATTAAGAAGCTTTAAAAGATTGCAGCGGATCAGGATGACAGCACGGTGGTTAAGTGCTATTAAATGAAGATGACCTTGCTGCTTAAAAATTAGCCTTTGTGCCAGCCCTCCTGTTCTCTTAAGAGAGATAAATCTTGGGGTTGATATAAATGACTGTCTGAACCAACTGCATTCAGCATAGCAACCAGGAATGCTCTGCACATCTCTAATGCATTTAGCACAAAAGATAACAAAAGCTGTTGCGTGCTGTGATCAGATGGTTGGGTGAGATGCACGAAAACAAACTAAGCCTTTCATTTTCTATTGCACACGGCAACCATCACCTTTGCCAGAGACAGCTTTCTTCTCCGCTGTTACCCTGCCAAAAAAAAAGAAGAAGAAAAAAACCCTGCTAAATCCTCTCACACAGCAGCGCAGTTTGCGAGAAAATGAGCCAAGGCGAGACTTTCCCCGCTGTATTCGGGCCCGTAAGAGCTAGATTTGAAGTCAGGAATTAGGAGCACAGACACCTTGACAGGCTGGAGGCGCCGGATGGGGAATGTGCTGCTGATTCCACAGTGTGACTGATGCCCTGCAGTAGCACAGATCCACCCAGATCCCCCAGAGTCTCATTTCAACACACTCCACCTGCTGACAGCAAGTGCTGCACAGGGACTGCTGAAGACGCCAGCCTCACCTCAGTGTTTATTATAGCTTTGTAATGTTTGCAGTCAACAAGGGGAGAAGAAGGCAGCACTTCCAAAATAAATCCCTACTCAAACTGTTTGTCTGTGTCTTCTGGATGTGTAATTATGAGTCTATACTCAGACATCAAGGGATCAAATTCCAATAGGGTTTCAGAAAATGAGCTCCTTATAAACGTGGCAGCAGTGAGCATCGTGGCTAATTAAAACAACTTATAAATGTCAATAACTAATCAAAATCAATATATCAATAAGTTATTATGCTTAACTTAAGGATGCCAAATCACATAACTCAGTGTAGTCGTATTTCTGGCCCTAGAGGCACACACATATACATAAGGTTTGCTGTTCTTCAGTGTTTCTGTTTCTCCGCTCCCTGTTTCTGTCGGTTTTCTTGTACGTGACTATTACTCCCTATTCCTTACTAACATCAGCAGGTGTCATGGCTCCTCTTAGTTATCTCAATCTTCCCATTGTCAAGCGCTGGATTTCTTCTTGTGCCAATGTTGTCTCTGCTTCACCTCACCTTGCAGTTGCAAGCCTACCAACCCACTTGATGTCATCTGCTTTTTCTCCTTCAAGCCATCCTGCTTCCCTGTTCACCTCCCAATTTGACTCTTCAGCCTCCTGCTTTCCTGTTCTACTGTTTAATAAAACACTACACGTATCTGTTGACTGTGTTTGCTTTAAAATATGTGCAAGTGAGTCACCGGACCAAATCTGCCTGTGTGTACAAATCAAGTGACCTGAACCCGATTCTGTACTACTTTCCCCCCCACACAGAAAACTGATCAATACGTGATCAGACAGGGAATTGGACCTGTCTGCAGAATTAATGGCAATGCTATCAATAAAGTGAACACTACACATCAATTTTATGCAACATAAGAAATAGTCCGAGGAAGAAGACAAGAAAGTGCAAGAGGTACAAAATCTGAAAAGCACCACACTGGGATAAAATACTGTGAATGAAGAGCAGATAGCAGCACGGTGGCACGGTGGTTAGCACTGTTGCCGCACAGCAAGAAGGTCCTGAGTTCAATTCCACCATCAGGCCGGGGTCTTTCTGTGTGGAGTTTGCATGTTCTCCCCGTGTTTGCGTGGGTTCCCTCCGGGTACTCCGGCTTCCTCCCACCGTCCAAAGACATGCAGCTTGTGGGGATAGGTTAATTGGATAATCCAAATTGCCACTAGGTGTGTGAATGTGCGAATGGTTGTCTGTCCCTGTGTGTTGGCCCTGCGACAGACTGGCAACCTGTCCAGGGTGTACCCCGCCTCTCGCCCTATGACAGCTGGGATAGGCTCCAGCGCCCCCCGCGACCCTGAAAAGGATAAGCGGAAGCGAATGGATGGATGGACGAAGAGCAGATGTGATGCCAAAGACTTGTGTGTGAGATTTGAATTAGAAAGCTGTGACTGCATGGACTGCAGAGATGGGCCATTCAGCATCCAAATTTTGGCATCCAAACTAACACTGACTGTATTTATAGTTCCAAAAGACCAGATCCCCAGCAGTAAGAGAAACAAACGCTGAAACAACAGCAAATCGGATTTTTTACAGGGTCTCAACAGATAATGTGTATGCTTGAACACTTGATTCATAACAAAAAAAAGACATTTTCACTGAAAATTTAAAACAAACATGAACACATACATTACCTCTTCCCCCCTAGAGCACCCTGTTCTGGGTCAAAGCTCCAATCGCACCATTCTTTGAAAGGTACTTCGTGTGTTCACTGGCCACCTACTACAACCGGTACAGTATTACAATAGATACATGTTATGAAATAGGTATAACACACGGTGTTATTAAACTTTTTGGTAACCAGACTCCAAAGTTTGGTGCGTCTGGTGCTGCAGACTTTTTCCTTGCTTTATTAAAATTATTTAATTTTGCCTATGGGTCACAGTAGATGTCATATTGAGAACATTTTCTATTAAAATGATTTAGGTCACCAAAGCTTTGAACTGGTGCTTGGTGATCTCACATACTGATCTGTGACCAAAGATTAAGTCCTGGTGGTCAAAGCTCATGAATCACTGATTACAGAGACATTTTGACCATACAGGATACCACATATTGATATTGCAATCACAATTTTCCAGGATGCTCCCACACTAAAATCCACCTTTTTATGTATTCTCAATTTTGACATCAAAGGGAAAAAAAGTGAGTTGCATATATCAAACTAGGAAAATGGCTAAAGTGAGGCAGCAGATTGAGTGCAGCAGATGCTCTGGAGCATAAATTAATTTGTGTCCCTGCTTATCACAGCAATTAAGTTGTGTCATTACAGTTAAAACAGGGCAGAGCCTCTTGCTTCCTCTGTGGATGCCCCACATTTCTGTACAGCTTTTTCCTTGCATTCCTTGATAGGGGCTCCACCAAAAATTACTTACTAAACTACTGTTTTAATTATTTAACATTTACTCAACAAGCACCAATTACAACCTTAGATGCTGAAAAGTTGTCCTACAAGTGGTTCTGTGTGCAGTTTTACACACTAAGTGCAAGTAGCTTGAGAGAGATTTAACAAAGAGAGAGAGATTAGCATCATACAGGCGTAATTTTTGCACAGCATTAATGAGACAGGCTGGAGGACTACTAATGACCCTGACAACTAGTGCAATTATCCATAGATTAATTTGCTAATAAAACTTCCACAGCTCTGTTTGCATGCATATACATGCATACGTGCACTAATGAGAGATCATGGCTCTTCTTACCGCTGCATTATTAATCTTCATGAGACATAGAAGAGTAGCAGCATCATGCTGAGGAGGATGGCTGTGCTTTATAATGATCAGTCAAATGTGTCACTGAGGCTCTCAGTAATAGTTTCAGCCCCCAGTCGGAGTTCAGAAAAGAATCTGGCAGCAGCCAGCAAAATAACACTCTCAGTCTTCTGCTTGTGCTCTTTTTAACATCCCATTTACTAGAGATGTATAACCATTTGATGCAATAATCTTTTCTGTTCTGATCTGAGTCATACACCCTGTCAAACCTTGAAACAGCCATCAAAGAAGCTGTCGACACTCAGTTTTCTGCCACAGCTGGCGACCTCGGCTTGCCTGTAAAGGTCTGAGTTGTCTGCTGGTGCATCACAAGCTGGAGGCTTTATGCCAACTATTATTTTCACAGTTGTTTCAGAGTGTTTCTAAGATTAACCCAAAATTAAACATTACTTTGCACCGAGTGCCTGGATTAATTCTCCATTGTTTAATATGTAGCTGTTTAAGCATAAATCTCCCCATATTAGGCTGTAACAGTAGATTGCCCTTCTATATTCGAAACAACTAAATTCTTTGTCCTTGATTACAGACTTCAAGTCCAAAGCTGTGTAGTTCTTTTACATTCTGTAGTCTATGCGCATATTTAGTATTTATTAAACTGCAATTAGCCTAATTGCTATATAATGCATCTTATGGATAGTCGCACACATTTACCCTGATTGCAATCAAAACAGCAAACTGTCACATGCAGATTTAAATTACTTCCAAGTTAGTGTGGAAGTCGGTAAATTCTTATGCTGCTGTTGACAGGAACTCACATTCTACTGTCCTCACACCTCATCAGTCAGTTAGTTGGGAGGGAACATAAATATGGATGAAACCAAGGGAACCAAAATTGAAAAATGTACTTCAGCAGCTTAAAACTGGCAGGCAGCCGCTGATAAAACGAAGTAAAAAGTTCTTGTGAACACAAAACCAAATGGAGGGGGGAAATGAAAAGAAAATGAAAAATGTGACAGAAGACTTGGGTGAGATCTCATCCACTGCATGACTAGAATACATGTGTGGACTGGCTGAGTTTTATTGCGATCCATACAAGACAGAGGAATGTTAAAGTAAAAACATACAGTGGGGCAAAAAAGTATTTAGTCAGCCACCGATTGTGCAAGTTCCCCCACTTAATATGATGACAGAGGTCAGTAATTTGCACCAGAGGTACACTTCAACTGTGAGAGACAGAATGTGAAAAAAAAAAAATCCATGAATTCACATGGTAGGATTTGTAAAGAATTTATTCGTAAATCAGGGTGGAAAATAAGTATTTGGTCAATAACAAAAATACAACTCAATACTTTGTAACATAACCTTTGTTGGCAATAACAGAGGTCAAACGTTTACTATAGGTCTTTACCAGGTTTGCACACACAGTAGCTGGTATTTTGGCCCATTCCTCCATGCAGATCTTCTCAAGAGCAGTGATGTTTTGGGGCTGTCGCCGAGCAACACGGACTTTCAACTCCCGCCACAGATTTTCTATGGGGTTGAGGTCTGGAGACTGGCTAGGCCACTCCAGGACTTTCAAATGCTTCTTACGGAGCCAATCCTTTGTTGCCCGGGCGGTGTGTTTTGGATCATTGTCATGTTGGAAGACCCAGCCTCGTTTCATCTTCAAAGTTCTCACTGATGGAAGGAGGTTTTGGCTCAAAATCTCACGATACTTGGCCCCATTCATTCTGTCCTTAACACGGATCAGTCGTCCTGTCCCCTTGGCAGAAAAACAGCCCCATAGCATGATGTTTCCACCCCCATGCTTCACAGTAGGTATGGTGTTCTTGGGATGCAACTCAGTATTCTTCTTCCTCCAAACACGACGAGTTGAGTTTATACCAAAAAGTTCTACTTTGGTTTCATCTGACCACATGACATTCTCCCAATCCTCTGCTGTATCATCCATGTGCTCTCTGGCAAACTTCAGACGGGCCTGGACATGCACTGGCTTCAGCAGCGGAACACGTCTGGCACTGCGGGATTTGATTCCCTGCCGTTGTAGTGTGTTACTGATGGTGACCTTTGTTACTTTGGTCCCAGCTCTCTGCAGGTCATTCACCAGGTCCCCCCGTGTGGTTCTGGGATCTTTGCTCACCGTTCTCATGATCATTTTGACCCCACGGGATGAGATCTTGCGTGGAGCCCCAGATCGAGGGAGATTATCAGTGGTCTTGTATGTCTTCCATTTTCTGATGATTGCTCCCACAGTTGATTTTTTCACACCAAGCTGCTTGCCTATTGTAGATTCACTCTTCCCAGTCTGGTGCAGGTCTACAATTCTTTTCCTGGTGTCCTTCGAAAGCTCTTTGGTCTTGGCCATGGCGGAGTTTGGAGTCTGACTGGTTGAGGCTGTGGACAGGTGTCTTTTATACAGATGATGAGGTCAAAACAGGTGCCATTCATACAGGTAACGAGTGGGGGACAGAAAAGCTTCTTACAGAAGACGTTACAGGTCTGTGAGAGCCAGGGATTTTCCTTGTTTGAGGTGACCAAATACTTATTTTCCACCCTGATTTACAAATAAATTCTTTACAAATCCTACCATGTGAATTCATGGATTTTTTTTTCACATTCTGTCTCTCACAGTTGAAGTGTACCTCTGGTGCAAATTACTGACCTCTGTCATCATTTTAAGTGGGGGAACTTGCACAATCGGTGGCTGACTAAATACTTTTTTGCCCCACTGTATATACTTTAGCCAACAAAACAGACACACTGGGAGTAATAAGCACCGTCCATCCATTCTCTTCCGCTTATCCTTTCAGGGTCACGGAGGGAGCTGGAGCCTATCCCAGCTGTGTAAGGTACACCCTGGACAAATCGCCAGCCTGTCTCAGGGCTACTACATAGACAGAGACAACCATTCGCACTCACATTCACACCTATTCTGCAGAACATGCAAACTCCACACAGACAGACCCCAGCCTGATGGTGGAATTAAACTCAGGACCTTTTTGCTGTGACACAACAGTGACCACTAACCACCATGCTGCCAGGAAATTAGTCACACCTTTTAAAAGTTTTGGTCAAATGAAGCAATCAGCAGGTCAGCCACTAATCAGAAGGTCGGTGGTTCGATCCCAGGCTGCCTCCTGGCTGCATGCCAAATATCCTTGGGCAAGATACTAACCCCATGTTTGCCTACTGGTGGTGGTCAGAGGGCCCGGTGGCGCCAGTGTCCGGCAGCCTCGCCTCTGTCAGTGCGCCCCAGGGCAGCTGTGGCTACAATGTAGCTTGCCATCGCCAGTGTGTGAATGTGTGTGTGAATGGGCGAATGACTGAATGTAGTGTAAAGCGCTTTGGGGTCCTTAGGGACTAGAAAAGCGCTATACAAATGCAGGCCATTTACCATTTATTCTCGCAAACTGCTGGCCTGACACATCGACTGAGAGGCAACAGACATAATATATTATCTAAAGCCAGAACAGCTTTGGTGGTTAAATATGAGTTACAGTAACAGTGACCTCCACTTGCAAATCCTTACTATCACCATGTCCTGACAAACTTCCCGAATGTCAATTACTCTGTAAAGACTGGAAAAAGAATTTTTTAAAATAGGGGATAGATGGTGATAAACGTTTTACTCAAGTTCAAGTTCAAATTTTATTCGCCACATGCAGTGGCAGGTTGCCCTGCAGTGGAATGAACCCGCCCCCGACCTTACACACACTACACAGACATCACATTCTCTCAATCTCCCATTGGAGAACCGCGAGCTTCCCCATGATGGTATCAGATTTCCGTTCCGTGGTGTTGCCATTCTTTTGCTCAGATAGCTGATTCTGAGAACTCACAACTAGGGATGCACCGATACCACTTTTTTGGAAACGAGTACGAGTACTTGCATTTCAGTACTCGCCGATACCGAGTACTTAATAAAAACATGATTTAAATTTACAGGTAACAGCTTTAGTCCTATAATTTAACAAAAATTTAAACAGTGACAGTGCAACTCAAGTATTTTTTTCAGTTTATTGTAAACTCTGCTGCTTTGGACAACACAAGGGGCATTAATAAACATCTTTGCCATTTAGTGCACAATATTTGAATAAACTAACAACATCCACCGACATAGAACTGTGGCAGTCAGTGCAACTGAGGTAGGTATTAACATCAAGTCTAAGATGACTCACTTAATGGAGAGAAAAAGTGAGTGGCAGGTTTTTCTTTAAGAAAAGTAGCTTTTCTGCATTATCAGCAGTCAGACTGTTTCTGTTTTCATCTATAATGTGTGACACTGAGCTAAAAAGCGTTTCATTTTCCACACTGCTACATGGGGCTGAGAGGTATTTACAGGCTATTTTAGCCAAAGTGGGGAACCTGATTTTGTTGACACCCCAGTACTTCAGAGGACTGTCTTCACGAGGGCTCAGGGCCTCTCCGAGGTATGTGTCGAGCTCCTTAGCGATTTCGTCAAATACAGTGTCCAGACTGCTGCTAGTGCTGGCCTGGGTCTTGAGGAACAGTTTAGCAGGAGGTTCTGCAGCTTCTGCCCGACTCCCCTCTGCCTCAGCTCTGGACATCATCTGCAGCTCCTGCTTCAGGTGCAGCTTGGCCTCTGGAGCAGTGTTGTTGGAGAAGAAGCTATCTCATTGAATACCTATAGCACACAGACTTTACCTTGGGTCAAGTATGGTGGAGATGAAGTATAGTGGGTTGGTCTCGACGTCACTGAAGCGCTTCTTGACAGCTGCCAGTAAGGTTGCTTTCATTGTCTTGACGCCGTCTGTTTCTCTGTTTAGAAGTCTCACTAGCACAGTCACAGCTGGGATGACATCAGAGGCTAGTGCGTCGTAGCTGCAGGCAGGGAAAGTCCCTCCAGGGCACTCGGGCTCTCCCGAGGGTGTCAATAGCATTCAGAGACCAGCTGATCAAATCCATAATTCTCTTTTAGGTTTAGAGAACAGACTGTGAGAGAGTGTTCCAGGGAAAAGTAATACACACGAGACAAGACAAGGACACAAGAGGCTAAGCAGGGAAGATAAGGGGAAGGAGGAGAGGAGAAAAAGTGCGACTGCCTTCGCCGAGAGCCAAACGACAAAACTCACTCCCTTTGGTGATCATTTCCAACATTTTAGCTTTTAGGTGAAATATCTCAAACCAGTAATGGACTGTGACTCTGATTTAGCATCTCTATTGGGTCATTTTTACTTTTTATATCTTCAAGATGGATAGCAAAAAGCAGACTCTGATTTTCACATAATATCAGATTATACCTTTGGTGATGATCTCTTTACTCATCTTCTCTGCTACTTGATACAAACTGATTAAATGTGCCTGATCTCAATTTCACGGTCATCTTTTCATGCACCTCTGGACCTTTTGGATCAGGGCTGCTACTTTTCAGCTCTCATCACTAACGATTCAAGTGAGTCTGAAACAGAAGTTGGTTGCTTCCTCCAGAGGTTTAAAGTACAGCTTTCCAGAGACCAAACTAGAAGTAGGATTGGAACAGTTGTCTCGACATGAAGGTGACTTTGATTGGCTGGCATTTATAAAGCATATGAGGATTGTGTGCACGAGTGTTTGAGTCTCAGAAGTTGGTTGCTTTCTCCAGAGGTACACCAGTGCTTTGGATCAACAACCTCAAGTCAACAGTGTCCTCAGTGTTTTATTTTTCTTCATTGAGTCGGGTGTTTTTTCCCCAAGCACATCAATCCACTTTGCAGCATAAAAGGTTTCTACATGTGCGTCACACCTCAAACAAGGCTAAGTTTCTTATGAAAGCATGACTGGGAATCCTAACATTCATCACGATCGTTGCAGCAAAAGAAAACAAATCGGCAGCTTACACATGGGCTCTTGTATTGTGGTTGTAACTGAGTTGGAATTAAAAAAATCTGTGAAGTAACTGAACTGATTTATTTTGACGGTTGGAAAGAAGCAAAAAATGTCAAAGTGCCTCCCTGATCATGTGACGGCGCGCATGTCTTTTGAAGATATAAATGCCACAGTACAGACAAATATGCACACACAGAAGTTCATTCACACATCCTCAAATGCAGATCTGTCTATTTACACTGGGTGACATTAAACAGTCACATTCTGCCAAAAGGACAGTGCTTTCATCAAAGCGGTGACCTTCCAACACCCCACACTCCCTCCATCACCAATAACCATCATATATACTCACTTTAACAGGTTGTGACATTTACGCACACACATGAAAACATGTGTGTGTCATGTGCGGGTCACATATGAAACAGCAAAAAAAAAAAAAAAAAGTGGTGGTAACCAACTTCTCAACAAGACAGTTGAACAAGTAGAGCCTGCAAGAGTGTGGCAAAGTAGTCAGAGATGTTTGAGCTCTTCACCCACAGAGCGGAGACACTGCTTAAGGAGTGAAACTGCTTCATCACAGCAGGTGACAGACAAGTGGAGAAGAATCTTTTTTCTCAAGTGAAAAAAACCTGAAAAGAACCTCTAATTGGCCTCCAGCATCCCAACATTTGGGCTTCATGTTTAGGGCACACACACAAGTCGCATTTCTATTCGTTCTACTCATGAATGTTCTCCTCCGTTCAATGCACACCTTGACAGACTGCCAGGCAGCAGCAGGAGGCAGAACAGAGTGCTTTGAGCTGTGAGGAGGTTTGCTTCTCCCCCCTCTTCGTAACGCCTCGTCATTTACGTTGCTCATACATTTTTTTGTTTTGTCAGCCATCACTTTTCCTACCTCTGTTTACCACTTTCATACTAAAAAAAAAAGTGCTCACATTTCCTTTTAGACTGTTGTCTCCATCAAAGACATCTTTAAATCTCACAGCTCCATTCAAAGACAGGTGTGAAAGTGAGCTTTTGAGGCAAGAGCAGCAGTTAGAGGAGCAGTAAGTACAAGCAGTACACAAAACAGACAGATAACACTTAAGACAATCTGTTAAAAACAAGTTACTGTACAAGCTCCCACGTATAAAGCGCGTTGCTGGTCATGCTTTTTGTGTCTCTATTGGTGATACTCAACATCCACAGAGTAACACTAATGAGCTGCAAAAACAATGAAGTCTGCAAATCATTTCCACTGAGTCAATGTATCATATTTCTGTCTTAGCAGTAAACACAGATTATAGATGACATTTCAAAAGACGTGACACAAATAATTCTGTTCTGCTCTCACTCTGTATTAGCACAGCAGACAGTCCTCTCACTGACTTTCTGTATGTCCTCTGTCCCTGTGTGCCTGAGAGAAGTTCATTCTGGTCCCTACATTGTCATCTCCCTATATATTCTCTACACATCCTAGAATAAATGGTTATTATAAGCCTAAAAAAAGAAAAAAATGTCATTTTAACTAGCTCATATGACATTAAGACCCCAGAGAGACAAAAAGTCATTTTAACAACATACTAAAATCTAATGCCAATTTTATTCTTATTGGGAATTATTTACGTCAAACCTTCTGGGACAGGAGGGTTTAGGTGTACATTTAAATGAAATTCAGGGGCAAATATTAAACTTTAATAAAATTAAACAAATAATGGGTTTTCTTATAGAACTAGACAAAAATAACATCCTGTACTGGCAGCCGTGCATTTCCATGGAAATGTTAAATATGCCATTTCTTGATCACCTGCACTTACAGTGTCTAGGCAACCCAGAAGAAAAAGACTGCTAAAATAGCGGAAATAAAGGAAATGGAAACTGCACTTGAGAAATGATTTAGAAATAACTGGAAAATTTTATTTTTATCTCCTGCAGCAAATCAGCCACAAATGTCAGCTTAATTAATGTGCAGAGCACGAGCATTTTTTAAAAGTATTATTCTGAGAAGTTAGACTCTACGTATTTAATTTATGTTTCGTGGAATAACTTCAGTCCTTTGGGTCTTGACTGGTATATCTTATTATCGCAAAAAATTGATTTTTAAAAACCCACACACAAAAGAAACCTTTCATCACGGTGCAAAAACCATCACTGTCACTAGGATCACTATTACAATCATTTTAAGTTTACTTTACTTTTTAGATTTAAAAATGATGGAAAAAAAAGTTTTAAATATTCAGTGCTGAAATTTTATCATCTCAAATAAAAATTAAAGATGCACAATTCACCCGAGCTCACCTGTAATTATGAAAAATAGAATTTAACTGACCAAATGTTGACATTATCACATTGTGAAATACAATCTATATAAAAACTATGAGTTTTTCTCCTCTTGAATTCATGCAAAACTGCAGTTTATTATTTAAAACTGTAGGAGTGATTTCTTTGTATTTCAGAAACCTTTAAATTCGTGTTGTCAGCATTAATCTCGTTAAAATGACGTTAACGCCACGCATTAGCGCCGTGCAGCACCACGCACCTGGCGATCCGCACTAACTCGCTAACGGAGATTTGCTGCGTTAATGCGGTCATGGCGTTAACGTCATTTTAACGAGATTAATGCTGACAACACTAATTTAAATATTTAAGATCCATATTCTACAGATGTTGAATAGTAGAACTAGTGATGCTTACAATAGACATGACTGTAATAGGGCTTTGGAGTTGACGTCACGCCGCAATGCATTGTGGGAGCGCGGCGCCATGTTCGGGGTCTACGAATCAAAACAGACACTGTGTTGGAACGATGACGACAAGAATCATGCTTAAAAGCAGCTCCAAAGAAAACGGACGGTATAGAGACCGATTGCGTCCAGAGGCGAAGCAGCGGTACTTGAAAAAAAATAGAGTGCATCGCAAATCTGGACCCATATGAAATACGGCAGTGGAGTAAAGACCCAGACGACTTACCGTCTCTGTCCTAACCCGATATCTTCATGTATCTTGTTTGTGGAGTAAGCGCCTACACAGCGAACCAGTTTCGTAATTACAAGTCACTGGAGGCGCACATACAATTTACAAACGGCTGGGTGCAAGATTTGGCTATTTTGTAACAATTGTCAAAGTGTAAAATAAAGCGTCAAATGCAGATCTTTGTCGTTACCTGGTTCAAAGCGATGATAAACTGTCAATTATAGTATACTGATACAGAAATGGTTACACAATGTAATGTCAGTGTGTTCATACAATTACACATAACAAAAAAGGTTTTCCTAGTACTATTTCTTCAGAGACATACTCAAAGTTTTCACAATCATTAATTAACAAGAACAAATCTCATGTGTGTCTGGTTTCACTACCACACTGGGGCACATGTTAACCAAAACACAACATGCTGGGATCTTAACCTCCGCATTTCTGATGTCAAAGCCTCTGTCAGCCAAAACTACATCCCCTGGTAACAGCTTGTTAAGTATGCCACATTGCTCTGTGATGTGTTTAGCTGATGCACGGCCCCCCACCCCTTAGAAATGAACGAAATTGCACCTTGTGGAGTAATCCCGATCAGGTATTTCATGGTGTGTGTACCCTTGTAGTGCGAGTACGTTTGAGCAAGAGGCTTTAAATTAGATGGTCGTTCTGTACGAACTTGATATCAGCTCGTCTAACGGCTGCTATCCAGGCTCAACGCCTTCGTTTGGTAACATCCGATACCTGAGCTCCTTGATGTTGCTTCCAGCTTGGGAAAGCATAAAAAGACAACCCAAGCTTATTCCCGTGCCGATCGTAAGATCGAACATTGCAGCCGACCACACAGCAAGTACGAACCATGGCTGTGCTTTTGCTCCTTCGTCGCTTGCGCTTAGACCCCGAACATGGCGGATCAGGCCAAAATCCTTTCCACGCCCACCCCCGTGACATCACGCTCCAAAGCCCTATAAGATGAATAAGTCAGCTGACCTCCAAAATTAATAAAATTGTTTAAATGTATGTTTCACCTTGGTAGATGTGCCATACTTTTAAATTCAGCTCATCTCGGTGGGTAATGTGTCTCCGCCTTAGAAAGCTGTTATCATAAAAGTATGATACGGTGAGTACCCCTCACCGTAACCGCTCAGAGAGGTGTTAATGAGCATCACATTTAAATTAAAGAAAAAATTAAAATTAAGGAACATGCTTAAAAAAACGTGTGATTTTTTTATTTTTATTTTTACTGGGCTACTTGATGTCTTTGAAAAAAGTGAATTTAAGATTTTGTTTTGTATATTCATTGCACTAACCGCACCTCACACCATCTTCAATTTTCCTCATAACTAATTTATTCTTAGGGGAAAAATGCATGGTGGAAAAAAAAATTGTACAACCACTCTAGCTGTGAAATGAAGCCATGTGTGGGCACATTTAAAAGGCAGGGAGAATCTTGTTTAGAAGCAGCATTCAGTAAAAAGCTGTGAAAAAAGACGCAGAGAAAACTAGGACACAGTGACTTCCCAAGGATCAAGCGGCTTGGGTTCAAATCAAGCATAAAGGCTGAGGAACAAGAAAAATATTATTCTGGGAGTAATACATTTATTAAATGATACAGCTTTACAATCAGCCAAGAATGAAAACACATTCATTTTAACTGGCAAAGCTTCAGTTATCACTAAAAAAAAAAGATTTTTCTTCTACAAATTTGAATGGTTTCAGGTAGCCTCATTACGCTCTGCACAATATGTTATCAGTCCAAAAACGAATCTCTCAAATGGGGTTGAAATTAGCATTTAGTGAAGAAGTAAAGATGGATGGAAGAATAAAACAGATGAAGATTTAGAAGAACCACGCTGGATCTTAAACAAAAGGGCACAGAAGCTGAGAAAATACTTAAAGCAACTGTGCTATTCATTCACAGTGATGTAATTTATTGTAAACACATCTCTATTATAACAGTAGTCTATTTCGTGATTATCATAGCTTGAATACTCATCTTATGTATGCATTAAGAGCTGAAAAAGGTCAGACTTTTTGTTCCCCCCACCAAGACCACAGTGATCCGCTGAAAGCAAAGAGAAACTGCTGCCGACTTTCATGTGTCATCAGTCTGCCCATCTCTGCTGTACACTCTCCAACCATCTGTCTTCATCTTTCTCGTCAGCCTGCGAAGGCTTGAAGAACTAACTTCACATGCCATTCAGCAAGGCTCTTCTCTGCACTTTCTCACAAGTGTGTCTCTATGTGAGAACAAAGTCAACAGTGCTGTTATTTGGATCTTTCCAGTGAGATGTTGAGATGTTGTTTGACCTCTCTGTTTCACTTTTTCACTTTCTTTTTCAGTTATGTAACCGTTGTTTGAACTTCTGACACGTGCTTTTCTTGTCAGAAGCACTTATTTCAAAGATAGCACAATGCAACAATCATTGTGCTGTTAGAACTTCTATCACTCACTTTCCCTGTGTTACAGAAAGTCTCCCCCCCCCCGCCCCACCCACACACACACCCACACACACACCCACACCACCTTATATTTACATAGGGTTTTTCCTCATTTAGAATTCTATCAATAAATAAACTTTATATGAGAAAAGGCTTGATCCATAATTGCAGGCTCCCTCAGCTATCATTTCTGTCAACTGCTCAGAGATGCCACGACTCATAGTGAGTGGATTGGATTTAGTCTCTAGATATGGGAGGTTTACTGCCTATAGTAGCGAAATAAAGTATCATGCACAATGATCTGAGCATGCATTTGCTCTTTAAGCAGGCTGATAGTTTTTATTGCTTCTAACAACTAAGTTCCCCAAAGTACACTTAACACTGATGAATTATTGGTAAACACTTTTTAAACCGGCTGTAGGTATTATCTGATTCTATGTTCAAGGAGTCATTTAATGCATGTATCTTATAATTTATGATTTCGTATTGTTCCTTCATCTCTGCAATATCATCTATAGTTACTACTGTATGACCGTTTCTTTTGCTAAAAACACTTTTAGTTGGATTTCAGCAAGACCTTAATCTGTAGTTATTTGTATGGATTACCTCTGCTACATTACTGCCTCTTTAATCAATTTTTCTCTGTTTAAATTTCCTGCTAAATCAGGGTTTACAAGCCCACCATAGAAATACTAGTTAGAGGATAAATCTGGGCATTTTCTCTACAGGGGTTTGTTGGGGTTATTGATCAATACCAATGAGTCGGCAGTTGCTTCACAAAGTAGCTTTCAAAACTCAATTTCTGGCCTATTTCTATTTGGAACAGAAATGTCCCTCTACTGCAGCAATTTTTAACTGCTCAGTGGTAGAGAACAGTGCTACAAGCAACTGCCTTCAAAGACATTTTGTTCTGAAGCCAACAAAGCAAGTTATGGGCCAAGCAGCAGCTCGGAGGACTGCAGCCTTAATTTTCCTTGTTTCCGACTCCCAGTTTTATCTGGTAAATTGACCGATTAGAGGTCTAGAGGGCGAAAAAAAATGAGTCTTTGTTGCTGCTACGGGGAAGTGCAAGAGACAGATAAAGTCCAACTGTGAGATAGAGAGGATTAGCAAGTCCCAAAGTGTAACAGATTATTGAAAGGATTCATGTAAAGGCAGTACACATCTTTTTTTTTTTTACATTTTCCAATTTGTAAAGAAATTAAATACTTAGCCATAGCACATTATTAGGACTGATACAGGGTTTCATAAAAGCAATAATTCAGAGTGAACGCTTAGCTTAAAATTGTCACATTACACTCTCCATTAAGAATGCCTAATGTTTTGTGAAGCACAACATATCCTGCACAGGTGTGAGATTTATTTGTGCCATTAGCATTTTTTTTGTTTGCAGAACAATAACCAAAAAATAAATAAATCATTAACACAGACTGCAAGCCAACCTGGACTATGTCCTCTATTACTGGTTTATATGTTGTTGTTAACCAAGGAACCTTTAACAGGTGTATGCAGAAGCAATATAACCTTAATATATATACAGTCATGACAGCAAAATTTAGTCATCTTTGCAGTCACAGCAAAGCAGCCTCAAGTACCCACAATTCTATGGTGACATTCACTAGAAACTAACTTCACCAAAAACAGCATCTGTTCTGCTTGGTAACAATAACCGTGCAAAACATTTAACAGCATGCTGATTTACACAAAGGTGTTTCTTCTTTGCAACAAAATGTAAAATATGGGGAAACTATAGCTATTTTAGGGTGTTACTGTAGCCACTACGATTTGCCTGGGAGTTTTCTCTTGTTTTATGAATCATTAATTTTAGTTAAAGCAACTGTCATTTAAAATCTATTAGCTGGGCCATGAACCACCCAGTTCAATCTGGATTGTACAACAAAAAGAAGCTGAACACAGCAGCATCGTAACACCGTTCATGGAAACAGGTTGACATCAACATCATAGTCAGTACTTATTACCAGGCTCATCTCTCAGCAGGGTTTTGTGGACATTTTTCTTCTAGGAACGTGTCGATGCTGAATTGACTATCTTGGAGATGTCCTGATCGCTCTGCATTCTGTCACACATGCTCAGATAATAACTGGAGAAACATACAAAGGTGTAAACAAAGCTATAGAAAAATTAACTGGTATAAAAAAACATGTCCTCCACCCTCAGGAAAAATGAGACTACAGAGCCTATAGGAACAGAATATAAATGATGTTTAAATAGTCTACGTTTGATGTTGAAAAGATCCATCCACGTAAAACTGGATGTCCAAAAATGACATATAAAAGACGTCACTCGGACGCAGAGATGGGCAGTAACACGTTAAAACTAATGAGTTGCTGAAAGCAGATTACCTTCTCCAAGTCATGAGTAAAATAAGGGATTACTATTGCAAAAAAAGTAATTAGATTACTGTAACTTTCCCGTAAGCATGCTGCATGACCGCATTACTAAACCGTGATTTTGTTTGTGAGAGTGTCTCATGACAATGACGTACAAGCGTGCGACGTCCGTGGCAGGAAACAAATTAAAAAGACTTTTTCATTTGATTCAATTTTATATGATGGTTGACGCAGAAAAAGTAGAATTGGGCTCAAAGGTCTATTGCTTTATAACGTATTCAGGCTGTGTATCATATTTTTAAAAAGTAGCTAAGTAATAAAGTAATTACTTTTGAAAATACGTAATCAATAAAGTAACAGGAGTTAAGTTACTTTCTTGGAGAAGTAATTAGTAATTAGTCACTAATTGATATTTTCAAGTAACTGGACCAACACTGATCACCATGTAAGAAGCTAGATAAGAACTCCACACTATATCACTACTTCAGATACACTTAAGACTAGCTGGTGAGGACACATTGATTGCAAACACACAATGCATTGCACTAAACAACTGGTCAGTACTGACAGGACTTCTGCTGGCTAACAACACAATCCCATATTCTTGTGCCACAACAAACATAGATGGAAATCAGCAGCTTGGACTGTTTACATGCTGTGACATTTGCACTCAGAAGTGTCTGTGTGAGGCAGAGCCACAGGCAAAACAAACACAGAGAACTGGAGTTCACTGAACTTTATAAAACGAAGACAACTTTAACTATTTGCATGTGTGACGCTAAGTCAGCATCACTCCTTTGATGCACAGTTAAAGACCCCGCAGCTGGTAACTTATAAAACTGGATTCCCTTAACGTTAATGTAGCGTTCCAGCAGCGCAGCAAAGCTTACTGTTAATGCTGTAATAAGCTATGAATGGTAGCATGACAATAACCTAAAGGGAAAATGGCCAGCTCTGTTCAAGGCAGTAAACTGCCATCTGCCGTGGCCTGTGATCAGCCAGTAGTTACTTTTTATTAGAGAGATGTGTGGCATACGTGGGCTACTACAAAATTATCCATCATCTTTCATTTATGCTTTTCTAACTATCGTATTTCAAAACATCTGCAGTGAAAACGTATTCTCTATGCTGAGCAGATTAACAGGGCAAGGACTGATGTCTGATTCTCATCATTTTTCTTTTCAATCCACTGGCACACACGGGACTGTGGACACTGTAGACCCAACAGTTTTCCACGTAAGGTTAGGTGATGTCCCTCAGTGGTGGTAAAGTGTGTGTTATGAAATAGAAAGTATTTATCATTTGCAGGATTGCACAAGTTGCACAAGCCTACATAAAACTGTATCCTTTACTTCTCAAAACCTCAGTAGAGTGAAGAGACTAGAGAGAAGATTAGACTGACATGAAACAACATTTCTTGGGGTCTAAAATGAAGCTTACAATGTTTATCTGAGAACACAGGCACCCACACTATAGGAAACAGTGTTTTCCAGTCTATCGGGTGAAAACAAATAGCTCAATTTCAATGTGCTTCATTAAGTGCTCTTGGTGACTAGAAAATAATCAGTAATCAGAGAAGGCTGGAGGCTGAGAGACTAAACACAGAAATAAATCTTGCAAAATTAAAACCATCACATCACAATGAAGACAAACAAGTGCAAGAAATTAAAGAAATCGTCCTTTTAAATCCTCTCAAACATTCTTTGAACCATCATGTCTTAACCCAATGGCAAATACTACCACTGTTGTTTTCATCTGAACTAAGATGCGAGGAAATGAAAACCAATATTTTGTCCTAGAAGAAATCAGACTTCCTGTCAAACAGTAGCAAACGTACACACAATAAACATCCATGATGATTGGATTAAAAATAAATCAATGAAAAAAAACAATGGAAGCAGTTGTGCTCAAAATGCACTGCTGCATTAACAGGAAGTCTTATGCTGCTTCAACTCAAAAAGAAGAACTGCAGCAGTGCACAAGGGTCTGAGCCACTTCGACAGAGCCAGTTTCTTGCGATGTTTTAAAGTGGTCTGCTTGAGCAATAATTCTCCAGGCTTTCTGAATGTCTTTCAAAGTTTTTCTTTGCACGCTGGCTTTTTTCCCTCTCCACTCATTTTCAGTGCGGCCCCTGTAGCTGAACATTTTTAGATGAATGTTTTTAAGCCCCTTTTTAGGCACTTACCAGCATGTTACAAAAACACATTCTTTAGTTGAATCTACAATAAATTCTAAAAAATAACACAAACTTCTATTTCTGCTCCAACAAAGTGAGTATAAAAAACCCATATAAACACACTATCTAACACTATCAGTCATGAGTTGGAGCACAGTCCACACATTTGTGAAACACTGTGTCCTGAGAAGAGCTGTGGGATGTCCTTCGTGAAATCTGGAGAATTATTCCTGAACAATAATAAAACGTACTTGTACTGGCTTTTTGTACAAGCGTTCTTATACTACAGTACAAGAAGGCTTGTCTCAGAGGGTTCAAACTGCTTTCACCTTAGACAATGCATCTTCACTTATGCTTCAACAAATGGCTGCAACTATTTCCCATTTCCACTGCAGAATACAAAGAAATGGGTTGTGGATCAAGAACTGCAGGTGCGTATTCTTACTTACCAGTTTCAACGTTTATAAGCTTAAAATCACGTGTGGACACAACCAACTTAAACCTGATTTCTCACAGAAAGAGCTCATCTCTGCAGCTTTGCAAGGCAATATCTTTTTTATGTCACTATCTTTATAATGACACAACGTGTTGTATGGGTCTGAATATGTCTCACCTTCAACTTTTTTTAATGTGGCTTTGAGGCCAGAATTAGGTCAGTGGCATGCCTGGTCCCAGCAAGTGTGAAGGCTGCACATATACAAAATAATAATGTGTGATAGCATGCAATTGTATTTTTTTATATGGTTTTATTTTATATGTATACTTATAACATGCAAGGATAGTTGACCACAAAAGATTCAGTACCCAACTAAATACTGAATCTTTTGTGAAACATCTACAGCCCTTTATTTCCTGGATTATAGAATTTAAATAATGGATAAAGTATTATGATATTACTATAAAGTTGACCTTTTGAGTATAAAATTTCAGTAATTTATGGATTGGATATTTTGGTGAACTTTAGTAATAACTGAATTAAGACCAAAAGTGATTTGGTGAGATCAAAGTGACCTTTAATCACCAAAATCAATCAGTTCTCCCTTTAGTCCTCATAAACATTTGTGCAGTAATTCACGAAATTCCCTAAGGACACAAAAGAAGTTCATCGCTGATCTAAAAGTGTGCTTTGAAGATAACTGTGATGCCTGAACACACTGCTGAAAATGAAGAAAGTTGCTGTGTAAGTTACAGGCATTAATTTTGCATTGCAGACAATGCAAAATTAAAGTTAATGGATACAGTGCAAAATACAGTGTAATCTACTAAAATATAACAAATACAATTTTAAAAAAAAACTGAAATAAATAACTGTCACATGCTTTCAATAGATATTATTAGCAGTCAATTAAATTGAGAAGTTGTTTGAGGGAGTGAATTTGCTTAAAGATTTATCAAATTAAGTTGGATTAGAACTGCCAGTTATGGTGGAGAGTGGACCCTGAGGCAGACACAGGCGCAGTAAACAAAACCATCATTTTTTTTAATAAAAATCAGGAGAACCAAAGTCCAAGGGGCAGAAAACTAAAATAGAAATGAAAAAACAAATGCTAGGGGAAATAAACAGAGCACAAACCCACAAAGTGACAAGAACAAAGGTAAACACAGGACTACAGGCTTTTCTCATTTCTCTAATTTGAGTTTTCTTGTCTCCTCTGTCCTCCTGCCTGTGGCCCCAAAATTGTCGGTATGTCATGCTGAAGGATGGCTTTATTTCTAAAATGGATCTGGAGGAGAGAGAAGAGAGAAAACATACTGGAGGATCTTTACATAGATGTATCCTTTGCCCAACCATGGCGAGAGGGGCGTGTTTACAGCTAGAGCACATCTGGCATTTTGTAAAGATGAACAATTAACTCCTTTCACAAGTATGTGATTTCAAAAAAAGTTACATCACGATGTTGTAAAACATATCATGAAACCTAAAGGATACATCGACCCAAGTTTTTCAGTTCTGATCCAAAACAAACACCTTGGTTTAAGGTATTTATGGATAAAGAAGGCCACAACTACAAATCTGTGTGTTTAATTCAATCCACCCAGGGGTATTGAAGCATATGCCACCCACCTAAATAGGTGGTGCAATGCAAACACATATAAGCTGTTTTTGAGTCTGACTCAGGATCAGACTGATATCAGTGCATCTGACATCTGATATCATTAAGTATAGCTGTAGATGAGCTAAAACAAAACTATCTATAATCTAGCTGTGACTCCTGTCATATTTAATTGACACCACTTTTCAGTGACACCCTGATGATTTGTGATGAGCGAGTATTTACTCACTCGTTGAATTAAGCTGTTCCAGTCACTTCCATGGCCACAGGTGTGTATAATAAAGCACCTAGGCATCCAGACTGCTTATTCAAACATTTGTGAAAGAATAGGTCACTCTCAGGGGCTCAGTGAATTCCAGCATTGTTCAGTGATTGCACCACCTGTGCAACAAGTCCAATTGTGAAATCTTCTCGATAATAAATGTTTGACAATCAACCATTAGTGGTATGCTAACGAAGTGGAAGAGACTGGGAATGGCAGTAACTGAGTCAGGAAGCGGTAGGCCTCATAAAATGCTGAAGCCCAACTTTCTAAAAAAGTCGATCACCACAGACCTCCAAACTTCATCTCTTGAGCCACTGTTCATGAGATTAGCTCAAGAACACTGTATGGATGGTTTCCATGGCCGAGCAGGTGCATCCGAGTCTTACATTACTAAGCGCAATGCAAACTGTTGCATACAGTTGTATAAGCATGCCACTATTGGATTCTAGTGCAGTGGAGAGCTATTCTCTGGAGGGAAAAATCACTCTTCTCCGACTGGTAATTTAATGGACCAGTCAGGGTTTGGCAGTAGCCAAGAGAACAGTACTTATCTGACTGCAGTGTGCCAAGTGTAATCTTTGGTGGAGGGGAAATTATTGTGTTGGGTCGTTTTTCGGGAATTGGGCTCAGCCCCTTAGCTCCAGTGAAAAGAACTCTTAATGCTTCAGCTTCATACTAAGACATTTTGGATAATTTCATGCTAACATGCCAACATTGTGGGAACAGTTTAGAAAGTTTGGTTTCTAAACCTTCCTCTTCCAATATGACTGCACACCAACGAACAAACCAAGCTCCATAAAGTCATGGATGAGTGAGTTCGGTGTAAAGAACTTGCACAGAGTCCTGACCTCTGACAGAACACCTTTGGGATGAAATAGAGCAGAGACTGCGAGCCAGACCTTATCGTCCAATGTCAACGTCTGATCTCACACACGTGCTTTGCGAAGTATAGTCAAAAATTCCCATAAACACACTCCCAAACCTTATGGAAAACCTTCCCAGAACAAGGTCGTGAAGGTTGATGAGCGAATACTGCATCTCTGTCAGGAGTGAGGCGCAAGAAGGAAACTAATCTTCGAAATAAAACAGTAATTAAATTAAAAAACAAAACTGAGAAAAAGATATTTAGCAGTATGACAGAGACAGGGGAACACAGAAAGCAGAAAACAATAAACGTTACAGAAGCAGTGAAACACCAAATGTACAAAAAGTGTACAGTACATTCTTGGTAAGGGCTACTTATTTACAATTCCTGTGTCCCCCCATTAATAACAGAAAGGTGATGATACTGCACAGCAGTTGTTTATTGCTGCTGTGGCGAAACAATCAAGTGGTAAACTCTGAAAATAACTGCAAATCAATTCTAAACACCTAAGGCTTCTGCCGCTTCACAGTAGCTTCCAGCCGACCCACGCACAGACTACAAAAGTGGGGAAAAAACAAAAAAAATAAAACAAAAAATCAACCTGCATCTGCAAATTTTACAATTATGGATCAGACCTGACAACAGCCTCCACTACTGACATCACCTTCTGGAAATAAAACATCTTTATTGGTTTATGAGCCTGTGTCAAACTCACGACTGCACACTCAGCAAGTGTTAAGCGAGTGAGTCAGCTTGTGTGTGTTTCCAGCTTAGTGAGGGCGTGAACTTATCCTGTTAAGTTATTTTTCAGTGCCATTAATGAGCTCCAGATAGCATCAATCTCCATCTCCACAGTCCCTTCAGACACAAACATAGTAAAGTAAACACACAGATGAGTGATGGAGTGACGGAGAAAAGATTTTATGAGTTCAAGGGAGAAAATGTTCAGATTATTCAGAAGTAGCAGATAATGAGGTCTGATTGAGGAAGCAAGTTTATCGGAAAATGCCCCATGGTGCCAAAAGGTGCCGAAGCAATAAGCAAGGCTCCTGATAGATGTAACGCATACGCACACATACGGGAAATACTACAGGGCTGTTTATGAAATGGTACGGATGAATAACAAAAAAAAGAGAATAAAGCTTTACTATTTAAAGCTGATCATAAGCTTGTTTGTAAGTGCTTCCTGTCAGATGGGATGCTGTTATGTAATGCAGTTTTTCCACTCCCATCATCTTTTTTTAAACCTCCTTTAATGATATGCAGTTTATTATTTCTTTGTTTGGTTTTGCTCTGTTTTGATTGGTTACCTAGTTACATGGACATTTAACAACACAAAAACCTGGAAATTAAATGTAATGACAATTTATTTTATTTTTTTTTGCATTAAAACACACATATAACTAGGGATGGGTATCGTTTAGGTTTTATCTGATACCGGTGCCAAACCGGTACTTTTGAAACGGTGCCGGTGCTTAAAGAATGGAGAACACAAACTTTGTCCAAAAACCTCTCATGTTCAGCTGTTTTTTTTGTAAAAAGATAACAATGTTAGCCTTTTCTGCAGCTATGGGGCATATATGGTATCACTCTTGGCTGGAAGCAGTGCTTAAACAATGGAAAAAACAAAAACCTTGTCCAAAAACCTCACGTTTAACTGTTTTCCACTTTTTCTTTGGTCATTTTAGCCTTTTTAACCAGGGTGAAGGGAGTATCTGCCATCAAACAAGAAGACAGCTGCATTTAGCTATGATGATGTTTGCTAGTTCACCTTACATGCATTAATGTAATAACGTGGTTAGCCTACTCAACGTAAATTACACACGAACAACATTAAGCTACTCACGCAGAGAAGAACGGCTGCTGCTGCATCATCATCCTCATCATTTCTGCTACACTGGCAGGGCTAGGGGCCAGGACTCTCCTCTTCAGCTTTTTGGGGGATGTTGCTAACTCTTCGTCCGATAACAGGCACCACACCTGCAGTAGATGTGCTCGGTGTGAGGTCTCGCAGCAAGCTATCAAATACGGCGCATTTTTCGGCTTTTAAAAAAAACGCTATGCGTCGCCAGGTGTTTCATCGGATTTCAGGTGTTACCTCCTTTCCACAGTATCACCTTAAAGCACTTGTTGCAGCTGCTGAGTTTGCATCTTTTGCTGTGAAGTTCAGCCAGACTTTTGACTGCTTCGCCTTGGGCATTTTTAATCTGTAGCTCTGCTCTAAAAGAACGTACGTACCTGGACCCATCCCTACATATAACAGACAATTATACCAGGTTTTCTTTTGCTTAAGGAAATCATAAGAAATTTAGGGGAAAACACGCTATGAGTGAACTCTTCACTAATTACAATTTCTCATGTGTACAATGACCCAAATTGCCGTGTCTTCTGCTCAATCTGATTACATGTGATAAATTAGCATCCAGCTGTGTTTTCTACTGTGTTGTCTACAGAGTGTGCTTGTTTTGTTTGTTTGTTTGTTTGGGGATTTTTTCCAATTTGTTGTGGTTTTCTGGGCTATAACTTTACTGATTTGATTTATTTCCTCTGCACTAAAACTCATTTCCAGCAGCAGCAGGCAGCTGTTTTCACTGGGGAAAAAAACAAATATAAACAAGATACACAACCCACGCACTCACACAGGAACTGACAATGACTTAAGACTCATAATTCACCAGTTTAACACAAAAATACATTCAAATAAGTGCTCTGTCTCTGTTGGATGAATAACCAAGAAAGTTATGATTTAGAGTTATGTAGGAACAGTGAGAAGTGTATTAAGGAGACGATAATACCTCTGTCTGTTTTCATCATGGGCGTCACTATGTTTGATTAAAAAAGGTCACTACAAAATGGTTTGTCCAATCATTCTCACGCTCTTTGATTCTTCATCAGCAAGACAAATGCCATTTATTATTGATGTTTCAGATAAATAAGCACTGTGATACTCCAAGATTGAACTACTGTATCGGAAATAAGAACAATTGTACTGTATGTATTAGGGCTGTGTGATATGACCAAAATCTCATATCCCGATATAAGAATTCTATCGTCCCAATAACGATATAAATCACAAAAATGTAACATTTTCTGTAATTTCTGTGAATCTCAGGCAGCTCAACTTGCGGGAAGTGTTTCCAGCTGCGCGTCATGTAGCTGGAGTCCAGTGTTTTAACCGATGCATGAAACTATACATTTTTAGACATAAGTTGTAACGGCCGTCGAGTATTTATTACACGGCGTGCTGCGAGGAAAAGCCTGTTCTAAAGTTTGAGTCTAAGGTTTATTTTTTAGCACCTGGCGGCTCATTTTTAAATCTCGTCCGTAAATAATCTGCTCTTTCACGTGATTCAGTTTATTTTGAAAAGTCTCAACAGGATCTTGAGCTTTATTGTGAAAGGTTTATGTGGAACATAAACAAGCAGACGCGCGATGGTGTTACCGTCGTTGTTGCTAACCACAACGCATAAAAACAGGCGCTTGTCTGTCTGTAGTGTGGTTATATTAAATATAAGAGAAAGAGAGAGCTTTAAGAAATTAATATAGCCACTACAGTGACCATCAAAACGGTGAAAAAATATTGCCATAAACAGTTTATTTTGTGACACCACGAAACAAACGATAGCGTAAAATGAAACGATAGATGTTTTTGTATCGTCATCCGATAGATATCGTTATATCGTTAGATATATATCGTTATATCGAACAGCCCTAATATGTATACGTTTAAGTCATGAGTCAATAATCTTAGATACAGTGACATTCAAAGGATTGTCAAACAAGCATGCATATGTTACATAAATATAATTTTAAGCAAGTTTATAGTACTATTTTTGTTCTGCAAAATAATCAGAAAAATAGATAATGCCACCTTCTTCCCCATAAAGAAAAACAGTCGACGCTTGCAACTGCACAGCAGCGAGGTTTGTGAAAAGAAAGCAGAAAACTGAAAGGGATGGACATATTCATCAAAACATCTTAGCATCTTAGCAAAACATAAAAAAGTATATAAAAGAGACCCAGACATCGCAAGAGAAGACCATATAAAAATAAAATAGGATCCAAGCAATATGGACATCAAACTGGAAGATATCAAACTAAACGGGACACCAGAAAAGTCAAATGGATGAAGGAACGACGTGAACAAGTGCAGCACAGTATAAATACGTTTTTGTGTTCATGATTAATATCCAGTCTAATTATCCCTCATCATTTAATAGTAAAGACAGGAACACAAAGTCGTTAAGAGAATTGGAAACCTGATATTGATCCTGACAGCAGCATTTTCAATCATATCCAGAACAGCTGTAATTATTATCAGGGAAAAACTAAATGAAATTACAAATAGAGTTCAGATGTTGTCAATAATTAATACTAATAGCAGAAGTATTTAGGGCAATTTTAATAATATTAAAGGACTTATAAAGACCCCACTTAGGATTATAGCCATCTCGAACAATTATAGCGTTTAACAACGATTTAATAATTCAACACCGGGATAATAATTCAAGAAAGATGTGGATATAGCCTTCAATAAATTTATAAGGATATTTAAATTACTATATGATAACAATCCAAAAAGTTAATAAAAGATAGAAATATAAAAATCTATAAAATAAATAAAAATTTATGGTTAACCAAGGCGATACGAAAAAAAGAAAAACAATCTTTATACAAATTTTATTAAAAGGAGAACTAAAGAATCTGAAAATAGACAAAGTCTAGAAAAAATAGGTTAACTGAAGTTTGTATCTTCAATATACAAGTTTCTTGTTTACAGTCTGAATTATTAAAACGTCATGATTTAGTTAATTACAATACAGCACAAATAATGTTTAGAGCTTCAAATAAGCTATTACCAGTTAATATTTAAAATTATTTTTTGCAATACAGGGATAGAGGGTTTGGGGGAGGAGGGCATTAGGCTAAAAGAGGCGTTTTCAATATAGATATTTTTACCGCTAATGTGTTAAATATACTCAGGGAGCAGGTGCACAACCATATGACTGAGCTATAAATATGTGAAGGGGGTGAGAGTACATAAGTGTTACTTCTTCCCACTGCTTTTTGAGCAACTGTTGTACTACAGGAGAGTGTTTTCCTCCCTGTATATTTGCTTTGCTTTGGTATATATGCTGTAAATAAATGACCAAATGAATGAAATGAAGGTGACAAATGCAAATGTTTGGCCACCACATATATCTAAGAGCTACATTTTCAAGTAGATTTCACCTCATAATGTCATTAATAAATAGCAGTTAAGAGGAACAGTGCATGCTAAATCTATGGTTCAGAAAACTCTCTGAGAAACCTGTTCAAAGATTTGATGAAAGGCTAAATCAAACGTGTTTGATTTCAAAAGGCCTTCAGGAGAATTAAGACTCTGGAGTACTCAATTCCACAGAGCAGTCAGAGGAAAACATAACATTAAATATCTTTGGACAGACCTTAAAAGACCTGTACGTGCAACACAGTCCCAGAATCCTAAACTCAAGGGCTTTCGCAGGAAATATCTGTATTAATCCCACTCCAAAACAGACAAGGGTCTAAGCTGCTACAAAGTCTCTACAAGCTAAGGTTCTTGTCAAAGATTTAGTTAGTAATGACCCGGCAGGATGTGTAAAGTTCTTTTGTTACTTATAAATAATGACGAGAAGCACCACAGTCCAGGATGAGACAAGGAACATCCACGAATACATCACGAAGATGGCCCCAACTGACAGCGTGCTCAGTGAATACCTCAGGCAGCAGAAACCCAAGAAAGTGGAGGAAGGCGAGGAACCATCATGGAAGTACAGGCACCTGCACGGTCTGTACCACCGGCAGATAGAGGAGGTGGCTGATATCCAGAAATCCCACCAGTGGCTGGACAAAGCTGGACTGAAAGACAGCACGGAAGCACTAATCATGGCAGCACAGGAACAAGCACTGATCACAAGATCCATTGAGGCTGGGGTCTATCACACCAGGCAAGACCCCAGCTGTGTAAAGCAGGGTGTAAGATGCTGGCAGGCAAGGCATACATGGAACGCCATAACCAAGTGGCCGGCATAGTGTACAGGAACATCTGTGTCGAGTATAACCTGGAAGTCCCGGGGTCAAAATGGGAGATGCCCCTAAGGGTGATGGAGAATGACTGAGCTAAGATCCTGTGGGACTTCCAGATACAGATGGACAAAATAGTGGTGGCTAACCAACCGGACATAGTGTTGGTAGACAAACATGAGAAGACGGCCGTAGTGATCGATGTAGCGGTTCCGAATGACAGCAATATCAGGAAGAAGGAACACGAGAAGCTGGAGAAATACCAAGGGCTCAGAGAAGAGCTCGAGAAGATGTGGTGAAGGTGACGGTGGTCCCAGTGGTAATCGGAGCACTAGGTGCAGTGACTCCCAAGCTAGGCGAGTGGCTACAGTGGACATAGATGGCTTCTTTCACTCCTGGTTTGAAAGAGGAGTGAAAGAAGCCATCTATGTCCACTGTGAGCGACCATCTTTAAACAGAGGCGGTGGTTTACGACACCAACTCTCTGCCATCTATAATCCAGTTTTGAGATCCCTTCCCAGACGCCTTAACGCCCACTCACACCCTGGGCCATCTGACCTCAGGAATTCGCATGATAAGGTGGGGCCAGGTTTCACAATGAACTCACCCGAAACTCTGGCTGATTGGGACCCACACCCAGTTCCACACCTTGGCTCAGGCGATTAGAGGATCATCAGGTGGTCCTTTTGTCCCTCTGTGGGGGGACACTCCCACCAGGTTTATATCTGGGACTCTCCACCATTTGACCTTAGAACTGAAGAAGCCTCTCGGATGAGAGGTGAAACGTCTTCAAGTAACTTAAAGAAGTCCAGACGCTTTTCTTTGCAAGCTCCTTTGACTATATACATATATACACATACACATATATATATATGTATGCGTGTGTGTGTGTATTCTTTTTTTTCTGTTTCTATCAGGAAACAGAATTGTTTTCTTCTTCTTTTCTTGGACATATTTTCTGTAATTCTTCTCACCTTCTGCTTTCTGAAAACATGTTTCTTGTCTGGTCTCACCTATCATCCTCCAGACTAACTAAGATCCGTGTCAGCAGTTCAAAAGAGAGAAAAGGTCGAAAACCGTTCTTCTATTACAAACTCTGGGGCCTTGATGTTTAACACACAGATATAGAGGCAAGGACACAGTCGCTAACCCATGATCCACTCATTGTCCTTCTACATGGCCCGGATCAACAACAGACCGTGGGGATAAAATGATCAGCACAGCGGCTGAACTGCAAAATAAGAAAAATGGAAATCTTTTGCAAAGACAAATCCCTCATACTCCGATAGAGAGCGCCTATTTAACTGAGAATAGATTATGTCTGATAAAAGCCTGCTGTGTAATTGTCTTCTCCAAGTCTTTGTTCACGACTGATTGTTTTTGAAAACACAGTTAAGATATTATTTATGATTTATGACTGAAAATGTGTGACTGTCACTGATTACCTTCAAACGCTTACCCAGGCATTCTTACCTCCAGCTGCTGTTAGTTTATGGATGTTATCATCTGACCTTTTCAGTTTGTTAGGTGATCAAGAAATCTTTACTGCATCATAACTGCATCTGTATCTTCTTTTCACTTGACTATGTAATAAAGGCTATATAAAATGACTTAAAATGAAATCTGTCCCACCTCCCTGATCAAAAACATTTGATTAAATTTAAAAAGTCAATTACATTGTACAATATGAACTCGCCATAAATGAAAGCCTATGGCTAATGTTTGTGAAATGCAAAAGGTTCAACTGCTTACTAAAGTTATTTGATGAAAACAGATTAGCTTCCATACTAGCATATATCACAAAAATGCTAATTTTCAAGGAAAGTGAGAAAAAAGTTGTGTTTGCTGTAACACAAACTTTCAGAGAAGCTTTCAGAAGAATTTGAAAAGGCTGTTGTCAAAACATTTTTAAGTATTCATGAAGAAGAAGATCTTAAGATTGATAGAAGCTGTCCAGCTGTGGCATTAAACTTGAGTAAAAGCAGGCACCAGCTTTAAATTTGAACTTCCATAAGAAGTATATTTGACAGTGAGGAAATGTCCCATTAATTACATCTTACGAGAGGACAGATAGAGACATACAGATTATATAACAAGCAAACTTCCTGTAACAAAAAGAAGTCCTGTGAATGAAGAGTTACACTGAGCTCATTTTAACAGTGTACGACAGACCAAATGACAAATACACATGCAACGTCTGCTCTGCTCTCCTAAACATAAGGCCTGCTAATGCAGCAGGCAAGGCATATCATTACTTCCTCTTATCTACCTCACAGCACAGCCTGCCTGCCAGCCAGTCCCCCCCTCCTTCCCAACTGTCACCAACCCTTCTCAGCCCCCACAACCTCCCATCTGCTCACCAGTTCACTCAGGGACGAGGAAGAAGGCGAGCAACCATGCAGGAGATTCAAACACCCGGCAAATATGTTCTGCGTACACGACAAAAGAGACTCAACCTCCCAAGGACTTCATGCTGCATCTGCACCTTCTAACACACTTGCCTATATAATGGAACATGACGAATGGGCCAAACAGAACAGGAATTAACAGGATTAACTATAAGCATTGTTATAGAGCTGCAAATCCACAATAAGCCCAATAGCCACAATAAAGTTCCACCCTCTCAAACTATCACCCGTTACTCATTAGATGTAATTTTACATGGTCTCTGAGCGATTTCCCCAGCTGTCACACAACTGTTGATTTTCAGTTAGGGCTGTAATTGATTATTGTAATTATATCGATCAAATTACAATTATCTGTCACATTTTTTCATTGATTTTAGTGACAACAATGCTTTTATTGCAGCGTCATGTAAACAGAAAACTGCTTTCGCATCTTCACGTTTGTACCAATCTTTGCATCCCAATAAAGTCAGGCCTCCTGAGTTGCCTACATTCAGTGCATCGCCTGGAAGAAAAATAAAAAAAAGATCAATTAAAGAAACTGTACCAGTAAAAAGAAAAATATAAAATAACAAGGCAACACTATCACTTCTACATAGTGTGACATGCCGGTAAATTAAAGCTCCCTTGCACACAAATAAGGTGTTTATTGATCTAATTTGGGGTGGCTGTACCTGCATGATGGATGTGAAAAGACCTGCAGCAAAGTATTCAACAGCAGCAAAGTCAGTATTTCTCTGAGGTTTTCCATAAAGCAGAGATATTGCCATTTCAGAAAAATAATTATGCAATAATAATTATAAGACCTCTTTTATATAGTGAGGTGAACATGTTCCTGAAGCCTTTGTTACTCGTGTTTATTGAATGCATATTTTTGGCCGGATGGAATACGACTGTGTTGGTGATTTAGAATAGAATAGAATAGAATTCAACTTTATTGTCATTGCACATGCACAGGTACAGGGCAACGAAATGCAGTTTGCATCCACCCAGAAGTGCTTTAGCCGTGTGTCTTTGTGTGTGTCAGCGTGTCTTTGTCTCTGTCTCTGTGCAGGAACACTTTTATGGATGTTTAGTGCTAACCCTGGACAATTCACTCAAGCAAATATTGCACTGTTTTTCTTGGTCTACAAGCATTAACTGGAGTTTGTAGTGCATTTTCCAGCAATTGAAAAAGTTGGTTGCCTTGCTTAACAGTGCAAAAGGCACTCTTTGCTATGATTTGTCCTTGGTTAACATCAATAACATCACTTTCTTTAGAAATCCAAAGTATTTCTAAAGAACTGAAGACGATCTCCTGCGGGCTACAAGCTTTTCACCGTCTGTTGTGCCAGACATTTGAATTTTTCTCTATAACAGTCTTTAACATATTATTACTCATCCGGACTACTCCGGGAAACTGCAAGCTGCACGGTGCAGAGGACAGCTGCGATTGGCACGTGCAGGCACATGGTCGTGCAGTGATTTAGCGAGGGCTTGATTTGCTTCCGCTTTGCATTCTATTGGCAGAGCACACATTCTCAGTATTACTGAATCATATTCCTTTAAGCCAAAATAATCATCAAGATTAAAATCTGATTAATTGTGTGGCCGTAATTTCCGTTGTAACTCAGTCAAGTGCCCATTTCTGTTGCATCATATTTACAGACGTGTAGAATAAAAATGGCCGAACCTGCTTAAGTCTTAATGTATTGCTTTTGAACTTAAATAGAAGACAAGAACAAACTGTGGTGTAAGTTTTAGCACCATGCTTAATTACTCCATGCTCTGGTAGATTTTAGGCAGTTGTGCAAATGATGATTAAATTTCTGTTTTAGCAGCTCGTGATGGATTCGGTCTCCTCTTTTATCCCAGCGGTAGCAAACAGACCCTCCTCGGTTCCACTTTCAGTGAAGTTTAAAGAAGTTCACAGAATCCATTCTTTACTCTACTCGACCACGTTTCCTGAACAGCAAATATTTCAACTTCAAAGGCTAACAGTTCATCAAAAGCTGCTGTTTTTCTTTATCAATCGTAACGTTAGTGACTGTGAGCAGAGAACTAGCTTTTAACTTGCTTTTGACGAAACATCTGTTCGCCAAAATTACTCTGACTCAACCAGATGTCGTTTGTGCCAAGTTGTTTTCTAAGTTGATGAGGTTACAGGTAATCTTTCTGAAGTTACTTTGTTATCATATTTGAGCTTTGTTTTGCTGTGTTAAAAGAAAATCAAAACGTTTTCGATTTTTGATCTAACTTACTCAGTTTTTCTGGCTTTTTAGTCTTTAATCAGCTGCTTTTGTTGTTATGAAAGTGACTGAGGATTACTCGCCCAAACTTTTACAGAATATGAAGTTCCTATTTCCTCTGGGTGCTTTTTTTTTTTTCACAAAATAATAATTAATTTGTGGATGACATATGAAGACAGCCTTGTTTCAATATTATTTGCTGCACAATATGTATTTACTTTGTTTCATGAGAAAAGGTTAAACACGTGGGAAGATGACCACAGGTTTACATAATGTCAAAGGAGAGGAGAATAAACAAGTTACTTAAAGAAGAAGACGACCTGAGAAATGGAGAGAGAAAGATATACTGCAGGGAGACAAACAGTAATGGCAAGGAGGGGATTGTGGGTATTGCTTTGCTGGATCATAATGGATTTTCACATGCTCTAGTCAGTTGGTAATGGGAGCATGTGAGCTTTTAGAGTATGAGTCAGTGCTGGCGGGTCATACAGAGGTCACACGTGAACAAGACAGCACCTGGGGCCAAAGGACGACTTGAATTTGACCGATATTTATCACCACACGTGTAACATTTGGTGAATGTAATCACACACAAGAGGGAGTGTGTTAAATCAAGATCGACGGTGGTTCAGCAGAGCCGGTGTAAAAAATACTTCAGATTAATGTTTGTATTATACTCCTCTACCGATCCAGCATGCAGAGCACAAGGAAATATGAAAAGAGAAGTAGACCATAAAAATGATACTGAATAGGATGGTGCCACAGGAATGATGGATGAGACTGGCAATCACACAGACACATTGTTTCACGGAGACAGACCTGACTCCTCTCTTTGTTGGCCACTGTGCTTGGTAGGTCAGTTATAAATAGTACAAGTCTCGACAACTGAAGCTAATCTTTGCAGATGGGATGTTTGCAGCACAGTGGTAGCAGCAGGGATGAATGCAGTCCGAGTCCACTGCAGAAGAGGATGTAGACCTGTCCTACACACATGGTCTTTCCCTGAAATGTCAACTCAAACTGATTTTCTTTGGTTTTCTCTCATGATTTCTAAGTCGTCTGGCACTCTGAGTCATATCTTCCTATGTTTGTACAGCGATAAACGGAGTTGCTCTTTCCTGCTCAGCGCAAACACAAATAGAGATATGGAAATAGATAATGATAATATGAGCAAATGTATGCATTAGGTTTGATGGTAAATGATAAGAAATGTATTGCTGGCATTTGTATAATTTTCTTGAATCAAAGCAAATACAATAAACGTGAAGCTTAGAATAAGCTCAGTTTTACTCTTTATCAATCAAAGCGCCTTCTTTTAAACATAACTTCATTCGTGGTTACAGATTCTAATTGTCCTCAGTGAAACTTTTTTTAAAACACTTTTTATTTTAACAGACTTCTTTTTCTGTGTGTTAAAATATTCACCCTGCAGTGTTTTTAACAAAAACTCAATGACATCCCTTTTAATTATCGGCTTTGCAGCACAGCACACCTCTGCAATCCTCTCTTCTCAGTGCTTCAGCACCGACATCACCTGTTGTACATTTAGAGATGTTCGCTTATCTAATCAGAGATCCTATTTGTCTTGCATAAATTACAACTCGGGAGGCACCCTGAAATGTTTTTGGGCATGTTGTACCCTTAAACAATTAGTGAGGTGCCAAAGTCACATCGAAACCTTTATTTTTAATGTTTATTTTTGCATTTATGGGAAAAATTATTTTCCAGGAATCCCTCACTTGGTGTTTCCGTCTCTGTGGTACAGAAAATAACACTACAAGTTGCTCAATCGTGTGCCTCCTCTGGGAGCTTTAAGCATGTAATTCACTGCAGCCAGAGATGGAAAAAAATAAATATTTTATGTTATGATATAGAGCTACATTCCCACACACAGCTGGCATTCAGGAGCCTTCCCTTATATTTACAATCTTTGTTTTAAAATCACTACTCAACACTGGAGTAACAATAATGTTGCTTATATGAAAAGTTGTTGCAGAAATTCCAAAGTATTGGTAGATCTGTCGGAGTTTTAGACTGAAGACACCGCTCCCCGAGGGCTGTGTACCAAAATGTTTGAGCTAATTTCTAATTTGCAACCTCAACTGACTGCAAATAACAGTCAGTTTGGCCTGATGTCCTCATAATGAATTCAATTACCAAAGAATGCCGAGTGGAATTAAAACCACATACACCCAGCACTCTGTGCTACAACCGGGCTCCAGATGAAGACGGAGTTCAACTGCTGCATTTAATGAGCTTTAGGCAAACACAAAAGCATGCATATAAAACAACTTTCTATAGAGTCAAAGAATGCATGTGTGTGTGCGTATTTGTACTCGGACTTTATTACATCCGCTGTCATGTATTTTTAAAAGTGTTAAGTTCCCCTTTTCATTTTGAAACATTAGCTTAATTATTTCATGTAAACAAAAGCGTTGCCAAGCAGACTGGCAGCCTTAACAGTGTTGATGTGACACTGGTTGAGATTTGGCAGCAAGTGTGCTGAAGTGGCACCGAACAAGGCTGAAACTTTCTCACAGTGTCAGATGGTGCGGGGTTTGGGGAGCTGACAGAGGAGTGGGAAAAACCTCCCAACATGTTTTTCTCATTTGACAAAACTCAAGAAGCAAACTAATAAAGCGATACAGAAGCGAAATAAAAACTTTATTGTGGCGAGCACAACCACCAGACTGATGGGAAATGCTCGCCTTTTCTCTTTGTTTTAAAAGGAAAAACAATATAATTGTTGTATAACTGCAAATGGGGTCCAATTTCACATTTTTATAAAGGTAATGGAGAGAAAGCAAATCTCTTTTTTGGTTCCTTATAACTCAGTTTGTTATTTAAATGTGTCCTTAAGTGACTCATCTATGGCAGTTTACAGTATATATATGTAATCTGTATTTTCTGATAACAACACCTTTCTGGAGCAAATCTCTCTCTTAATACAACGCTAATAAAAACAGAATACAGCGATTTGCAAATGCTTTTCAACCTATATTCAATTGAATACACTACAAAAACAAGATATCTAATGTTCAAACTGAGAAACTTTAGAGTTATTTTGCAAATCCTCACTCATTTTTTTATTTGATGCCTATAACACGTTCCAATAAAGCTGGGACATTGGAATTGGATGAATGAATGCCTCAAACATTTACGTAGTTAGTACGGTCCAAAGTACACATTTCAAAAAAACTTATTTTGAATTTTCCCAGTGAAATATAAAGAATTTAGGAAAGATTATTCCACAGTATTTAATATGAAATGCATATATTCAACAAAAATAGTGTATAACTGCACATTATTCTCTTGCTGTAGTAGAAAAAACGTAAGATTTTGGCTTTAAAAACAACTTCCTTCCTTATTTTAATTAGCTATTTATTAACATTGTTGTTAAATTTGAGTCCAAGTCGATAGTTACAGGAAATGTAATGACTTTCCTGAGAATATCGAATTCACAAGAATGGGATAGATGTCATGTTACTGATCTTTTCCTACAAATTTGAATCTGTTCCTTCTTGAGATCAAATAAATGTTCCCACACTTTTCAGGATGAGACCACCCACCCAAAGACAAAATGTAGCCACTGCCGTGCCTGGAAGGGAAGCCTACAAAGTTTTGTAACAAGTTTAGTTTGCCAAACTGTAACAATACCTGTGTTTTTATATTCTTTAACAAACTGAGTCGAAAACTGAACGTTACATCTTGTTGAAAAGGTCCTTATTGCCAGCTGCTTCCCAGTTGAAAAATTAAGATAATGATTTTTCTTTGAGGTGGGTAATGAGGATAAAACAGAGCTGTTGCTGAATAAGAGACGTACAGAAAATACATGAAGATGAAATGGATATGTAACTTCACAGGTGATACGAAAAAATGATTCACGGTAAAATGAAGAAATTAGATGGTTTCTGAGAGCCAAATTCCTTCAGTTTCCACAATTTTATGCAAATTCTTCACTATATAAATGGCTGTGTGCCTCACTGGGTGCGAAAAACAGCAATCATCCCTCTGTGCCCTGTGGGCACGAGTGTGTAATGAGAACAGATCTACAGCAATAATACAAAATCTGAGTCTGAGCACACACAGAGAGCCCTACATGCAGGTTTTCGGAGGCATCCGTTAGCGAGTTTGTATTCATCTGCTATTTCTCTCTTTGCCAAATGAGGCCACGCAACGTGTGTGGGGATGGGGAGGGGTAGAGGGACAGTAAGGGGTGGAGGCAGCAGGCAAGAGGATGCTGGAAGAAAGCACAGTTTGTCCTCAAAGGGAGTGACAATATGAATTTCAGACTCACTGTAAAGGGAAGATAGTTTTTGATGGTTGGAGGTTGTTGTCGTTTGTCATTTCCTAGGAGCCACGTCGTAGGCCAAGGTCAAACAAACCTGACTCATCCTCCACCCGGCTAATATTCCTCACTGTGCTTTTGTTTATTCAATGCCTTTTAGCAAAGCAAACACAGAGTGGAATCATGGGAGCCATAGTCTTTATATTTTTCTTCAGGCCTGCAAGTGAATGGCGCTTTGGGAGCAAGTATAAAACCGAATTATGGGAAAAAAAATATATGAAGGAAGAAGAAATTGCTCTGCAACACCATCGTGAAAATCCCACAGGAGAGCGACCCACAAGAGGAGCTCAAGAATGAGAAAACGCCCCTGTGCCACCTATGACAGCTTCAGGCTGAGATAAACGAAGGAGGGTGAAAGAGGAGGAGGACAAAGATCAAGGCTGTAGGAAAATGAAAGATGAAAGCCACAGCAAATACCCCACAAGAAGCAGCGCTTTGAGACTGCAATATAAGTTAATTTGCACCTCAGTAGAGACGGAAAATGATGCATTACTGATGGAGCTCTGTGTTGACTGCGTGAGTGCTCGAGTTAGTTTGCTGCAACTGAGTCGTTATAACTATGAATCTAATGTTAGCACCAGAGCATGTCCCATGTCACAGCAGCTTAAATTCAAGCCTGGGGCACTGCAGCACCACTGGTTTTCTGTCCAACCAGCCAGCTGATTGAGCTCTGTGTCGGAATCACTCACCACGAAGAGCAAAGGGACAAGAACAAGCAGGGCTGCAGGCCTCGAGGCTCACACTGAAGGCTAAGAAACTCTTATGAGATAAGTTGAGGACAACAGTCTTCTAGGCAAACTCATCAAGCAGTTTTGTTAGAAACTCAACAGATCAACAACTCGCACTCCAAACAACGAGACTGGGATGACTTACTGTCATGATCCTGGGTCCTTTTGACCCAGCGTTTTGTGTTTTCTATTATTGTGATTTTGGTTCTGTTGTTCCTCCTGTTTAGTGTTATGCTGTTCTGCCCATCTATTCCTGTGTTAAGTCCGCGTTTCCTAGTCTGTGTCTTTGCGTGTATGTGTTTCCTGTTTATTGTGAAGGTCTGCGTCTTATGTGAGTGTTTTCAGTTTGCCTCCCTAGTCTCATCACGTTAATCACTCCCAGCTGTGTCCCCCACCTGTGTGTAATCTCCCTGTGTTCTCTAAGTGTTTTTAAGTCGTGTCTTCTGTCTTAGTCGTTGCTGGTTCGTCTGTGTTGTTTCCCCTCGGTCTCCCCGTATGTATTTCCCCGGACCTCCCTGCATCTTCGTTTCTGGTTTGTTTTGTTAGTTTTACCCAGTTTAGGTTTTCCTGTTTCACCTTCACCCACGCCATTGCTGTTTGTATTTTCTTTTGTTAAATAAACACTCATCTTCACCAGAGCTGCCGCATTTTGGGTCCTACCTCCAATTCCACACGTCTGCCACACCGGACGTGACACTTACAAGCAGGACAGCACACAAGTAAGTCAACACCTTGCTGACAAGGAAATACGGGGTCTATGTGCTATGTAGGTTTTTGGTGACAAAACAGCACAGACCTTCAGCGCCTTCTTCAAATGACGGTAAGCTGCTGAAAGCCTGGGATAAACAAGGTTAAACCACAAATGCATGTAAGAAGCACTGGCAGGGATTTTGAGAGTAAATCTTTATTGATTGACTGAACATTTCATACCACTATTTGAGGTGCATAAATGACACATTTAATTCATACATCTAGACTGTTCTTGAATACCCAGAGGCTGACACACATGCCATCATTCACGAACCCAAACCCACCTGTTGCAGTAAAAAATAAATCAAATCAAAAGGAAGATAAATAAAGAAAAAGGTTATGTTACACTTATAACAAGCCAAGTGCAAAACACATGACAAGAAGCTACCAACAGATGGCATTTATAGTTAAAAGACACTTTCTAAGACTCACTGGTAAAAGGATATTTGTAAAACACTTCCAAGTATTTTACAAGATCAGAAAATTTGAGCTGTTTAGTTAGCAACAACTTTAAGGGGGTGACATCCACATGAATGCAACACCCAAGGTTCTAAGTTTACCCATGTGGCCACTTTGACAGGACCTCTTGACAATGAATGTGATGTTGGTGCAGAATTATGTGATAAATAACATGTCATAACTCAAAAATATTTGAGCTACAGTTTCAGAATTTAAACTGTATTGTATTCATACACTAAGTTACTTTGCAATGCGTCTATACAGTCAATAAGTGTAGCCTGCGAGGGCACCTTGTTAGAGAAATAGCTCAGACTTGGAGTTAATAATGTGGTTAACTTCTGGCCACGAAAAAACAAAAAACAAAAAAACAAAACAAAACAGCTTCAGCTAAAATGTTCACGTCTAGTCTTCAGACATCACACCAGTGAATCGTATGTGTTGTGTCTATTTTTTTAATCCAAACTCTATTTGAACAAAATGATCGATTTAAATTCATACTTGTGTCAGTGGTTTAAATGTTAAACCCTCTGTGAATTTCACTTTCTAATTAAAACGTGAAAAGATCAGTATTCCCATTTTCCAACTGCTTTGAAATAGAATAGAGTAGTCTTTATTGACATTGTACATATACAATGAAATTATGGGTGCTCCATGCCAACTGTGCAGGAATAAAATGTAAATAGGAATAAATAACAAACAGGAGAAAAACATACAATCAACAGGAATCTATAGAAAACAATAAAAAGGCACAAATTGGAGAACAAAGCAGTGCAAAGGACTTTGTCTGAGTGGTGAGGGTTACTCAGACCATGGATCAGATTTGTGAGGTGAGTGGGCAGGGTAGTGTGTAGGTGATTGGGACCTGATTGACCTGAGGCACCGACCAGAGTGCAGGAGGTCAAACAGGTAGTGCGCGGGGTGCAAAGGGCAGTATAAGGCCACCACCAGATCCAGTCCACATTATTCTTCCTCAGGACACGAAGGAAGTTCAGCTGCTTCTGGTCCGTCTTTACCAGAGTGTTTGGTAACGCTCCTGTTCTCCATTTATAATCAGAGGGGAGCAGGCCTGTGTGTCCCTCCTGAAGTCCATTATGAGTTATTTTGTTTTAATGAAGTTCAGTTTCAGATTATTTTGTGAGCACAAGTGGGACAAGTTCTCACATCTCCATCAGAGATGAGCCCAACCACGGTGGGGTCATCAGGATACTCGATGATCATGTTGGTTAGGTGGGTGGGTGTACAGTCATATTTCTACAGGGAGTACTAAATTTGACAAAGGCATGCAACTGACATATCAGCAGACTAACTACTTATTCCAGCTTGTCATAATAACAAAAAATGAAGAGTTATTATTTTGCCTTTTCTTGTTGCTGACAGTCTGCAAATGATCAAAACATCTCCACTGACCCCCACACCCCATTCTTCTCTTCTCTAAACCTCTAGCATCCCGTCCCTACTCTGCATGCACGCTGTGTTGCATTTTTCAAAAGGATGTACATAAAAACAAAACGTTCCTCTGAATGCTGATAAAAACACGACACAATAAACACTCCATGACTAACATCGCAAAGAGAGAAAGACAACTGCTTAGTGTCGGGAATGCTGATGTCTTAATCCAGTCATCCTTTTTTTATTATTTAGTTTTGCTATTCTGTCTTCAGAATAGACTCTCTCAAATAACTGCATGTTCCTCAGACAGCTTTATGTCCCACTTCATTTTAAGGCTCAGAGGGCAGGATATTTCTGAACAGCTTTCGAAGAAACACGCTCTCAATAATTTCAGAATCCTCCCGTCCATTTCTGCATTTATGTAAATCTGTCAACTCATTTTTAATGGCTGCATCATAAGCATTCAGTGTCAATCATAAACCTACGTGGCCAAAGGACAATTATAATAAGAAAACAAGATGACCTTATAAAACCGGTACTAGTAATTCATAAATCTGTGGCTGGCAAAGCCTTTTGAAGCTACATTAGAGAGCAGAAAACCTGGATGTTCTGTACTATGTATGATCCTTTAGTACTATTCTGTGAATAGAAGTAACAGTTTCATTTGCAAGATTACTGATTAAATCAAAATCACAAAAAGAATATTTCCATCACCAGGCAACACTGCAGCTGCTCCCTGAATAATCTTCAACTCATTTCCTCCAGAGAGAAAAAACTACACTGAAGTCCCATGTGTGTGTGAAATAGCTTGTTTTAGTGGAATATCATTGCAAATATACATCCATACACTGTTTCTTTATGAAATATGCAACATGTCAGTTTGATATTTCAGGACAATGACACCCTAAACCAGCAGTGCATTGCAACCGAAATTAATAAGCCTATTAGTCCTTGTTACAAGTTTGGAAAAATGAAAGAAAACAGTCACTGACTGTGACCAAGAGTATTTCTATCTTGGCTGTCTCACAGTAGCTTCCAGCAGAGAAATGCAGATTTAAATGAGAGTGGGAGTAACAAAGATCTTAGCTGGAAAAAAGTAAAAGAAAGACAGACTGAGAAAGATCTGACTGCTTACACTGTTGGAATTCTTAACTCAAGAAGCCTAATGCAAAACTCTGAAGTGTTCAAAAAGCCAAGCTCATTCTGTGGATAGACAAAAACTGAGGGTGTTTTCACACGATGGTTTCGACAGCTAATGAGTTTGTAGTCTTGTGGTCTGGTTTATTTTCACACACAGAAAAATCCAAGCGAACTCCAAGAAATCAACATGCGTCCCTACAAACCATGTGACAATGTTCAGTCCGCTCATTGGCTGGATTCGTGTGGGATAGAAGCAACGAAAGTAAATACAGGAAGAAGGTGCTGTGTGACAAAACTGAGAATTTACGTGCATTTCATGGCTAGCTGCTAGCTCGTACAGACCTCGATTCTGTCACTAGTTAGCTAATATAAACTAATGTACGTCTATCCGGTCTTTGGTAAATGGTAAATGGCCTGTATTTGTATAGCGCTTTCACTAGTGACCCCTAGGGACCCCAAAGCGCTTTACACACCCAGTCATCCACCCATTCACACAGTGGTGGAGGCAAGCTACAGTTGTAACCACAGCTGCCCTGGGGCAGACTGACAGAAGCGAGGCTGCCATATCGCGCCATCGGCCCTTCTGGCCAACACCAGTAGGCGGTAGGTGAAGTGTCTTGCCCAAGGACACAACGACTCAGACTGTCCAAGCCGGGGCTCGAACCGGCAACCTTCCGATTACAAGGCAAACGGCCAACTCTTGAGCCACGATCGCCCGTAATCTTTAAGTGATTACGTATGAAACCTACTTCCGGGTCCAAACTACTCTGCGTTTATTAAGGCTGTTGTGTTTTTAATATGTGCTTGTGCTATTTAATATGAAGCCCCTAAAAAAAAAAAAAAAAAAAAAAAAAAGGCAGTGATCACTGTCGGCCTCGGTTTTTAAAACCTTACTATATCACTACAGCCCAGCCCATGCAGCAATAAATGAATGACTAACCTCATATTGTGGATGGATTATCTCAGTTGTTCTCCTGACTGAAGTTTGGTCCGTTTACAGCATCCTGCCATGCAACTGCATTTGTCCCTGACCATCAGGAACCCTCACATTAACTTTTGTGGGAAAAAGTTAGCATTCATCCTCCAGCTTCACTGTGCTAATGTGTTTATATAATGTTCATTATAGCTGTGTAGCTAGCCATCACATAGCAAATCATTATATATCAACTAGCCAAACTTCAGTAACCCTACAAAAGGCACTACTGTTTAGTTTTCTGTCTTCATTTATGTCGGAAGTGATAGCCGAGCTACACATTTTAATTTTTTCAGAAATCGCTCAATCAGAACCTGGTATATTATGTTTGGGTGGAAACTAGCAAGCTAACTCCCTGCTAACTTCTAACTCAGTTAAGTTTCATAAATTCTGTTTTCATGGACGTTATGCCTGGATGTTAAACTTAATTGTTACACCTGGTAGAACAGCCACACTGATCATTTTATTAAAGATTAAAAAATTTAGACAGTTTGTAACTCTCAGTGACGCCGCAGTCTTCGTTTGACTTTGGGACCTGAAGTGGAAGTTGGACCCAGAATGACATCAGATTTAAAGACCGAATTAGCCGCAACCAACCACCCACATGATGTCATGTTCCATACTGACAGAAGATGGCGCTAAACATGTTTTTAAAACTTTAAGCACTTATTTCTTAAATCCAGCTTCACAGGAAGTGTTGCCTCCATGTCAGTTTTTGAGAGCAGGGCTCAATGGTGTAAATTACCCGTCATATGTGGAGCATTTCATATCCCCTTTAAACAAATTAAACACCGCAGGTGTGAAAACACCCTTTGACAACTAATATGTCCAGCAACATGTTCTACCACAAGGTTCCTTTACATGTACTTAAACAGACTTTTAAATTATTTAAATAGATAAAACATAAAACAGCTGCAATTCTCAACAGTTAATGATGAATGCACCATTTTCTTAAATCTCTTTTAATCAAAGTGTAACCTAGAAAATATCATATCTTGATTACTTAACTTCAAATCAATTGCTTTGTAAAGTGTACAAATAATGAAAATCGTGTCACTTTCCTAAAACCTGTGGACCTGACTGTACAACATATCAAAAAATCTTTTGTTGTGTTTTTATGAGCTTATCCTGTGCGAGATAAAGTGAACATGTCCAAACCAGGATGTATTTCTATTTATTTTTAGATGCTTTTAAGGTAAACATTGTGAAGCCACAAATTACACACATAGAAGACAGCCACAAAATACCCCTTTCAGCCCTATTAATAATCACATACAGTAAGTGAAACTGAAAGAGTAATTTGTTCCATTACTTTGACAGTTCTGTTTAATCATGCGTTTCCCTCCATGCTCTGACTTAATTTTCACCTCTATGTGTTCAAATGCAATTATGATTTCATCAGTGCTTTGAAGACCCCAATCTCACACACACCAAAAGAGAAGAAATATGGAAGGGCTCCTGTGGGTTCTAGCCATGCCTGTGTTAGCACAGAAGTGGGCTGAAGTCTCTCTGAATCTCTTTCACAGTCACCTGTGGATTTCAAAAACCAGCAGCAGAAACAGAAGAGTGCCCAGGGTCCCTCACTAGCACTCAACAGCAAGCAACTTTTATTAAGCATCCTGCAAATCAACGTTTATGGTATCAAAGCTGAATACTTATTATATAACACATCTGCAGAGAGAATCTCATCTTTATTAATGGATGCCAATCTGGCCAAATAACATAGGGAAAGATTAGTTTAAGTTATGGTTTCAAAGGGCCGAGTATAACTACACAGTATGCAATTCAATTCAACAACCATGGCATTTATGTGACCTTTGGTGAGCTAGTATTCATATTTAGTACAAATATTTTTTTTCCTCAACAAGAGAGGAAAATCCATAACATAATCTAAGCACGAACAGTGCATTTCTGAAAATAATTAGTGGAATTTGTGTCCACATATTGGACTTTTCCATAGGTAACCATGCAAACATCCTCACCACTCTACACATCATCAGTCATACTGGCTTCCAGATGGTTCCTTTACCCGTTGAAATATGAGCTCAAGACACAGCTATGATCACTTATAAATCAAACAGAAAATGGTGCAACGGGGTAGAGAAAGGAAAGATTCATAAAAAATAAAGAGAGGAAGTCAATGGTGGAATAAATAAAAGATGAGCAGAGGACAAATGAGCAGTTGCACATGGCAACTACAAAACCTGTGAGGTAAAAGCCGAAGTGAGCACATGTTGTGCCAAGAACCTCGATACTCTAAAGAGAAACGGGTTGTCACACACACAGTCTTACATGAATATCAATACTTCTTAATAGTTCATCTGATCACAGAGATGTGCAGATAAACACTTCAGAAGCAAAAATAAAAACAGAGCGAAAGTATAAATGCACAGGCGTGCATTTGTTACAGGTTAAAACAGCCTTTCTGCCTCATAGTGAATGCACTTTTAAGTCACTAACTTTCTTGTGTCAGCTCATTTCCTCCTTGGCTACCCACCTCTCCAGGAAATACTCTGTGCCACCTTTAATCTCCACTTCCTGCCGCTTGCAGGATTCATTTATCTGAAGGCGAGAGGAAGACAACATGCCTGATGAGGCTTTGGCAGCATGCAGGGCCAAGGCAGAAGTGTTCAAGAGGAGAAAAGAGAAAGCAAAGAAAGGCTCTTAAAAACTGTTGTCATGGAGACAAAACATGTTGGACATGGTGAGAGGCAGCCGTTCCTCCCAAAGAAACAGCAAAAACAAAAGGCCGCTTACTGAGGAGGCGCTGACCATTAACACGCCGCACGGCGTTAAACAAAATGACGAAGATGATATGTCACCCAGCGTTGAACTGAGCTACAGCGAGGTGACAGCAGTGAAATAAAAATGTCATCTCTTCTGCATCTCCAAAAATAATGCTGTAAACAGTCACCGGTCCAGAGAGACACCTAATCTCAACACAGCAAACTGCAAAACAAGTCACACCTGAGCAGTCTGCGTGTCCTCGCCTACACTCTCCACTCGACCTACTCATCTCTGCCTCACTTCAGTATTCATCATGCGTAAGTAAGTATGCAGTCAGTTAGGCCAAGCATGTATTAAGAGAGCAGAGCGCCAGAGGCATGTTCTCAGCATCCCAGTAAATAAAATATACCTGTAGATAATATACTCTTATTATCTTAACTAATATTAAAGGCAGTAACAATGCATCGCTGGAGTAAATGTATTTATACTACTCATAGTAAATGTAGAAATTATATTTTTAAAACTTACTGTTTTTAGACCAAATCTTAAAAATGCATTAGTGTACATGTTGTCTCAGAAGGAAGGAACCAAACAAGAACTTTATCTGAAAAAATACCCAGATATTTAATATTGCTTTCCACAGCCCCATGAGTGAATAAGGAAAATTTAAGTCCACACCAGCGTGGGACAAAAAAGAAGTCTAAAACCTGACCTGTGAGGATATACAATACAATACACTGAATAGTGAAATAGAAGCCAAACCAACTATCTGGTGTTGCAAACAACATCTATTCTCCCCAAACAACTGTGAATGCAACAATGTAACCTCTTTTGTACAGTCTACACTCCTAACACAAAGCTGACCCATATGGAAAAGAAATAGAAAAAACGTATATAAGACTTGCATAAGATGTGGCCTACTTCATATAGTGAATCATATAAGGCTGATATGATTTACTCATGAAAGTGGCCACTTTCTCATTACTTTCATATATTGTTTTGGTAAGTAATACAAAACATACAAGTTTCATTTATATAATTTTTCAAGCGATCTTATATTTGTTTTCACTCTTGTATGCTTTTCACACAAGTTTCACACAAGACAGATACAAACTTTATAAGATTTATATATATCTTTTCCATATGGGGATAGCAAACGACCCAGTACTCTTATGATTTCTTTAGCGTTCAAAAATGCAGAGATGTAATTTTCAAGCTAGTACTAATGAAAATGATAATGACTGTTATATGATATAAACAACTATTTGCTGAAACACTTTAGAATCAGCCTAAATTTACAGTGGATGCTAAATGCAACCTCATTTCTTCTGCCTGGGATGTCCCACATATCAATTACCTTGCAGTGCTCAAGCAGGTAACAATTATTTTCATTACTGATTATTCTGTCTTTTAAAATGAGAGATTAATGGTTTAGAATGTTAAATGTGAGTCAGGGGGGAAGAAAAAACTGAACTGAAAGATGCACCTCTCGTTGCCTGCAAACAATCTAAAACATGATATATAATTTACAATAATATATATATATAGAAAGAAGAGCCAAAAGATAACATATGCTATATATACTAATATACTGAGTGCTGAGTATAAGCAGCATTTTTTTATTTGCACTTAATGTACTTTAACTGTTTTTATTCAGTGGAACGTGAGAAAATATTGTATGTTTTCATTTCCAAAACTCAATATTCTTAAATTGAAAACCCATAAAAACACTCCCCGGGAGGGTCACAGACACATTTAGGTCTTTTCGGAAACTAAAGGAAATATTGAGAGAATATGAGAGAAGACTACATTAACAAAAGTCCTTGACTGACATCAATTTGTGTGTCCGCCATTAATTATCTGTCAATTTATTTTTCGGGAAAAGGAAAACACATGATAAAACTCTAGTTCATCTGATGCACTAAACGTGCAGTTTGTTTCCACGAAAGGTTTCAGTAATTGCTAAATCATTTAAACTCGAAAAATGTCATGTTAAAAATGAGATTGGTTTGAAAATATATGTTTATTTTGACAAATCGGGTGGGGGGCAACGCAAGCTGCACAGTTATTAAATGTCACTACTATTTAATTTTTTTAAAATATTTTTTTAATATTTCATAACAGAATTGGACAAATATAGACAGGTGAAAATGTGTGGATAACCCAACTTTCAGTGCTTTGTAAGCTACTGGTCCACCATGCTCAACCAGAACAGTGTGTTGGCACTGATCGTAGATTTCTAAAACTTTACTTTGATGTTTTTATGATGGTGGGGAAGAATAAGTGGGCGATGGGTGGCTGGGGTTTGTATCTGACAACTAACAAGGCCACAACATATGATTCACAAATTTTCCACACACATTGTTCCATTCAGTGATCCCTTATTCCCCATAGCTTGTATTGATTTGCTGTAATCCTTTTCTCCAAGACGACAAAATGCCCCCCATCACATAACAGAGTCACCAGATCCCTCCACTGAAGGGGTTCAAGCATTCAGGCGTGTACAGTCTCTGCGGATATGTTGAAGAATGACTAATCTGACCACATCACTCGTTTCCACATCCCCATGTAACAATGCCTGCAGCTTCTGGACCAGTGAACTCTTACATATCCATCTATCTCTGTGATGAGGTGTTTATGTACTGCCTATAATGCTCCTCTTTTTATAATAGTCTGCATTCTGCTCTTGTAGACCAGTGTCCCAGCCACTTAAAAGGAACAGTAAGTAATTTTTTGTGGTTATTTAAAAGAAAAGAAGGTTGTTGTACTTATTAATATGCGTTTATTAGTGTGCAATTATGTCTTTCAACCATTAAATCCATGAAAATACATAAAAACAAGCACCATCACCAAATCTCTTTTTATGTTTCTCCACAAAGTATTGAATTACTTCTGTGAATCTGTCATCCATCTGTTGTTCGACAAATTAAAACACTACTAAACATAAAACTGCAAAAAATTATCCCAGTTGTTCTCCTGACTGAAGTTTGGTCTGTTTACAGCATCCTGCCATGCGAATGCATTTGTTCCCAACTATTGGAAACCCTCGCGCTAACTTTTATTGAGTAGAAAAAAGTTAGCTTTCATCCTCCAGCTTCATTGTGTTTTTATGCTAACATAGCTGTGTTGCTAGCGATCACGTAGCACATCATTACATACCAGCTAGCCCAACTTCAGTAACCCTACAAACATCATTGCTGTTTAGTTTTCTGTCTTCATTTATGTTGGAAGTGATAGCAGAGCTGTACGTTTTAATTTTTTCAGAAATACCTCAGTCAGAACATGCTATATCATGTTTAGGTGGAAACTAGCGAGCTACCTTCCTGCTAACTTCTAACTCCGTAAATTTAATACATTCTGTTTTCATGGATGCCTGGATGTTAAACTTAATTGTTACATCTGGTAAAGCAGCAACACTGATCATTTTATTAAAGATTAAAGAATTTAGACAGTTTTTAACTCGCAGTGATGCCGCAGTGTGTGCTGGACCTGAAGAGGACGGAGTTTTGGACCCAGATTTCTCCGCGAGACTCCTGACTACGGTAGCCGTAATGCTTTGACAATCCATGCGGCTTCGTAGCTAACCAAAGTCGTACTAAAACATATTTTCAGTAAGCACGGTCAGTAAGCACAACCAGAATTCATACATCACTGGTGGTTATTCAACTCTCACCCTGGTTAAAAGACTGTTACTGACAGAACAGCGTAAGTGGAAGACTTATTGGCAGACCGCCACTAGAAAAAAAGAGCACATTATCACAAAATCTTATCAACTGCCAAACCCTGTGCCTTGGGGGGTCTTTTTTTAGGTTAAACGTGACCATGTTGTAAGAATAAAACAATATTAAAATTATTGTGCATGAGAGTTTGAGTTCTGGCCTAAATATTTGCAAGCAGTTTCTAAATGTAGATAATGTCAACTTCCAAGCCATTTGGTATCACCACCTTTTTCTCATTGCTTCCCCTCTGTCCATGTTTTCTAACCACAGACATGCTCATAACACCCGACAGGCGGTTGGCTTTTTTCATGCCCAGTGCTGTGAATGATTTAACATATGCCCAGTCATGTCCTGGAGCACGGAGGATGAATAGAGGAAAATGCAAGTTTCATTACATTTGTGCTGTGCTGCAGGCAAGTAATTATACTCAGGCAACAGCAGATTTTACTCCTTCCTTTGGATGGCCAGGTTGAATGACCCTAGCTTTGCATCTACTCAGCAAAAAACCTTTTATTGTGGATGGCCTGAAGGGCAAAAAAAAAGGCAAGTCCTTTGACTGAAAATATATTTTAAAGTCCTTTATTGCACATAAAGCTCAAGTGAGTTGGTGGCACAGAAAGAACCAGAAGCGGTTAAACAGTGCTCCTGTCTCCAGAAAGATTATGAATTGTCACTTTATTTTTGATTGAGGTCAACTTAAGTTCAATATTCTTGGGAAGGTATATAGTTGAAGACCCCAGAAGATATAATGCCAGCAGGCAGACTGATGTGGATCTGTGCAGAGCTCACATGTTAACCAGGCATAATTTGACTGTATGGGTCACAACAGGAGCCATTTCCATCTCCAGAACCAAGAGGAAATATATGAAATCAAAATGTCATCTTAGTAAACTTGCACAAAGCTGAGATTATGCATTTTTCTCTCCAGTTTCCAGATGACATTTAAGGAATGGAAACATCCAGCTGGTACAGTAAAAAAAAAAAAAAAAAGATCATTTTTACACAGAAACGATAAAAAACCCGTAGTTCTACTTCATCACGTTTTGTTACTTTCTTTGTTGCTGTGATTTCAAACAAAATTTCTCAGTATCATATCATCTGCAATAATACTAGTATAAATACTGGTGTAAATTTTTAAATGACAGGAGATATCATAGGACAGCACATGGTAAGGTGGTTAACACTGTTGCAAAAAGATCCTGGATTCGAATCCAGTCTGGCCAGGGCCTTCTGTGTGAAGTCTGAATGTTCTCCCCATGCTCATGAAGGGTCTCTCCGGGTACTCCGGCCTCCTTCCACAAACAGTCCATTAAAGTTATGGGTGAAGTTAAACGATGGACAAATTGAATTAGTTAGCTTGTTATCACTGACAGTAACTATTAGCAAAAGAAGGGTGAAAAATGTGGTTTATTATGTCTGAACTAATTAATATTGCAACTTCAGAAATATAATTATCTCAAATTTTGTTAAAATATGGCACCAGGGGTGAAGCTGAATTACTCACCCATAGTGCTTATGTAAAGCAAATAATTTACAGACGAAGACTTAAAACTTTCCTTTTTGTTCTTCTGAGTCACATTTTGTGTCTAAGACAGCTTATGACTGTACTGTTTACCTGGTGGACACTTCATCGTGGGTATTCTGAGTCAATCTAATGGTGTTCATGTTTAAAATCTAAATCCTGTAATAAATTACAAATAAAAAAATCTAACTAATCAGCATTTTCACATTTTTTCTACAAGTTGCAATAACTAACATCTCAATAATATGGTATCCCTCCTGTATAAGGATCTCAGACAAATAATCACTTGACTGCACTGTAATGTAATGGGCCTCAGGCTTCACTTATTTGCATGTAGAGGAGAATAAAATGCAATTAAATCCAGAGGAGAACGTTTAACTAAAATATCATGGGTCAACATACTTAGCAGAAACTAATAAGGGACATTTTATTTCTCCAGTAGGTTCAGCATAACTCCCTAATGACTTGTCTGCATTTCTTTTCTCAAGGAATAAATTTGGTCAGTAAATTTGAATTCGCACAGACTTTTGTCTCAATCAAACCAGATTAGTGCTCCAACAAGAGCAGAGTAATGAAATATTTGACAAGCTCCACAGTAACTCAACTTATCATTCCACACAGCATTTTAAGCAGTAAGAAATAACAGGATGCAGGTTGTAATTGGTCGAGCATTTTTTTTTGGCGGGGGGGTCTGTCTGGTCTAGATATGCACTAAATTTGATAAGAAACAGCAGGCACTTGGGACTGTAAATTTTATGTGGTACAGGGGAAAAAATGACACATATTTATATACAAGCTTTACAAGAGTTTTGACTCACTGATTAAGGAATATGATATTAAAATCATCCATCTTTCCCTGCTGAAAAATAAATGCATTTATTCTCTGTTATTGCAATACACGGTTATGTTCAAATATCAAGAGGTGCCTTGATAATTACAACACTCCAGTATGAGCAGAGCTTTGTTTGATCAAAAACATGTGCTGTTATCACAAAGAAAGCAAAACTTAACCAACATTTAGTCCAAATGTCAAGTGATGTCGGGTTATGTTTTCACACTAAACGGTAAATTTCCACCTTTAAGTCACTGTTTATTTTACATTACACTTTGCAGGATAAAAAAAAAGTTCCCTTCTTTAGTGCAGGATTTCCCAACCACTGTGCCACATAGGCATATTGTGAGAAGTGATCAGGTGTATCGTGGAAGATTATCTGGTTCCACCTGATTAGTACTCTAAGCCAGCGGTCCCCAACCCCCGGGCCACGCACTGGTATCGGTCCGTGAGTCGTTTGGTACCGGGCCACGAGAGTTGAGGCTCGGGTGTGAAATTCATTGTTTTCATGGTTTTTATCATTAACTCCGTTTCCCTGCGACTTTTTCCCGTGTTGTAGTTGTGTGTCTTATTTTGAATTAAATATTTACGCGTTACCATAGTGACCAGAGAGCATTCAGGGGCAGAGAGGAGGATGTTACTCTCAATGTTGTTGGAGCATTTCAGGACGGTGCTGCTAATAAAGTTACACAATTACACAGTGAATTCGTGTTTATTATTATATTTACAAAATACCACAGTTTTTGTCTTGGTTGTATGATTTTATTTTGTTGTATTAATCCGACACCTTAAAGGCCGGTCTGTGAATATATTGTCTGACATTAAACCGGTCTGTGGCGCAAAAAATGTTGGGGACTGCTGCTCTAAGTGATCAGCGTGAGTAACGGGCAGAACAATTACATTCTCTTCCACTAGAGGGCAGAACAACTACCTGCTCTAATTAAATGGGTTGCCAACTGCCAGTAAAACAGAAGAAGACAAAGAAGAAATTACATAATAATTATGCTGAGAGTCAGACAATAGCAATAGATAAATATTTGAAAAGAAAAAGTGGCCAGTCTGACCTCGGTCCTGAGAAAATTCTGACCCAGATGAAGGCCCTAGCATGAGTAGAGGTCAGAAGAAAGCAAAAAAGACATACTGGGGACAGACTGAACCAATTCTGTTATGCCTGGTGCATGGGGAAAAATTATCAATACTCTTTTTTTGTGACATTTTTGTTTGGTGGTGTATTGTGTGATTTTTGTAATGTGAAATATGTGCCGTGGCTTCAAAAGGTTGGGAAACAGTCCTCTAGTGTGCGAGGCATGAGGCATGAATACATAGCAATGACAGAGGTGGACAGAAGTAGTGTTTAGACTGCTGATCAGTCGGAACTACTGAGCACTGAGTTGGTAGTTGTTAGAACTTCAGTTTAGTTTAAATAGAAAAAAAAAAAGTTTGTTAGGTCAAGTCACTCAGAAGACAGTTGTTCAGCTTTCTAACTGCAGGAGAGAATTTGAATGCTGTGGCTATAGTAGGAACATTCAGCAGCATAATGAACATCTGCTACCAGACAAGACATATTGAAATATGATGAACAGTAAGAAAGAAAATGCATATAGTATGTTTTTTTCCCCAATGAGCAGTCCAAACTCTGACTCTGAGGGAAAATGTCATGTCTGAGGTGAAACATGACTGAAAGCCAACATATTGGAGCTATGCAGATGTAGTAAGCTGAGGTCAGATGGTTGGTAAGAGACTAATTATTGCAGAGTGATTTGCACTAATAAGATCTGAAACCCTGCACTGAGGTCAGCTCCACTGAGGGCAGAATGGTGATCAGTTCAGAGACCAGACGATAAGTCTCCCTACAGGCAAACCCGTGCCTCTAATGAAACCATTACGCAAATGTTTCTCATTCAGTATCCTTCAGTCACCCTTCAATTTCCTCACGTCACGTCTACTGCCTCTCCAAACCTCTCCCCTCCTTTCACTCTCCTCTTTCCTTTCTTTCTCCCATTCTCCTCTTTGTGTTGCCTCTCACGCCAGTAGCTGCTGAATTATTGATGGGATGTTGAGCTGGTGAGATTTCTCCTGCTGCGGACTTGTTTGTTGGTCTGGGTTTGTGTTGCTTTCTTTCTGTTGTCATGCTGCGTCTGTGTGTGTGGAGTGTAAGTATACATTTGCGTTCGGCTAATCAAATCTTCACCGTTTCACCGCAAGACTTTTTAATCAGCGAGCACTTGTTCTGAACCATCAATGTATTTTGAGAAGGAGAATTAGATGAAGCGCAAGCACAGGAATATATAGTCTCCTAATATATGGGTACAATCAGTCCACAATCCTTTCTGAGTCATGTGAGTCATGAAGGATTGATGGAAACAGCATGACTTACAGTACATAATTACCAAAAGCTTTATTCCCCTTATGGCTGGGTGACATCTTCAGTATAATGTTAATTTATGGTTTATGGATAAATCACATAAACTTATAACAAAATACAAGTTCTACTCTTAGGTGCAACCGTGGCACTGGGGGTTGGGAAGCGCATCTGTAACCGGAAGGTCGCCGTTTCGATCCCCGGGCTCTCTGTCCTGATCATTGTGTCCGTGGGCAAGACACTTTACCCTACCGCCTACTAGTGTTGGCCAGAGGGGCTGATGGCGCGATATGGCAGCCTCGCTTTGGGTGCCTTGAAAAGCACTATATAAATCCAATCCATTATTATTATTATTACTTTACACCCTGAATTGACCTTTTGGATATAAAGCATGATAACTTTATAATTAAATCTTTTAAATGTATACATATTCTTTGTAAGGTCATAGTGACTATTTACCACCAAGTTCTAATCATGTCATCAGGCTGATGTCACATTTACATGATTAATTTTGAAAACAGGGAACAAAATATCTGTCCACACAAAACACTAAAAGCTAGTTCAAGCTCTATCAAGACCATGTGAACACAGCAAGTGGTAAACAGATACAGATAGATTATCCTGTCATAGTATAGTATGGAAAAAGGAAATAAAGAGCATACTACGGTGGCCCTGAGACACCAAATGGACTGCAACTTAAGAAAACATCAGCAATAAGAAAAACGCTGCAAAAGCACACAAAACACAACGGAAATAGGAAAAAACACAAGGGAAGTGTTTCTGGGGAGACAAATGGCCTGTAAATGGTAAAAGGCCTGTATTTGTATAGCGCTTTTCTAGTCACACTGGTGATGGCAAACTACATTGTAGCCACAGCCACCCTGGGGCGCACTGATAGAGGTGAGGCTGCCGGACACTGGCGCCACCGGGCCCTCTGACCACCACCAGTAGGCAATGGGTGAAGTGTCTTGCCCAAGGACACAACGACCGAGACTGTCCAAGCCGGGGCTCGAACCGACAACCTTCTGATTACAAGGCGAACTCCCAACTCTTGAGCCACGATCGTCCTACAATAACCCAACGGACCAGTTGCAGGAACCCAAAACATGGTAGGTGTGTTTTATCATGATTCATATAATACTGATGACGGCTTTTTAGGCTAATAGTTAGGCTAACACCCTTACCTCTCATCTGTTCTTTCCTCACAAAACCGATACATCCTCCACTTCTTTTAAGTTTCTCCCAGTGCAATTCTTAGCATATTGTGGTTCCTGCAACTGGTCCTGGTTCCTTGCAGTTTGTTTGGGCTCTCAGGGCCACCATAGCATATACCTTTGTTGTTACAAAACAAAAACTTTGTGTTTGTGAAAATCTTCACCCTGGAAAAAGTTTTGATTTAATTATGATTTATTATTAGTGTCTGGCTTTCTACCACAGCATGTCTTTTGTCTCCCTCACTTTACACCCGACCAGTTACGGCAGAGGGCTGGCCCTTCCTGAGTCTGGTTTTGCCGTGGTTTCTTCCTGTTAAAAAAAACTAGCTGTAAATCTAGATAATGATACATTAATTGTAGTGCGGGGCCTGTTTGTGAGAAACACATCTTTATTCTGTTATTTAGGTATTTTCCTGAATTTAACAAATTCAAAACAATGCCCAGGTCTAGCTTCTGTGGATCATAATTATAGGCAGACAGCAACAGTGCGTTGGCAAGGGTTTGAACAAGTACAGATGCAATAATGACCACTAAGAACTCACCATCCAAATCTATTCTTCATAACATAAAAGGCCAAGATTAATGCTGATAGTTTTTGTTTCTAAAGTTTATATACCACATGAGATTTCTCATTTATCAATTAGGTAAAATGAAATGAAATGAAAATGTTATGTAGTGTTTTTGTTTCTTTCTTATAAACAAAATTCAATCTGAGGTTAAAAGTGTAGTATTTTAAATTTAGATAGTTCACTCAGTACTGGGGAAATGAATGGTTCGTCATATTTCCTCATGGATGACTCAAAAACACCAAGAAGCATGATGACTCAGTAAATAAATAATGTAGCACTAATTAACATTAATTTCCAAAGCAGGGGAGTATTAACTAATAAAATCAATATTGTGATGACATTAAGATGTTCCAGATTTTGCATTTTTGAGTAATTTTGTGTAAATATAATGTCAACATTACTAAACACGCTCATATGTTTAGGGCAACTGCAATTTTTCATCTAACAAAGTGTGTAATGTTTACTGCTCCACTAGGATACAGCAGCAACCTCCTACACAAGTACTGCAGGGCCAACGTTATCCCTGCCACACTTTCCAGACTCAAACTCAAGTGAACTGCATGAAAGCCTCAGTCTACAGATCTGTTGCCACACAGGCATGTAGTGCAGTCCATGCCCCTTGGAAGCACTATAATTAACGAGACTGAGAAAAATTAACACATATGTTTGTTCCATAGCTGCATTAAATCCAGCTATATTTCCCCTCACTCAAACCAAACTCACCAAACTCTAAAGTCCGTTTGTGAATAAATATGGTTTTTCCCTGGATAATTACAACATTATAAAGTGTAGAACATAGATATGTCTTGCCATCAGAACACACTAAGGATTTAATGAAGAGTTTATACTCAGAAGTACTCATTTGTAGTCAAAGAACACTCTACACAGAGCAAGGTAATATATTCAGTTAGCATACAGTGTTCCCACACTGGAGATTTTCTTCAAGCGTTTCATTTCACAAACAATCAGCGAAGCCACCTTTATTGTAAGACACATATCCAGAGATCGTGACTGTTGTTTTACAGCTGTGGCACTTGACATGAATATGCAACATGTTGTAGTCTACTTTATTTCAATAAATGTATCTTCATGCTAAAGGGGTTTAAAGCTTGAAAGAGACCTTGAGACATGACTAAGCTCCAGAGAGCCCTTTTCCCTTCAGCATCTACCAACAAATTAATTACTTTACACAGTATCAGTGAAAAGGACAAAAGTACAGACTATAGTAGCTGACACAGATGAGACTGGTCTTTAGCTAAAGGCTGCTTGAATCCATCTGCACACAGAAACTCTTAGAGATAATCCAACAGTGAGCTACAGTTGCAAGACAAATTTTGTTAAACCTTTTGTAGAGGATGACTTCTACAATCACTACTCAATAAATGTGGTCCAAGTTGTACGTTTTAGATCCATGTATTCATGTATGGGAATACATTACCCCCCCCCCCCCTCCAAAACAACAACAACAACAACAACTTCATATCAGTGGTACCTTATAAATTCCCATCCAATTCCAGTTCCAATAAACAACCTGAACTCTCCTTTGATAAAGGTCTCCTGTTCTCCAAAAGAGTGTTTTTGTGTCAGCAATCAGAAGATCTATGTATGAACTCCTCTACCTAGGGGTGGATGTCCTGCAAAGATCAGAGCAAGAGCAAAACATAAAAATCCTGAAAGAGGTGGAAAATAACCTAAGGCTAGCAGCAGGTAATGTCTGCAGGAATCTTTACAACTTGCTAAAATATTGGTTTTTGTGTTTATTACGATAAAAATACTGACAATTGTGTTATCAGAAGGACATCACTAAGGAAACCACTGCTCTCCAAAGGCACAAAACATAGTGGAGCACATACTGAAAACAATTATAAATTAAAAACTAGATAAAACATTTTTACACATCAGTATAAAGGCAGGAGTCCGTGACCCAAAGCTTATAAACTGTCAGATGATGCAAGAAGACCAAGACCCAAAGCATGAATGTAAAACAACAACAGCATGAATGAAAAACCAGTAAAGTCATGTTTTTGGGATGGCCCAGAGTCCTTAACCCAGTAGAGCAGCGGTCCCCAACCTTTTTTGTGCCACGGACCGGTTTAATGTCAGACAATATTTTCACGGACTTGCCTTTAAGGTGTCAAATAAATACATCAAAATAAAACCATACAACCAAGACAAAAACTGTGGTATTTTGTAAATATAATAATAAACGTGAATTCACTGTGTAATTGCGTAACTTTATTAGCAGTGTCCTCCTGAAATGCTCCAACAACACAGAGTAATATCCTCCTCTCTGCCCCTTAATGCTCTCTGATCGCTATGGTAACACGTTAACATTTCTTTCAAAATAAGACACACAACTACAACACCGGTACCAGTCCATGGCCCGGGGGTTGGGGACCGCTGCAGTGGAGGATGTGGCATGACCTTAAGTAAATCTAAAAATATATTTGAGCTAATATGGAAATGAATGGTCCAAAATTCTTCCTCCTTCTTGCGCAAGCAGTATAAGCAGCTATAATAAACTTATCATATAATGATCCATCGGTGCAGGAATCCTCCTAAATAGTCCAGTTTGGTGTAAGTTGGTGTTTTGAAACTTGACTATCAACTAAAGTAACACATCAAGTTTTCTGCTAGTATTTCATATTCTTTTGTGATTTGGAAGGTGAAAAAATACAAAGGTTTTTACACAAGTGCTGTTAAATAAATGAATTCACAAGCATCATTGAGCTCTGCACAAAACAGAGAAACCTTCTCTCTTTGCTTAACATTTTAGCTTAAACTGTGAACTAATAAGTAAGTAAACTCATTAATTGACTTTAAATTTCACTTACAAAACTGTACAGAACACAATGTGGCATGTGAGACATCTGGCTTACCAAGCATGTGAAAAAAAAGCATAAATAAACAATGAATGAGGCCTTGTGATTTGTTTTTAATCTTTTCTTAGTTTGTTTAAAATCACAATGGATGCAATGGATCTAAAAGAAAAAAAAGCTACTGTAAAACATAAGATGATCAATATTTGACTAACTGCTTATTACACTTATTGGCTCATAGCTGGCTTCTCAGCTGGATGGAGGAAAACAATGCTGGGCACCTCTAGGTTACCAGTAAGCCAGTTTCAAGCCTTTACATGATATTTTTTGTGGAAAAAAACAATATAAATCAGGTAATCCATAGTTGTAGCACATCAGCTTGTATTGCACTCAGCAGGGAATCGCACTTTCTCATGGTTGACTGCATGTTGCTGAGCTAAAATGAAGTAGGAACTACACCTTCCATAGTAATTTCAGAAAATAGACGTTGCTTTTACTAAGGCACCCTCACTTTTACCAGACACACAAATAACAGTGTAAAACCTAATGATGGCTCTACTCTACAAACAAGTTAAAATCATGCCTTCAAGCATAAAGAGATAAATCCCTGGTGTTTGAATAGTTAATACTCCCACTTTACTTTGCATGGTTTAGGTGCACTGATGGGAAAACGGTAATAGAGAAAAGTCAACAGGAGAAAGGGGTGGGGGTGGGGGGGCAAGAGGGAATCCCATCGGTAAATTTTGGCAGCTGGCAGTAATTTGTCATTAGCTGTATTAGAGAGACGTTTGTCTGTTTGCTTCCACTGGTTTTATCATTAAGCTAATTATATGTAAGGCTTTTGGAGACACGTTTATTAATGCCAATAATTCTACTTGGATTAGGAAGGAATCCAAATCATCTGCTGCATTTGCTGTTCTGGGACGGAGTCAGTACAATAGTCAACAGTCTCTCTCTTCTTTTCCCTCACCCTACCTCACTTGTATAAGAAGGCCGAGCTGCACACTCAGTTAGTTCTGCTTCTTTGTGTCGATGGCCAACAGAAGGGTAAAGGAGTCAACTCAAGTAGAAAGCATTAAATAACAACAACAATAATAATATACAGTATTAGACTATTTTTACACTGCAATGAAACGCCATTCTTTACTTGCTTCTTATCGTTAAAAGGTCAGAGGTCACTATTTGCTATAGCACTTTACCATTAAAAGTTTTGATCACAGTCCACTACACATTCAGCTCTCACTTAACCACAACAGACTGCTATGAAATCTGCATTACCACAGATGGTGCACCAAGCTGTCTGTCAATCTTAAACTCCATTCTCCCCTCTCATAAATGAGACCCCCGCTCATTCATCATCTACTTAGGATAGCGGAGGAGTTTAAGTACCTCTGCTAACTCATCTACAACCTGCAGTGGGCACTCCAGGCTTTTCCGTCTGAAAATCATGACTTCAGACTTTCCATCACATCTATTTCACACTGTGCTGCAAACCACTGCACTATGAGGGCATTACATAATGAAGCCAAAAGAATCACATCATCTGCAAAAACCAGGGACAAGATCGTAAGGCTACTGAACCCAACAACCTTCCCACATTGGGGAGCCTACACCCGGCTTCTTCTACATAGGTTGTGTCAGTGGGTGTCAGGAAACTTTTTGAAGTATCCCTTCCACCACTTGACTCTATCCTTAGTTGATTCAGTGTAGGCAGAGAACTTTTCCCATCCAAGTTGATCTGCCACAATTGCTACAAAGCCAACCAAAGATCTCACTCCATGGCCTCAAAGTACTCCCACACCCAAGTTTTAGCTTCAGCCACTACTATAGCTGTACTGCTATTGGTTTGCCAGTACCTGCCAGCTGCCAGCAACGTCTCACAAGTCAAACAAGCTCAATAATACTCAGCTGACATATTCCTTTACCTCCAGTGTCTCTCATTTGGTTCACCCCTATGACAAGCACCAACTACCTTAAGGCCAAAGAAACATGCGGTCATCTCCTCCTTGGAGATGCAGAACAGTGGGAATTCACACTGAATGTCCCCATTCTCCCTCAGAATGCTTCCGAAGTGCTACCAGAGATTGGAGCTGAACATCTTCTGGATCAAGGGCTTCCTGGTCCATCTTCACACTTTGGGGACTTAGGGCCTGTTTGGCATCCTCCCTATCACCTGACCCAATTCATCTCAAAGAGGTGATTAGTTAATTCCTTGTCTGCCCTCTTCAATTGAGTGTCCAAGCCACAGAGAAGCAAGCCTCTTTTCAACTGGGAAAAACCCATCTTCTTCACATACTTCAAATAATGCCAACTAGCCCAAACAGATAAAGTTGAACTTGAGCAAATCACATTATTTTCTCAGAAAATTACAGCAACAGAAAAAACAGATTTTGGAACTGATTAAGTCTATACATGGATTATCCGTGCAATGAAAGTGGGTAAAGATGGCAGATGTTACACTGGTTGTTTACTAGCTAATGCTTTATTATTATGAGAAACACGTGGTCTCCATTAAATTGATGTGGAAGATACATTTGTAGACAGCTGAACATCAGGGTGCAATGGTTCACCAGAGAGCTGAACATTTCCGAGGCTGACCAAGGGTAAGTGATCATGGTTGATCAGCTGAAAACCATTCGACTGTGGTCATCGACCTGTTGCTCATGTAGCTCAAACTCAAACTTTTCCTTAGACATCCCAGTTTAACAGGATTCACAGAGACTAAAAACCATTACAAATACTGTAAGGAAACAATAACAATTTAATCCCCTTCCTCTGCTCTCTGTAAAAAACCTCTACTACATCCTGAATATGTAAAGCATCACAAAAATGCACAATCGACTTTCCATTTCATTGTGGTTAATTATATTGAGTTAAATACTGTACTGTTATACTTAATTATTAATTATTTTAGCAGACATTATTTGAGGTGCAGGGATATGCTGTATTGAACTTAGAATAGTCCTGACTTTATTCTTTCCCGACTTGTAGTCTCAACTGACAGAAAAAGAGCATCGCAGCTTCTGGGCATATGTTTTTAAGTTTACTGCATCTTCGCTGTCTAACCTGGGGACATACAGCGAGGGCAGTTTTATGTGTACTTCTGTACAAAATGTGAGCATAAAAAACAGAAAAGGTGAAAACACATATCGTTGCATCAGCACCAGCAGTTGAGAAAACAGAAGACCTGTTCTTCCAATTTCCTGTAAATATGTCTTCAGCCATTTAAGCTGAATATTGCTTCTTTACCTGTAGAAATCAGCATCACAAAAAACATATTCCCTTACCTAAAGCTGAGATTTTATAGCTCATACAGACTATGAAATACCTGCACATATACCTTCACAGCCACAAAACTTAAAATCAAAAAGAAATCTCTCCATCTTCTGCACATATATAAACTCATTGGTGACCTTTCAGGCTAATAATTAATTGTCCCTGCTAAACTGGCCCAGACTAATATGCCACCTCAATTTGGTAGACTGAACCTTGTTTACCCTAATCTTCTGTTAAATCTACAGCAGCTCTGCTGCTCTGAAGCTCACCTCAAATTTAAAGAGACTGGTTGAGAATTGTTAGAGGTATTCTGCAATGAATTTAAGATCTGAACAAGAGCACATATTGAGCTATTAAGTAGAGAAAAAAAATCACCACAAAGATGTTGCAAAAGATGATTTATTCAGCACTGATTTTAATGTTATGCAAGTTCATGTAAGTTTAGGCAAATTAAATGCAACAATGACATTTATTCCACAAGCAGAACATTGTAAATGTGAACGTCACAATAATAATATTACATCCAAGTCAAACTTTAGTGTTCAAAAAACTGTCAACAATACAGACAAACTGTGGCACAATTTTTATATGTATTTACTTAAGAACGACACAAATTCTGATTTGTGAACTATTTTCCTGGCATAGTACACTGGAATTTTTGCTTGAAATTTTAAAGAAAATGTGAATAATCTGGGGGACAAAAATTAAAAATGCTTTAAATGCATTTGATGGCAGGTGTACACAGTTAAGTGGAGTTTTTATTTCATCTTGTAAGCTGCTTTGAACAGTGCACTGGTTCAAAATAACAACTTTAAATGCTTAATATCATGAAGTAAATCATACTTCCTCCCTCGCTTTGACTTTCTTTCAACAAAAGTCAAGCAGTCAGACCCTTTTAGAGCTAATCTGTTCTCTATTATTAAACCGGAAAACTCATTTACTTTTTTTTATATTCAGACAGGCCACAGGAAACTAGCTGATACATAAACCTGAGATGAAATGGTTATTAACTAAAAAAGTAGAATATATACTAACACCACAGTGAAGCGAATGCTCTACTGGTTCCATTTAAATATCCACCAAGAATGTTTAATGGGTTTTAAGCTGTGAGCAGCTGACAGTGTGAATTAAAATATAGATAGAATGAAGCTCCTTCAAAAGGACAATGCTCAATCAGATATGGTTGGTCCAAAGCATAGATAGCCTCTCAAAAAACTGACTTATGTGACAAAATACACAGTGATCACAAATGCCTATGAGAGACAAAGGTGCGTTACAAATGTACTGATTACGGTCTACAAGTTACCCCGCATAATGAGTGAGTACCACTTAGGGCTGTTCGATATAACGATATCTATTGGATGACGATATAAAAACATCTATCGTTTCATTTTACGCTATCGTTTGTTTCATGGTGTTGCAAAATAAACTGTTTACGGCAATATTTTTTCATCGTTTTAATGGTCACTGTAGTGGCTATATTAATTTCTTAAAGTTCTCTCTTCTTATTATATTTTATATAACCACACTACAGACTGGCAAGCGCCTGTTTTTATGCGTTGTCGTTAGCAACAACATCACGTGTCCGCTTGTTTATTTTCCACATAAACCTTTCACAATAAAGCTCAAGATCCTGTTGAGACTTTTCAAAATAAACCAAATCACGTGAAAGAGTATGCAGAGTATTTACGGATGAGAAGCAAAAAAGAGCCGTCAGGTGCTAAAAAAAAATAAACTTTAGGTTACGGTCACACTGCAGGTCTTAATGCTCAATTTTGATTTTTTGATCAAATCCGATTTTTTTTGTCTGCTTGTTCACACTACAAATAAAATGCAACAGCAAACGCGCTCTAGTGTGAACGCTCAAAGCGGCCCGCATGCGCAAAAGAAGACGTCACACACAACGCGCTCGGTTTAGACCCAGAGCAAACAGTATTGTTTGACTTCGGACTTTACGTTTCCCAATTTTTGCTTTAAGTTATTTTGTTATTTACATAATAATGTAAATAACCTAATAATGATCCTTATTGCTGTTTTAGAGAGGAGCGGTGCTTCAAAGGATAGTTGCAGATTTCTGTCAGAATCTGCAGATTATACAGTACAAATAAAATGTTCACGTTTCTCCAACGTTGTCTTCCCAACAGTTTCACTGACATCTACACAGGATGGCCAGGAAGCGTTCGCGATGTCTTCTCCGGCGCTGATAATTGGCGTCTGTCTTGTGTCAGTGACGTAAAAGTTGGATTTAATGCGACATGACCGCTCAAACAGCAGTCGCTTTCTAAAACATCGGATATGTATCGGATTCAGTACCACATACGAAAGTGACCCAGATCGGATTTGAAAAAATAGGATTTTCACACTGTCATACCGTGATCGGATATGGGTCGGTCAATATCGCACAGCTCTAGTACCACTGATGTAAAGGTAGCAGAAAGATTATTGATATTTAGCAGGATTTTTTAAAGTTATGATTGTTGTGTGCACTGATGACACAGCTGGTCTGTGGAAAAGCTGATTGCCAAGCAAAAAGTCTAACTACATAGTACTTGCGTCTTGATGAAAGGTTGTCAGCACTGAACTGCAGAGCAATGAATCGAGATCATGTAGGCCAGAGCTGGAGACTTATCAGGGAGGACGATAAAAACACTTTACAGTCATTCTTCAAATCTTAAAATTAGAAATAAAAGGATAAATTTTAGGTTACATGCGACCGAAAGAACGAGACTACGGATACAAGCGCCAGAAATGAGCTTCCTCCAAAGGGTGGCTGGTCTCTCCCTTAGAGATAGGGTGAGAAGTTCAGCCATCCACGAGGGGCTCAGAGTAGAGCCGCTGCTCCTCCACATCGAAAGGAGTCAGTAAAGGTGGTTCGGGCATCTGACAAGGATGCCTCCTGTGCATGTCCCACCGGGAGGAGGCCCCAGGGCAGACCCCAGGACACGCTGGAGAGATTATATCTCTCGGCTGTTCCGGGAATGCCTTGGTGTTCCCCCAGACAAGCTAGAGGAGGTGGCTGGGGAGAGGGAGGTCTGGGCTTCTCTGCTTAGGCTGCTGCCCCTGCGACCCGGCCAGTCTACCACCATCTGACAACCACCTGTCATTAAAGAAGACTCAGTATTCCCTGACCATTTGCAAGTGGTTGCTGGCAGGTGCAGGTAGTAGGAAAATGATTGCTAAAGCCTTCAGATAGAATAGATCAGTGACTCCAAATCAGTTGACAAGAGCCTCCTTGAGATTGCTTTGGTCCTAAGGTATTACTGCGCTGGACAGACACTACAAACACTGCCAGCTGCTCTCTGAGCTGTAATGAGACTATAAAAAGTGCGACACAAACCAGAAGCAAAAGCAAAAGGTCCGCCTTATAAAACACGTTAAAAACAGCTCGGGAGCATAACTTTTACTTTGAAGGCAAGCATTTTACATTTATGTCACACTTTTTCGAGTTGTACTGTTGCTCGGCTAGTAGTATAAATATTTGCAGATAAGCATGAAAAACTACAGGCAACTGTTGCAATCTGATAGCAACCACAAATCACTAGGTGGTTTTTGGTGCAGCACCGTCTTTGCCTCAGATTTCACCCAGCAAGAGCCGGCAACCAGTCGTTTTTTCGAAGCAACTGTATCACGTTGGTTGTAATATGTTGGACAGCTCTTAAGTGACTCTTAATGTGCATATGACATCACACAAGGAACATCAGTAACAGGCTTCATTACCAGGAAAGGCAGTTAAGTTGTCCCTTGGTGTCTGTGTGCTGTGTGCAGAGAAATTTATGTTAACTGAAAAAACCTCTGCTCATCCTTCCGTAGCCCTTGGACGGTGTAAAAAGATTTGATGGACAGATGTCTGTAAGGGGATCACTTCCTCAGAGGATGTAGCTACTAGCAAGCTGACTGAATTACTGTAGTGAGCCAGTTCCTCTGTTATTCATTCCTCTCTGAATCTTTCTGAATTACTTTCCCTGACAACATTTTCTATTCTGTCTTTCTCAGATATTTTTATGTGACAGCTGTGTTTCTTGTCCATTTGATTGGGGGGGGGGGGGGGGGGGGGGGGGGGGCTTTCTTACTCTTTCTGCAGTAAGAAAGTCAGGAGTATTTTCAAGAGAAAATACAGCGGGTAGATTAAGTACTAAACACATCACCAAATCTCTAAGTAAATATAAATTCTAAAGGTGCTGTTGATATTGAAATTCTCACCAGTCGGTAACAACCGATGCAATCTACGCATACACAGAAATCAGACCACAGATGTCCATAAATTATGTGTAATAATAACAAACGAACAAAGAAAAAGTATCAAACACGTGAAGAAAGGGAAGTACAGAAAGGCATGGAAAGTCATGACACCAGCTGAAATGTAACAGTAATTAGAAGCAATCCTGCCACTTAGTGCAAATTAATATCAGCTGGTTCAGTCCCAACTGATGGCCTAGAAAAAGGTGTCTCATTACCAGGGTGTCGCACATCTCATTATGGGTAAAACCAATGATCTCTCTCAAGACCTTTGCAACACTTATTGTTGCAAAACATGCCGATGCTGTTGGTTACACAAGAACTACTGAAGGTTCCAGTGAGCACTGGTGGGGCCATAATCCAGATATGGAAATAGCATCATTTTACCATAAACTTCAGACAGAGAAGTGAAAAGAATTATCAGATGAGTTGTCCAACAGCCAAGGACCACTTGTGGAGAACTACAGAAAGGGCTGGAATCTGCAGGTACAATTATTTCAAAGAAAACAACAATAATTAATGCTCTCAACTACCACGGCCTGTATGCAGGCTCACCGTGCAAGACTCCATTGCTGAAGAAAAAGCATTGCGAAGCATGTTTAAAGTTTGCTGAACAACATTTAGACAAGCTTGTGAGATACTGGGAGAATATAGTCTTTAGAAATGTATTTACTTAGACAACTGTTGACGTGTTTCATATTTATTTTACCCTCTGTGCTCTGTATGTATTTGCCTAACCATCTAAACAACAACGCAGCCAAAACATTTATCTAATTTATTGTTCTGTTTAATCCACTAGTGTGTGGTGCTTCACCAGGAAGATCCCTAATCCTAAATATTAAATACTCCCTCTGAGTTTTCTAATTGAAGCACTTTATGTCTATATATTTGTCCAAATCTAATTCAGTTTCAAGTGAGCTTGACAAGGTTAGTCATTCTTTGGTGCTTGGTGAATGCGCAGCTTAAGTCACATATTGAAAACCAACTCTTTTTTCCCTTTTTTTTCTTTAAATGAAACATGAGGTTTTTTCTTTTGTTTGTTTGTTATTTTACAGGGGTTCTGTCTTTCCAAAAAAGGGAAAACAACATGTTGGTAGATGATATAGACGATATATAGAATGCCAAGCTTCAAAGATCTTCCATAAGGGTGGCACAATAGTGTACGCTTATTTGTTGCACTCACTGTACTCATTGATTATTTGGACAATTAACATAAAGATTTAATAAATAAAAACAGTCAAAAACAAAAAAAAAACCCAAAACATCCAACAAGAAACGTTTCTTCTCCACTTCTTGTTTATTATTCAAGTCTTATTTTCCTCTTTATCCCTCACATATTCTGTCACTGTCACACATTCTCACTATCACACACACACAGACACATAAATACACACTGTGAGCTTGTCTCCTCCTGTCCTCATTAGTAGGCAAGGCCCCCAATCTTGTTTGCACACTCCACTGTTCTGACTAAATGAGAAAATTAATGAGCTGGGGTGAGCTAGAGGGAGCACCACAACCTTCGATGCCCCCTTTACCCAAACCCCGTCCCACCCCACGTCATCCACGTACTCCTCAGTCCACCCCTTTTTAACTCTTTCACCTTCCTGCTCTGTCTCCTTTCTTCATCTTGCACATCCTTCTTAATTTCACGCTGTGCTGCCACTGATGCCGGTCTTGACCCTGTAGATGGGCCTTTGGTAAGCAAAGATGGTGATGTAAAACGTGACCCACGCCTTCTTCGTTGTTCTTAATGCTTGGCTGGAGGTACACTACACACTTACTAAAGAGGAAATTGATGATCAAGAAGAAAAGCTGTGTAGCTAAAAAACTGCTGTTTGATTATAACTTGTTTTAATAAAACGGTAGAAGAGGCAAGATGTGCACAAAAAAAACCACTTAAATGTACAGTTGCTCAAATAACTCTTTGTTTAAGGAATAATACTCCAACATAATGCTGATGCACAGAAGCTGAGTCACCCATACACCTAGACATTGTTTACACTTTCATGAATATAGGAAAGAAAGGATATAAACAAGTAGCCACTTGCCTTGAATAGAATATTAATAATGGATTGTTCAGATTTACTGAATGCTTTGAAAATGCATACACAAATACAAAGACACAGAAAGGTGTTAAAAACATTTGCAAACAAGCTCCAGGGAGGTTGAAGACTTATTTAAAGCCATGTTTGTACTGTCTGCTGCCTCAGCTCAACCACGGATTTGATTTCTTACCTAACCGGCGTGAGACAAAAAGTAAAAAAAAAAACAAAGACTGCATCTTTTTAAAAAAAATAATAATTCAATTTTTGGTCCATTGACAAGAACTGGCTCAAAGTAGGTGATAAGGACAGTCCATGCAAGAGGTTTAGTTAAATAAAAAGATAGTAACCGAGAGAAAAATATTATATTTGTTCATGCCAGGTGACAGTTCATCTGAACCAGCTTTTATGCCCTGGAAGACACAGGCGAGCTGCATTAGCTGACCTCCCATGCAACTTCCAGCAGCAGGTCAGGAGAGTGGGAGGGTCATCTAGTCCACAGTAAACAGCAGCATTCTGCAGCAGTACAGCATTCTCTCCTGAATTAAACTTCAGTGTCTTTATTGTTGTTTATCAACCTTGTTTCATTTGAAAGGTTGCAAAGCATCTACCTTTCAAAGTTTTCAAAAATGTGTCCTTGCAAAAGAGCAAAAGAAAATGTCACTGAATGCCAGTTCTGTCAGTTGAAATGACATTCGTTGCTGCCGCAGATGTAACTATCATGCACAACACACTGTTCTTTCAACACCAACAGACTTACATTAGCTGGTGCATGTGATTAGTACATATCTTAGACATTTGGTCATTTTTCCATTTTATTTGATGAAAGGAACTGAGACAGCAGATGAAGTACGATTGTAAATTTTCTTTTTTAAACAGATCTTGAATTAAATAAAATATCTTAAGGCAATCATTGCACCACAAGCCACTTTGCAGAATGATTGAATGAATGAATTTCTTTTTTTTAAATGCATCAAAGAAGTGTCAGAGCATTTTGAGCAAGTCACTTAAAAGCAGTCATTTTCAACTATAACTACCAGCCGGTCCTTACACACTTTCAAGTGTCTGTTTGAACTAGATGACTAAGATCGGATGGACAGAGCATCTGAGAAGTGCTCACACTGCTTCACTTTTTCACATTTTGTCATGTTACAGGCTTAATTAGGATGGGTATCGTTTAGGTTTTATCCGATACCGGTGCCAAACCGGTACATTTGAAACGGTGCCGGTGCTTAAACGGTGCTCAAACCGGTGCTTAAAGAATGGAGAACACAAAATTGGTCCAAAAACCTCTCATGTTCAGCTGTTTTTTTGTAAAAAGGTAACAGTGTTAGCCTTTTCTGCATATATGGTATCACTCTTGGCTAGAAGCAGTGCTTAAACAATGGAAAAAAAACACAAACTTTGTCCAAAAACCTCTCATGTTTAGCTGTTTTCCACTTTTTCTTTGGTCATTTTAGCCTTTTTGACCAGGGTGAAGGGAGTATCTGCCATCAAACAAGAAGACAGCTGTATGCAAGCAGCAACAAGCTGCAACTCCGGGTCCGATAACAGGCACCACACCCGCAGTAGATGTGCTCGGTTTGAGGTCTCGCAGCAAGCTATCAAATACGGCGCATTTTTCAGCTTTTAAAAAAAACACTATGCGTCGCCAGGTGTTTCATCAGATTTGAGGTGTTACCTCCTTTGACAGTATTACAGTATCAGCTTAAAGCACTTGTTGCAGGCTGCTGAGTTTGCATATTTTGCTGTGAAGTACAGCCAGACTTTTGACCGCTTCGCCTTGGGCATTTTTAATCTGTAGCTCTGCTCTAAAAGAACGTACGTACCTGGACCCGCCTACTATCCTCGGAAACGTAAAATGATTGGCTAGAATCTAAAGTGTATCACAGCTCAGGAAAAAAAAGCACCGAAATAAAGCACCGATATGTGCGCTGCTTTTCGGTCTGGTTACTACCGTTTATGTCAGAACCGGCACCGGATACCGGTACCCATCCCTAGGCTTAATTCACCTCAAACTACCACACAAAGTGAAAAAAAGTTTGCTTGAAATGAATTAAAAATAAAAACAAAAATATAACATGCACATGTGTATTCACAGCTTTTGCCATGATACTCAAAATTGAGCTCAGGTGCATCCGTTTTCCACTGATGAGCAACTAGATGTTTCTCCAACATTAGTGGAGTCCACCTGTGATAAATTCAGTTGACTAGACATGCTCTGGAAAACCACACACTTGTCTATATAAGGTCCGATAGTTGACAGCGTGTGGCGAAACACAAACCAAGACATGAAGTCCAAGTACTTTTTCGCAGGCCTCTGAGAAAGGACTGTATCGAGGCACAATTCTGGGGAAGGGTACAATTCTGCAGCACTGAAAGTCCCAGTGAGCAAAGTGGCATCCATTATCCATAAATGGAAAAAGTTCCAATCTGAGTAATCAGGGTAGAATGGCCTTATTGAGGAAGGTGCCCTGATGGTTATTCATACAGAGCACCGGCATTGTTCTGTGGACAGAGGAAAACCTACAAGAAGGAACAATTGTTCCAGTTGCTAACTCTGGTAATCCAAGTTATTACTTTTTATTTAAAAAAAAATCTGTGACCAAGAATATGGAAAAACCAGATAAAAGAAAAGCTACTTTTATGTAATTAATATGATGCATATATCCCTGTCTGGTTGCTTATAGTAAGTAGGCTTGTGCTGATGGGATGAGTGGCATTATGTTACTTAAACTGCTTTCATAAAGTAATTTGTTACAATAATCTGACATTAATCCGTAACGCAGGCTGAGACATAAAGTAAACATACTGACACAAACCCCTATCTCCATAAAGAAATATAAATGATTATTCTAAGGTTCTTTCCCGCTAGCTTTTTGTTAGCGTGTCATCTTTACAGATGTTTGCTGAGAGGCTGTTTCTGGCCAAGTTTGCACTTTCCCATGACATTCTTGTCCTTTTGTGCAATAAAAATGAAAGCAACGTCCATATCTCTACTCCTCAAAACCTGCAGAGTGCACTACCATTGTCCTACCTGCAGACAAACTGAAGTCAGCAGACTGTAGTGCAGCAATTACCTACCCATTATGTAGGTAATTGAAAAACTCTGTGCAAGTAATGACATAACTGTATCTGTAATGTAATAAATGAATTTAGCACAGTGATGTGTTATTGCACTTTCTACCTTACAGAAAAAATGTAATGCCATTACAGCAACATATTACACCCAGAATTGCTAATATTACTGTCAATTATAACAAAAGAAACAACGGACTTGGTTCAAAGAATACTTCAAATACCTCCCACCTCACTCATGAAACCTAAATCTGGTTTCTTCTCTTTTTTTGGACATTAAGTGCTTTGCGTCCTCTGCTGATCCATGGTTATCCCCAAATAAAATATTATAAATGAGAGCAAAAAGGAAGCAGGAAGCTTGTGTTGTATTTTTTTATGCAGGGTCTAATAACTGAATGGGTCCACAGGGGAGATATTGCACTGACTCCAGAAAGCTCACACTTGGATTTTAATCACCATTTGAAATGAATAAACCATTATTGCATCCCTTCCACTGCCTTTCCATACAAAGCAAATGGCCTACAGGAATCAGATCAGCTGATATATTAACTAAGATTAAACCTAATACATTTTAAATACAGGGGATGATAGGATAGTAGATGAGAATGGGGAGCTATTTATTATTTTAAAAAATGGAAGAAGAAAACTAAGTGATAAGGGCGGTAGGGAAGAAAACGTCACCAAAACAAAGCCAAATTAAGTACCACTGATCGACCATTTAGCTCACACACGATGAATCCTCAGTGTTGCAGCTACTCATTAAGAGCAAAATCTGAATTATATTCTAGTCTTGTGATAAGACGTGCTCAAGGAAGTAACTCAGGTCTGTAAATAATAGAAGCAGTTAGAATTTAAGAGTGATGCACACAGAGGGAAGAAGAAAAAACCAAAGCTGGTTTGATCAATCGGAAAAAGCCGAGAAGATGTATTCTTCATTTTAGGTGGTTATTTCATACCCTTCCTTGGAACTGCTTTTATTTCACAAGAACATCTTATGTTTGTTTATCCAAACCTCTCATGGGAGAATGTCATATGAAAGAACAGAAGATAAGAATTCCCTCAACACTGGATTAAACCTCACACACAGTCTGCAAAACTTCTCCATCTGAGACTGAAATGTAAGTCTGTCTTTGTTTAGATTAAACAAAATATAATTTTTTTTCTCCCAGTGATAATACTGTGAGCTACTGTAACTCACACGGTTATTTAATTCTGATGCTAAACAGAGTAAGAATTTATGGTCGCTTCAGGTGAGGATCACTGTTCGAATTAATTACATGACTGCAACTTACATCTTATTCTTACGATTTTTGTTAACATTTCTATTCTTAATAATGCTGTCTGGTTAAGTTGAATGATGAGGAAGTAGGTAAAACTGAACATCACAACCAAGGTATGCACAACCGGGCTACAGCGGCAGACGACCACGCTGGTTGCCTTTCGTGTCAGCTAAAAGCAAGAAACTGAGGCTACAATTAGCACAGGCTCACTAAAACTGGACAACAGAAGATTAGACAAATGTCATCCAGTCTAATGAATTGTGATCTCTGTATAGCTCCATCTTGCCTTTTAATCATTGATCAGGCTGTTGGTGGCGGTGTAATGATGTGGGGAACATCTTCTTGGCGCACTTTGGGCTCCATAGTCCCAACTGTAATTTAAGCCTACCTGAGTATTGTTGCTGACATGTAAATCTCTTTATCAACATGGTGTACCATCTTCTGATGGCTGCTTTCAGTAAAATAACTTGTTATTTTACAAAGCTCAAATCATCTCAAAGTGGCCTCTTGAACATGACAGAGAGTACTCAGATGGGCTCCACAGCCACCAGATCTAAGCTCAATAGAGCACCTATGGGATATGGTGGAACTGGATGTACAGCTGAAAAATCTGCAGCAACTGTGTGATGCTATCATCATCATCGAGCAATCGTTCCAGCACCTTGTTCAATCTATGCCACGAAGGCAGTTCTGAAGCTAAAAGGGCGTTTAATCTGGTCCTGGCGAGTTGTACCTTACAATGTGTCTGGTCAGTGTAGGTCAAACTTAAACCAAGAAGCTGATCTCCAAGTTGTGCTTTCAACTTTGCCTAAATTCTGCTTTAGTACTGCTAGTACAAGTGACAATACTGACACCATCCAGGCTGATGTACTATCAATGTGTTATCTGCCACACCGGTACATTATCTGGATTTGAACACAAAAGCAGCTAAATATTGTTACATTCCCTTTAAAGAATGTAAAGAGGGAAAAAAATCAAACACAAAGTTAATGCTTTCCATGCTGCTTCCAGGTCCTGACCTCGGAGTTCCTCTCCGCATTCCTATTGGTTGCCAGTGTTCCTGTGTTATAAGTCACTGGCTGTGCAGGTGGAACCAGTGGATGCTTTCCGAGGCCTATATAAACTGACTGAAGCTACACTTCAGGGCCTTTTGGCCATTTCTGCGGCTGCCGTGCTGTCGAGTGTTGCGTATGTTGCTAGCCTAGGTTTACCTACATGTTTTATTGTTCAGCTTACTGATTTGACCTTTGTGTCTCTACATTCTGTTACAGTGCCCAGAGGAAGCTTGTAGGGAAGAGCTGCCATTTCCCTTTGATATCCACCCTTTTCTCCTGTTTGACTTGGGTGATAGGAAGTTGAGGTTTGTGATTTTTTTAGTCTGGCTAATTTAATCAGTTTTGTTGTAAGTTAAGGCTTTTTGTTTGCTGTGCTGGTCTTGGGACTCCTGAAGTTATGTATGCTTCCCTCTGTCAGTCTCTTGGCAATAAAACTTTTCAAACGGACTCAATAAGCCTCCCTGCATTTCTCTTTCTAGTTATGTTATATTTCCTCACCCCTTTTAACTTCTTGGGGTTATAACAATATGCACATCTGTGTGGCCTGCATAGCACATTTGTTTCGCTGAAGTTAGTTGGCCCAAATGTCATCCTCTGACTCCTTATATCTACAAAACTGGGCTTGTTGAGGTTCTTGGTAGCAATTTCACTTTATCATAGTGTCCCTCCTAACAACTCACGAGGAGGAACCACCGGTTACCTATACACAGTTTTCTCACCAAACTGACAGAGTAAACGTAGAGAGCAGGTGGAAGGAAAGGAATCATATTTGTAGATGATAGGTTAATACCCAACACGGGCACTGAAGGATGCCCAACTCTCACGCTCACTGCAGTAAGCCTGCAAGCTTGGATCAATTCTCAGAGTGAAGCAAAGAGGAGAAGGAGATGGGGAAGCAATCCAGGCCGCCCATACATCGCTCAGCCTATCAATACCATTTGTCAACTGTCATGGCCTTGCCCCAGCTCACCCTCTGTCTTCTCATGAACTCGTTATTCATTCAGACGTTTTCATACTGGCAGACAAACCTGGCTCCAACATCTGCCTCTCAACCTTGAGACAAATCACCTGAGAGTGTCTGACTGATGGATAGTTTCCTGAAAACTGTGAAGAGCAGGATCTCCCAAAGCTCAACGACAAGTCAGTGTCAATTAATCATAATCATCTTGAATATTAAGAGGCAATGTCTTCCAAAAATGTTAAAGATAGGGGACCATGACAAGACTATTACAGTATGCACTCACCATGAAGCCTCAGAACACATCAGTATTACTTTCTCCGCACTTTTTCAATCTAACACCACATGATCTAGCTTCTTATTAAAAATCATCATGTCAAGGAAAGATTTTTAGGAAATATCCAACTCCAGGTTAATATAGCATTGATTCTCTACAATGCCATTTTTGTATTCATTTCATTTGAGCTGAATGCACGGCTAATCTGCAGGCATTTTAGTTATATTCATGGTGTAATGAAACTGGTGCAGGAAAAGAAGCTCAATGCCAGCATTTTAAAGATGTATTAATACATTTCATCTGATATATCAAAGAAAGAGGACCTAAAGTGATGAAATGGGCGAGATAACGTTGAGAGTCATAGAAGATTTGATGAAAAATTGTAACTAATAAAATGAATGAGAAAGGAGGTGTTGTAAAAATGATGAAAATCAAGAGCTGTAATAGGACAAATGCTTTGGATACTTTTCCAGTCATTAATATATTTTTTTCTAAGTTGAACCACTTCTTTATCAGACCTTGAGACAAAAAGCTTTTTAAAAATGTATTTGAAATATAGAAAGCAACAGTATCAGTCTGACAACCATTATCTTCCACTGTGACAAAGTGAATGATTATCCCCACCATATTTAAGATGGGTGGAGGAGGTCATATGTAAAAAAGTATTTGATTCAAAGCTATAAGTTTCTCCATATTTGTTTTTTCAAGTATTTTGTGACAAACACAAAAACTTGCCAATATAATAACTTGCCTGTTCAGTGCATCGGCAATCTGGCAGATGAACTTAAACTTCACCAACTACAAGTGGTGACAATAGTCCTTGTTCTGCTGTGCAGGCATACTGAGCTCAGCTTGGCATTAATCACCTCCACAGTGCATCTCCAGAATAAAACAAAGACTTTTATTAACAGATGCAGTCCACGGTAGAGTAGATCTTCTATGAAGCAGCTGAATAACATGAAGGGCCACCACAATAGCAACAGGGCTGATTAGCCATTTGAGATAAAACAAGATGGTATGGGCAAGGGCCACCCGGTTATTAAAGACTGATGTTTTAAAATGCAGTCCAGCAGATTTCCTACTAGGAAATCAATCACAGACTGCATCAATCTCTGAGATGGAGGAAAGAAAAATGAGTCAAATGCAAAAATGTTTTTCTTTACTATAAATCTTTAAAGTGACAAATATAGCCTGAACCATGTCAGAAATCACAATATTTAAGCCAAGCTAAAAGCTAATCTGCCCCATCTGTCCCTTGATTCATATACACAGTTTAACGAGAAACCTATACAATAATATATACAGTAAACATCCTAAGTAACATTATTCATAATTGCAGAAATGTTCTCACTAAAAAATAAATAAATAAATAAATAAATGTAAAATGGATCTGAATACCTCCTCTCAGACATTAATGTAGTGGGTCATTTAACATAAACTCAAGTTAAGTCAGGTACCTGTTAAGTTTAAGAATTCATTGGTCTCTAACACTAAAATTAGCTTCTAATAAACGTTTATGAAGTTAAGTATTCTTCAGGTCGTCATTTTGTAAAATAAAACAAAAAAATAATGGCCTTCTAGAAGCTTTTTATGATGGAGAGTAAGTTCACGGGAAGCTAATCAGCTCAACATCGAATTAAAACCCAGCAGTAGCACATGAAGAAAAAGTACTTTTTATTCATTAAAGCTCAACTGAATTAGCAAAAAGGCACCTTTATTTGTTTAACAATTGTACATTAAATGATTAGCAATGCCAAATACAAACATTGTATATGTTATAATTATGTGATTATACAGAAGGAAGTGTATTTAATCACTTTTAACAGAAACACTGAATAATCAGGCTCTGTAGACCTCAGTGATGATTACCACAAACCCTATTTACACATGGTATTAATTAACAAAGACTTTTTTCCACAGAGGACAATTCAAATTAACATTGGGAAAAGCACAATATACATTATAGAATTACAGACGGATGAACTCCATATAGCTGCTCACTGTCACACTATTATGACAGGTATTCCATAGAGCGTTATTATTTTTGAAACCTGCTCTTTTCTTGCTATGAAACGTCAAAATGTGCTGTGAAACAGGGCTGTGTTGTGCAATTATGAAGGCAGAATTGACAAGAGGTCAGACAACAGTGATCACATTCCTGCTGCTGTACTTGGTTTCCCTTTACCCAAAACAGGGTTTGTAGTTTCTGCTTAAACGCATGCAACGCAGAGTTAGGTGACCACAGGGAAGATCATTTTCATAGCTGTGTGGTCAAATTAAGTCATAAAATTCCATGTGAAACGCTGCTGAACTGGTATGTGGTCTGTCAAATGTCCCCTTTTTTTACTTACATTGAATTAATATGGCCTTTATCCACATAGGAAATCAAATATAGACTGCATGCGCTTTCAGTATCAGGTGCAGAAGCCTTAAAAGTACATAAAGGAATTTTTTTAGGTTATTTAACGGGGAAAAAAATAAGTGTTGTACTCACAAATATACATTGTTTATTGTGTAATTACATCGTCCTACAATTTGATGTGTTCTCATAAACGTAGAATTAATCCATTAAAAATGTAAAGATCACAATGACTATTTCAAACTATAAATGACCATTTAATATTTGTTTCTCTTGCCACCCTCATCTCCACCTCAACCTCTTCGTCACCTCAAACCTCCCCTCCTGAGCTGAAGTCAGGGCTGTAACACACATAAAAATGTTTATTTGTTCCTGATATTGTCACAATTTTCTTTCTTTGTTTTTGTCAGCAGATCAGGCATGTGACCTTTTTGTCTCCTGACAGGTGACATTGAGCTGGCTAAACAGCAATGACAGCTGGCTATAAATTAACATTGTGTTAGGCTTGAGTGTCCTGAAAGTCACACATTCCCTCTGATAACAGTTTCATTACATCCTCACATACAGTGTGAGGATGTCAGAGTGAAGGAATGCTAAACTTCAAAGAGCCTCACTAAGTTTTTGAGATGGTTCAAGGGTAAAAATGTATGACACAGCAAAAATATTTAAATGACACATATACATTTTTTTACATTTCTGATTTATAGTTAAGGGCTAATATTATTCAAATATGTTCAAATATAATTTAATTGGGAAGATGCAAAGCAGCCATCCACGGCTGTAATTGGGTGCATTTAAATTAATATTTTTGATTTCTTTTGACAGACTAAAACATGTTTGTCCCACAGCAGCTACTGTAGCAACAGTTATGAACTTATCCAGCAAAGCACAGGTCAGCTTACTGCACTCTGCAATCTACTGACATCTAGTGGTGAGATTTTGTACACCGGACCTTTAAGAAGAGTTCCCAGTATGGTGTCTAACATTGTAACATCAAATGTTAGCATCAATTCTGATATGATGGTAAACATCACAATCTCATCAGTCAGTGCTGTAATGTGCTGTTATAATATTCCGCTTATCCTTTTCAGGGTCGCAGGGGGTGCTGGAGCCTATCCCAGCTGTCATAGGGCGACAGGTGGGGTACATCCTCGACAGGTCGCCAGTCTGTCGCACAGCTAACCCACATTGACAGACACATTGACCTAACTCATATTCACACCTATGGGCAATTTAGATTAATCAATTAACCTATCCCCACAAACTGCCTGTCTTTGGTGGGAGGAAGCCGGAGTACCCGGAGGGAACTCCACACAAACCCGGCCTGATGGTGGAATTTAACTCAGGACCTTCTTGCTGTGAGGCAACAGTGCTAACCACCGTGCTGCCCCTTGTTATAATATTTCCCAGCTTTATTTGTTAAAATACTGTATGTGCCATGTTTGATATGATGAGCTAGGTGTCATTTACAAACTATAACACATTTTCTTCATGTGTGAAATATGTATTAGATATTCTTTGTTTTCATTTATATAATATGCTTTTAATCACATGGATAACAGATAACTCCCCCCCAAAAAAATCTAAATTTCTGATCTTGTGATAAATTAATTTACTGCATTACCCATTATTTCTTGTTTGATCTTGCCCTCGCAGCACTTTTCTTGTCTTACAAAACAGCCTTTAAAGCATTATGCAATCAGTAACTATTACTATACTATACTATACTTACTATACTTTACTATATACCTCAGCTGATGATGCTGATTTCTCACAGATAACATTTCTTACCGTCAGTGTGGGGGTGTTTGTGAGATGCAACTGTTGAACCTTCCTATCAGTAAATATTAACAATGTCCTAAACTTTTACTGGAACAACAACACCTTTTTATAAATACAGGTTTAAAAAAGAATGACCAGGCTTAACCTGACCACAGCTGTTAATGACAACAGAATCTGTAAATTGGATTATGCTGTAACATCTGACTCAAAAGAGTCAACACGATCAGAAGAAATGTAGCATCATGTCCCAGAGTAATTGGGTATTTCATTACAGCACATTTAAGCATGTCATTTTTATATATGCACAGCCTACACACCCTCCACCCTTTCTGCTTAGACATCTCATGCTGTTTCAAGCCCTCCATCCCACCAGAGCTGCGAGTGATTGGATCAGACATCAGTATGCCAGGTTCTTACACCACAGAAGGAGGCGAACACAAATAGGCACAATGCATGGACAATCATGCTCACGAAAATGTGAACACGCTAACCATATATACACAAAACTGCATGAAATGATTAAATTAAAATAAGAGGAAACATCAAGTCAATATTAAAGACTGTTTAGCCACTTGACATGACCCCAGAGAGCATCAGCATTTCAGATTTAAAGTAAATATAAAATTTTGTCAACGTTATGTTATTTACTATTTTTAATATTAAAAGACAGTCATGTCAGGAAGGGTGAGTGTCAAAGCACAACAGTCACCGTGGGAAAGTCCCAAAGCTGAAAAACTAACACTGAATTACAAACAAGTTTTGAGGTGTCATGTGATATATGAGTGTTTAGAAAAATAAAAGTAGAATAATACTCATAGTGACCGGCTAGGTGGATCACTATAATTTACAGTGTAAGTCCTTTGAATATCTGCAAATAAAAGGTGAAACAGCTGGAACAGGATATTCACAGCTTTGTAGAATCACTGTTTCTCACAGCTACGACTGTTGAGCATACAGGCTATACACCAAAAAAAAATTTTAAGTTATAAATGTAGTTATCTGTAGTTTTCTCTGGTCCCCTCCCCAATCAGACCAGGAGTGACATGTTTAGCCGCATGTTCTCCTTAAATTGCTGGCTGTCTGAGTGGTGTCCCAGAAACGATGTGGGCTTCATAGATAATTGGCAAACCTTCTGGAGGAAACCTGGTCTTGTTAGGAGAGATGGCATCCATCCCACTTTGGATGGAGCAGCTCTCATTTCTAGAAATATCGACAAATTTATTAAACCCCTCAAAACATGACTATCCAGAGTTGGGACCAGGAAGCAGAGTTGCAGTCTTACACGCCTCTCTGCAGCTTCTCTCCTCCTGCTACCCCCCCAAAAACCCATCTCCATAGAGACTGTGTCTGCTTCCAAAAAGACAAAAAACAAACTAAAAACCAGCAACAAACAACTTAAACAATCACAAAGAAAGAACAATACAGTATCCACATCTGAACCAAAGAGTAAAACAGTGAAATGTGGATTATTAAATATTAGGTCTCTCTCCTCCAAGTCTCTGTTAGTACATGACTTAATAATTGATCAACAAATTGATTTACTCTGCCTTACAGAAACCTGGTTGCAGCAGGATGATTATGTTAGTTTAAATGAATCAACACCCCCGAGTCATTCTAACTACCAGAAATCTCGAAGCACAGGTCGAGGGGGCGGTGTGGCAGCAATTTTTCACACCAGTCTATTAATTAATGAAAGACCAAGACAGACTTTTAATTCATTTGAAAGCCTGATGCTTAGCATTGTCCACCCCAGCTGTGAAACTCAGAAACCAGTCTTACTTGTTATCATCTATCGTCCACCTGGGCCTTACACAGAGTTTCTGTCTGATTTCTCAGACTTTATATCTAATTTAGTTCTGAGCTCAGATAAAATAATTATTGTGGGTGATTTTAACATCCATGTAGATGCTAAAAATGACAGCCTCAACATGGCATTTAATCTGTTGTTAGACTCAATTGGTTTCTCTCAAAATGTAAAAGAACCCACCCACCACTTTAATCACACTCTAGATCTTGTTTTAACATATGGCATAGAAACTGAACATTTAACAGTGTTTCCTGAAAACCCTCTCCTGTCTGATCATTTCTTGATAACATTTACATTTACAATAATTGATTACGCAGCAGTGGAGAGTGGACTTTATCAAAGTAGATGTCTTTCTGAAAGCGCTGTAACTAAGTTTAAGAATATAATCCAGCCACTGTTATCATCGTCAATGCCCTGTACCAACACAGAGCAGAGCAGCTATCTGAACGCTACCCCAACAGAGGTCGATTGTTAATAATTTCACCTCCTCACTACGTACGACTCTGGATACTGTAGCTCCAGTGAAAACTAAGGTCTCTAATCAGAAGTACCTGACCCCGTGGTATAATTCTCAAACACGTACCCTAAAGCAGATGACTCGTAATCTGGAGAGGAAATGGCGTGTCACAAATTTAGAGGATCATCATTTAGCCTGGAGAAATAGTTTGTTGCTTTATAAGAACGCCCTCCGCAAAGCCAGAACAGCTTACTACTCATCACTGATTGAAGAAAATAAGAACAACCCCAGGTTTCTCTTCAGCACTGTAGCCAGGCTGACAAAAAGTCAGAGCTCTGTTGAGCCAACCATCCCTTTAACGTTAACTAGTGATGACTTCATGAACTTCTTCACAAATAAAATTTTTATCATTAGAGAAAAAATTACCAATAATCATCCCACAGATGTAATATTATCTACAGCTACTCTTAGTTCCATTGATGTTAAGTTAGACTCTTTTTTTCCAATCGATCTTTCTGAGTTAACTTCAATAATTACTTCCTCCAAACCATCAACGTGTCTTTTAGACCCCATTCCTACAAAACTGCTCAAAGAAGTCCTGCCATTGATTAATTCTTCGATCTTATATATGATCAACCTATCTCTAATAATCGGCTATGTACCACAGGCCTTCAAGGTGGCTGCAGTTAAACCTTTACTCAAAAAGCCATCTCTAGACCCAGCAGTCTTAGCTAATTATAGGCCAATCTCCAACCTTCCTTTCATATCAAAAATCCTTGAAAGAGTAGTTGTCAAACAGCTAACAGATCATCTGCAGAGGAATGGTTTATTTGAAGAGTTTCAGTCAGGTTTCAGAGTTCATCACAGCACAGAAACAGCTTTATTGAAGGTTACAAATGATCTTCTTATGGCCTCTGACAGTGGACTCATCTCTGTGCTTGTCCTTCTTGACCTTAGTGCAGCATTCGATACTGTTGACCATAATATTCTATTAGAGCGATTAGAACATGCTGTAGGTATTACAGGTATTGCACTGCAGTGGTTTGTATCATATCTATCTAATAGACTCCAATTTGTGCATGTAAATGGAGAGTCCTCTTCACACACTGAGGTTAATTATGGAGTTCCACAGGGTTCGGTGCTAGGACCAATTCTGTTTACATTATACATGCTTCCCCTAGGCAGCATCATTAGAAGACATAGCATACATTTTCACTGCTATGCAGATGACACCCAGCTCTATCTGTCCATGAAGCCAGATAACACACACCAATTAGTTAAACTGCAGGAATGTCTTAAAGACATAAAGACTTGGATGGCCACTAACTTTCTGCTTCTTAACTCAGATAAAACTGAGGTCATTGTACTCGGCGCTGAAAAGCTTAGAAATATGGTATCTAACCAGATTCTTACTCTGGATGGCATTACCTTGGCCTCCAGTAACACTGTGAGGAACCTTGGAGTCATTTTTGACCAGGATATGTCCTTCAACGCACATATTAAACAAATATGTAAGACTGCGTTCTTCCATTTGCGCAACATCTCTAAAATTAGAAATATCCTGTCTCAGAGTGACGCTGAAAAACTAGTTCATGCATTTATTACTTCCAGGCTAGACTACTGCAATTCATTATTATCAGGATGTCCAAAAAACTCACTGAAAAGCCTTCAGTTAATCCAAAATGCTGCAGCAAGAGTACTGACAGGGACTAGAAAGAGAGAGCATATTTCTCCTGTTTTGGCTTCCCTTCATTGGCTTCCTGTTAAATCCAGAATTGAATTCAAAATCCTGCTCCTCACATACAAGGTCTTAAATAATCAGGCCCCATCTTATCTTAATGACCTTGTAGTACCATATCACCCTATTAGAGCACTTCGCTCTCGCTCTGCAGGCCTACTTGTTGTTCCTAGAGTATTTAAAAGTAGAATGGGAGGGAGAGCCTTCAGTTTTCAGGCCCCTCTTCTGTGGAACCAGCTTCCAGTTTGGATTCAGGAGACAGACACTATCTCTACTTTTAAGATTAGGCTTAAAACCTTCCTTTTTGCTAAAGCATATAGTTAGGGCTGGACCAGGTGACCCTGAATCCTCCCTTAGTTATGCTGCAATAGATGTAGGCTGCCGGGGGATTCCCATGATGCATTGAGTTTTTCCTTTCCAGTCACCTTTCTCACTCACTATGTATTAACAGACCTCTCTGTATTGAATCGTATCTGTTATTAATCTCTGTCTCTCTTCCACAGCATGTCTTTATCCTGTCTTCCTTCTCTCACCCCAACCGGTCGCAGCAGATGGCCGCCCCTCCCTGAGCCTGGTTCTGCCGGAGGTTTCTTCCTGTTAAAAGGGAGTTTTTCCTTCCCACTGTCGCCAAAGTGCTTGCTCATAGGGGGTCATATGATTGTTGGGCTTTTCTCTGTATCTATGAAGCGCCTTGAGGCGACATTTGTTGTGATTTGGCGCTATATAAATAAAATTGAATTGAATTGAATTAAATGTTGATGTTTCAAAATTGGCCACTTTTTCTTCTGCTGTGTTGCACTCCCTGTTGTTGTTACACAGATAAAAAATGAGGTTCATCTTCTAACGAAACTTTGTAGATCTTTTTCTGCATCTGTCCACCTGGGTACGTTGAGCAGTGCAGCTGTAATGGCTAGTGCTCTGGACAGAATAAGCTTCCCTGCCATAAGCGGCACTTTCTACTCTTAAAGTAATATAATGAGGTGTAATCAGCTCAAGTAAGTACTAGTACTTTATCCTGTCTTCCTTCTCTCACCCCAACCGGTCGCAGCAGATGGCCGCCCCTCCCTGAGCCTGGTTCTGCCGGAGGTTTCTTCCTGTTAAAAGGGAGTTTTTCCTTCCCACTGTCGCCAAAGTGCTTGCTCATAGGGGGTCATATGATTGTTGGGTTTTTCTCTGTATCTATGAAGCGCCTTTAGGCGACTTTTGTTGTGATTTGGCGCTATATAAATAAAATTGAATTGAATTGAATTGAATAGAGATGGCACGATACCACTTTTTTATGTCCGATACCGATATCATAAATTTGGATATCTGCCGATACCGATATGAATCCGATATAGTGTGTTTTTTAATCAATAAAACTGTTTTTTAATATCTTGCTGCTTTTTGTACAAGTTAATACTCAAGTTAAAAAAAAACAAAACAAAAACACTAAAGCTATTCTGTTATACGTGTATGTAAAAAATACACTGCACCCAAAATATTTCATAGTTCAGCAAAACTGATCAATCTAATAAACTTAAACCTACTCCATCCTCCCTATTCTGGTATTTTAAAGAGTACTTAGCAGAAATATTAAGCAACCTAACTAATAGGGTTCTAAAACTCCCAGCAAAAAATAAAATAAAATAGGGAACCACCCTCCACTTCATGATGCTTAATCAACGTAATCAACTTTAATTTGATGCAGTGTGAAAAAAATGCACAGAAATCAATTATTTTTCAAGAATAATTAAATAGATTCAACATCTTTCTTCAACAGAATTGCAGACTGCACATATGGTATCTTCCCAAAGGAAAAAGTACTATAGCTTACTAGGGTATATTAGACTTAATAGTTACTATATACAGTAATGGACTTCTATACATTTTACATCAGATTAAAACTTTGGGTGTAAGATTCGGATAATTTTTTATTAAAAGCTAGACATTTTAAATGAGAATAAGAAAGAAAAGTATGTCTTTGTGCCCCCTTTTCCCTGTTAATGCCCTATCGGCCCCCCTGGCTAAACTTTGCTTGATCCGCCCCTGCACAGTTACCAGCCGTCAGCTACTTAGAAAAAGATCCTGGTGTAGAAAGTAATATTAAATAAATTCTAACAACAGTTTATCAAGCTTAAACGTGCTGCTGTTGTTCAGCCACTGGTTTCCTCTTTCTGGCGCAAAGTGGGCGATAAACAAACAAGAGAGAAAAGCCGATCAGCTGATCATTGATCAGTTTCACGATTGAAGTAGCAGCAGGAGAAGGACGGAGAGAGAAGAGGCAGTCGCTCCATATATCGGTTGTTAAGCTTAACACGGGAATGCTTTACAAACATTCAGAGATGAACTTACACACTTGCTTTACTTCTCTCTGGGATAACTTCCTCGGAGATGAAATGCCGGTTTGGTAGCAAGGCTACAAATACACACAGCTGCTCTATCACGTGAGCACACTGCTGCCACGTGCTACGGTTATGAGCCGAGTTACGCCGTGTCGCAAGTTTTGTGAGGTGCTTTTTTGATATTTAATGGATCGGATTACATTTTTTATTTCTCTCCGATATCCGATCCAGTAATTTACGTCAGTATCGGACCGATACCGATACGTAATATCGGATCGGTCCATCTCTAGTAAGTACTCCACTTCACTTGTGTACTCTGCTCCAACCCACCAACCAAGCTAGAGACATTCCTGCTTACTTTACTAGCCAACTTAACTACAGCAATTGCTGGTTACATACAGTCTGTAAGGATACTACATGTGAGTGTGGCTAGCATTTGTAGTGCTAGCACTAGCAGTCTCCTGTGTTTGCAGGTTAAAATTCATTCGCCTGTGAAGAATGTGGTTAACACACTGCTCCAGTCGACTGATTTAATGCCAGTTTTCTCTGAGACATCCCAAATACAACTGTTCATATTATGCATCAAAATGCTGCAGAAACAGGCAGACTGTCATCTGTCTTATTTTCCATCTGCTTGTTTGCAATCTCCTGTCACAGAGAAAGAAGGAGAACCTTAATGACAGATGATATGTGTAGTTTTAGTTTTTGGCTCAGGGAGTTTGCATTTGCTCTCGTAAAGTCAACACAAAGTGCACTTGAGGTTCCTGCAGACTTTTTAAAATGCAAAAGAAAAATTCAACTACAGTTTTCTTGTTTGCCATATTGAAATCATCTTATCACACATCTCCTGACAAACATGTCCACCTTGGATAGTTCCTAAACTAGATACAGTACAGGTGATCATAAAAATCTATGTAATGGCTGCAGTTGCTAAGGATACAGAAAAGGTCGGGCACCTTAAGCAGAAAAAAAACAATAAAAAAAAACAAAAACAGCATTCTTCCCGAGACTTTTGTGCTAGACAAATAGAGCGGATAAGAAAATTAAAGATAAGTCAGTCATTTCTCTGCTCGGATGTTTTCATCATTTCTTACACAGTATCTGAACTGACATTTTCAATCAGAAAGCTTCACTCCGTTGCTTTCAGGGATGATAACCACTATGACAGCAGAAGGAATTAGAAAATATGAAAATCTGTATTTTACAAAACTCGAGAAATACAGAATGCGCAAGCTTTGAGACAATACATCATCTGATCTGTCTCTTGTCTTTTTGTTACTAAGGTAAGAGATACCTTTAAGGAAATTAACTCTCTTCTACGATCTGTAATGTTTATGTCTGCAGGTTATGTATTATGCATTATGTCTTCTTTTTGTTAAAGACATCATGCTGTAGTTTAGCTGCAACCTCTCTGAAATACATGCACACACTATGAACAGGAAAAAAAGCAGCATTAAGGATTTATCGTGTCCCATCCCCTTAGCAAAAAGGCAAAGCTGCAATATAATTACTTGCCTATAATTAAGCACCCAAACTGCAGCTACAGCTGATAAGTGCTGAACTCAATCTAGATTTCTCATTTACATGCCAATGCTTCCGCATCAAAAAGGTCCATCTATACACTGCTGATAAATTTAAAAATATCGCCACAAAAGTCACAGCATCAAACCAAATGTACTGGTCAGAGCTTTTTAACTGTCACAACATAAAGGTGCCAAAACGCTATAAACAATTTCAGACATATACCATTCAGGCATTTTACCCTCCTTCATTCATTTGATTGGTGCATCAACAGTTTATGCTTTGAGGTGCTTTATTCCCTCTCAGCACTGCTGTCATGTAAGATTAAATTATGCCACTGTACTTTATTTTGCACAAAAACAGGATGCCTCGAGCATGGTGCAGAAGCATAATTACTCAAATTACTTACGCATCATTGCTTAAAAGTTATGGGTGGATGCTTGCACACACCTTTAAGTCACCATTTAGTAGTGTGATTAATTCAGACTCAGATGAGCTGATTTTCATTCCTGTGAGAAGAAAACCCACACTGAGAGTAAACAGGAAGAGAGAGCGAGAGAGCGGACTGACAACAAAATAAAATAAAAAAGGATACAAAAGCAAATAGGATGTGGATATAGCTATTCGCTCAGGATAAGATCCAGCTGGGGACTGAAAGATTGGCCAGCGGTGTAGAGTTTTCTCTTCTGTCTGCTCATTATTGCTACAGCCTATGTGTCTGTGCTAGTCATTGGTCCTCCTCGGCCCTGTGCCGTTTCAGCCCCAGGGTAGACGCCGTGCCCTAGGAGCTAATTGCTAAATGGTCCGATCCTAATCCGGTCTCTGATCCGTCTTTTCCGTCAGTAAGTCAGTGGTGTTGCCCAAAGCTGATGAGATAACCACTCAGGCAACTCATGCGACCAAGATCGATCAGCTCTCAAATAGCTGGGAGTCTCGACAGGTCGCCTCCCTTTTAGTCACATTTCCGCTGATTTTCACGGATGAGGTGGTGTTGGGATGAGAAGGCTACAGTGAGCCAAGCTGCCTGCTGTGTACTGGATGGGTTACAAGGGAGCAGGGCCGTGCACCACTGCACCAGTGTGCTGGACCACATCAGTGCTGGAAACATCAAACAGGCAGGACTCAGCTGAAAGGCAGAACAATGTGTAAAGGATAATCCTAGCATTGTCCTATCCTTCTGCTGTTGTCACTGAATTCCAAGAAAAGACCCCCTACTAAATCCCCATCTTCTTCTAACGTTTCCTAATGACAACACACACTAATTACAAAACACTGGCAACAACTGTGACTTTCTATATAAACACGTCTAGATATTCTTAGTGTTAAAAAACCCAAGCACTCATTCACCTCAACTGTCCTCAACTTGTTAAAATAAGAAAAGCTACACCAGGCTTTGGATGAATAAGTAATGTTTGGAAGTGAGATCAGTGGCTGTTTTTGTCTTTTCATGGGATTAGTGGAAGACATCAACAATCCCTCTAAAGTGATGAGAACTCAAACAAAGAGAATTATTCTTAAGCTTCTGCTTTAAATTATCCTGATAATTAGCTGCGCTGTCATCTTGCATTAAAACCATTTTTAACAAATTATTCACATGTCACATCTAAAAGTGCAAAATTACACATTCATGAAATAAGTAAGTTTCTTTGGCATTTTTATAAAGTGCTATCTGCTGGGACTACAGAGAAAAAGAGTGTAACACGTTTTTTCATTATCAGCAACTTTACAACTGGTAATACACTAGAAAATGTGGTAGCAAGTCAGGAAACTTAACATCCAAGAATCCCAAACAGATGTCATTTAAATGTAACATGGCTCATCACACAAATATGCACTAATGATCCACCATCAGGCTACTTTTATTAGAGCTAATGCTATGGTCAAACTGACCTTAGACTGCTGTTGAACAAGATGTCAGTTGAGTGGAGGCGGCTCAGTTGCTCTTAATTGCGTCCAAAGATCAGTGGGAATATGACAACATCACAAGGAGGAAGACGTGATCTTTCACACTAAAAATTTTGTTTTTTGGCACTTTTGATGAAGGCTTCCAAAAATAGTTTTTGAGTTTCTTTCTGCACTGAAAGACCAGTACACAGTTATTAATCTTTAAAAAGAAGACAAGAGGGACAGACTGCTTTTGGTAATAGGCCATCATGACTTGTTTTGGAGTGTTCCCTGGAAGATTGCTTCAGGGAAGTTATTTTTGCTATTACTTCAGTGACCTAGATAAACACCTCATTATTCTTCAAGTGTTGAGGCTTTGTATCGACTTGTAATACAAAAATGTTGACTTGCAGAGTACAAGTTTACAATTAACATGAGGACAGACGACTAAAACCTAAGTGGAGAGAGGAGATTACCATCATTGGACAGTCACTGGACACTTGACCACTTAATGATAGTCTGTTCTTCCTTCTGCTACATTATTTTTATCACCTGTTGGTTTAAAAATAAAGCTATTTATTAAACTATAAAACTATGGCAATTCTCATGATCCTGTAACAATAGAGACACAAGATAGGGGGGGATAATTCATATCCCATTCCTTTTTAACTTTTCAGCATGCCACCAAGCACCATGGTTGTCAACATGAAAACTACCATTAACTAGATAAAAGAAAAACAAAAAAATTTAATTCAATATCTTTTTACATAACAATAAATCGAATAAGCAGTTCCCTCAAAGCGCTTTGTACTGTCAGGTAGAGCTTCACATTGTACAGAAGAAATATTCTGTGTTAAATACATACCTGCTAGTCTACATCAGAATTCCCTACAAAGGAATAAGATCCAAACCTTCTTTTTTCAATTTGTTAAAGACCAGTTAGGGCTCTTTCTGTGATATCTTGCAGTTAGAAAGCCTTGCTATTAAGGGATCTATGAAGAAATGCTACACACAGACACAGACACACACACACTCTTTTGTTGGTGTTGCGACTGATTTTGCAGCCATACTCCCATGTGATCATCCCAAAGATAACCATCATTCACTGCATCATTTACCAGTTGGAGTTGCAGTCCATGATTTTGTAAAACACAAAACAAAGCCATTATCACATATTTATAGACTCAAACTCAGAACGTGTGTCAGCAAATGAAAAGGTTTGCCCTCTTCCCTGTTCAAAGATTCGTCAATGAGCAGTGTGCTGCACATGACCCTCCACAGGAAAACAGTACACCGTTTTCTTAGGTATTGGTGAAGCTGAATAATTATTTGTTCTAGCAATTGTTACATTTTACATCATCTTATATTAAATATTCAAGTCAAATGGCCAAATTGAACTAAGTGAAAGGCATGGTAAAATAGCATCTACAACCCATAGACATCGCCAATAATTGCATTGCCTCCCTCTTTTACATGTTTTCTGCCAAACTCTACTCTGGCCTTCTTGTCTGAGATAGTAACCACTGTTTGCACCGTTTTGTAAACCCTCTGTATTTTCATTCATAAAGCTGTCTTTCGATTGGAGACTTTGACAACGATGCACCTGACTCCTTAAGAATGTTCTTGATTGGTTAGATATTGTGAAGTTGTTTTTATTAACAAGAGAAATAATTCTGTCATAACCCATTTTACTTCTTCTTCGGTCCTATGGGTCTTCTAGTGTTGCTGAGCTGGTAAGTGCATTCCTTCTTTAAGAATATACCAGATTGCTGATTAGACAAGACGTTTTTACTAACTTACTAACTTTTTACTAACTCCTACTAATTAAAATTACAGTAAAAGGTTATAAAATACAAATTGAATATTTTAAATATTTCATCTTCCGATATTACATCAGCATCACTGTCATTAAATAACAAGGGAACAGGCTTCACCCAGCCATGAAACTGCTTATCAATTATCCAATTCAATCCAAATTTGTGGTTAAAAAAGATTTATGTAAAGTGTCCACTTCTAACACATGTTAACCGTTTGATTTGAAATCCCCTGTGGTATTGTACAGACGCAAAAATACAAAGTTTGCTTCATTTTTCAACAGATTATGGACCAAACTATGTATTTGAGAAACACTGACATTTTTCCCAAAAGAATGACACTAGCATTGTTTTTTAGAAACACTGACACTTTTTCCATAACAAATTGATGTGATGGTTATATCACAGAAATGATAAATATGGGCTGTAGGTTTACTGGAAGAAAGATTTAGTAACATTACTCTAGACCCCCAAATGTAATTAGTTCTGACCTGCTGGATTTGTTTTCAGAGCGAGTTGCAGACTTAAGAAAAGAAGCCAAAATGAAAAAATGATGGCTTTACTGTATTTATTATTGTACAATCTACTTCAAATTTTAATCTTGCACTGGAGTTCATACAGGGCGGTATAACACAAAGTAAGTAAAACTATAACATTACAATATTATTTAAATACAATTATTGAATCAGAATCAGAATCGTAGTTTATTGGCCAAGTATATGTGCAGACACATACAAGGAATTTGGTTTCGGTTGATGGTGGCTCTCAAGCACAGCAATGTAAATCACACACACACACACACGCGTGTCTATATATACACATTACACATACATACACAATGCTGTGTAAACCAACTATAAATAACTAATCTAAACTTATATACATAAAATATAGAAATGAAATGAGGTGGAATTGAGCAGGTAAGACTACTGGTTTAATAAGGTGTTGGGATAAAACAACATCAAAAGGCCTTTGCACTGATGATCCAAGACTTTGAAGCTGTACCAGAGGGACTGACAACCATTCTTATAAAAGAGGTTTCCTTATTTGGTTTTGATGACTGTCGTGTCCAAAATACTAAATATTTGGTCAAATGACTTTAGATCTGTTGCTTGAAAGCCCCTTATGTTCTGTGGGTGAAAACTCTGGCATCCTGTGAGACAACACACAGAAATGTTTAATGACAGGATTCTAGTTATCACTGAAAAAACACTTGCATTGATTTAAACTGATCCTTTCCTTGGAGACAAGCAGACTCTGAGCATCACAGCAGACTGTCCCCAAAACATAAAAGACTCTCTTAACCTCTGCTTTCAACTGGATTCTTAAAATGAGACATCTCCGGATGGATTTTGGTCAGCATGAGTGAAGAATTGCCAAGCAATTTTTATTTCCACCCTGTCCCTGTGAGGTTATAACTTCAAAGAGATATAAACTTAAACTGGTACAATGTTTTTTTTCTGTAACCAGTGGACACATTATTGCAGCCATGTGGGCTCCAGAGCTCTTAATGCCAGACGTTCTCAGTAAATTAAAACACGGAAAGATGATTAACCTTATTAATAACAATTTTATGGCCGTTTTGGGTTTATTTTTCCATCATTGTGATCGGAGCACAAGTGCACTTCTTTTAAAAACGGGGGGGGGAAAATAAAAAGTTGAGTAAAACACTATAGAGCCATTTTCTTTTTATTGCTCTGGGATGCTCTGTAGTGTAAGACACAAGCAAGTAACTGACTTTTTTCATCAAAATATGAGCTATTTAAATATGCATGCTGCTGCAGTAAAACATGTTTTAAGTCGTTTAAAAGTAAAACTGAATTTAAATTTACAACGTTTTATTACTTTCTCCATGGTACATGTGTTTGGGTTCAGCTGGCTAAAACTGAAAATATCTTTAAGCATGTTATGTAAACTATTTCCATTAATATTAGGTAAAAGGGCTGTGTTGTGTGGTCACTAAACCAAACTGACCAGGTCAAATAGGATTTGTTCAAAAGAAATGACAGGAAAGTAGTTCAGCAACACAGAGTACTGACTGAGTAACTAAAAGTTATTATAAGCTTATGCTACTCAGTTAAAGTGTCTTACAGCGAACTGGTTATGGAAAAAGAACAGTAAAATGTACAGGCTCTATCAATTAATTACCTACTGCTTATAATCACTTAATGTATTATAATATTGGGACACACTTTTTGAACTTTTATTCACAATTTCTGTTCAGCGAATCTACTGATGCATACAAGATTAAATATGCTAAACAAGCTCATTTCCTATCACTTTTAACTGCATTATGCAACATAAAAGCATAGAAAGCTCAGTAGTTTTGGGTAATGGCCACAAACGGAACATAATTTGCAAAGAAAGGCAGCACAGAAATGTTGTGTGTGCATACAAAAATCAAATCATTCTGACTCTGCTCAGAGATAAATCTTCAATGCAGACCTGTGTGAATCTTGACTTTTGAGATATATATATATATATATATATATAGACACACACACACACACACACACACACACACACAGTGCACATGCGGCAATCCACAGACATTTATTGAGCACTTTATTCTATGCCTTAATGCATGTTTTACATATTGCTCACAATCCATGTGATGCAATGCATGAGGGCAATTTGGGGTTCAGCATCTTGCTCAAGGATCTTCAACATGCAGAATGCAGTTGACTGACCTTCCAATTAGAAGACAACCCACTCTACCTTCCTGCCTGATAATCTCATAATGTATTCAAGGAATCTGTGTCTGAACCCGTGTTTGTCAGAAGCTTACATGACATAAACATTTTTCAAATTCCCAAAATCCACAGCGGAGTATTTGTGATTCTTTTCCAATTCAAAGCTTTATCCAGGTTCAGCCTATTGTTTTGTCCTTAAATGTCTCAGTAAAATGAGATTTATACTCTGATACCAATATAAATCTCTGAAGGACAAACATGGGGATTGGTCTGTGTGAAAAACACGCATAAATAACACACACATAAAAGGTGAGCAGTTCTATGATGAGGTTGCCACAGCAGTTTTCCTTGAAACACCTTTTCCAGTCTTTTTCACGTAGCATGCAAGAACACACCAGATAACTACCTAAAATTGCAAAATAGACTTGGTTATTTCAGTAACAAGAGAAATTGTTGGTTGTTTTCTTCTTTTTTTCACTGATTAATACACAACACGAGATTTCTCTAAAGGGTCATGACCTTCATCTTAAAAATTAGACACAGCCATGAGCGGCATATTGATTTTCTGAATGTTTTATTTCAGAATTTATGCAGGGAGCTTGTGGACACAATCCAGCCAGAGCAAGACTAAGTGAAAACCTGAAGTACCTGAAGTGGTGAATGATAATTATGATCGTCAGGTGTGTATACATGTTTTTTAGTGTCACAGTAACCTTTCCGCACAGACCTCATGCACCTCTTCTGGGATGTGTTTACAGGCTTTGGAAAATCAGCAGAGCTTATATTTGTCAGAATGTATGAATTTATATAAAGTATGTTTTCTTCTACACTCACCATGTGTCTAGATGCATACATCTGTAATAGAAGCTAAAGTTAGCAAATCACTTCCACCTAGGGGGTTTTCCCCCCTAGGTGGAACATGATACTTTGAAATAATAGAAATGTGTAATATACATATATACATATATATCAAAAGCTAAATGGAGTTATTACAGTAGGAGGAAAGCTTCAGAAAAATGACTAACTTGTCAGACTCAATTAGGTTCTGAAGTCAGTCACAAGTATTAGTCCAGATAAATTTGAAAATCTAACAAAGCACACTCCAAGTGCAAACCAATGACATAGATGTGGACAGATAAAGCACTGAATGGAACTGATACAATGGCAAAGAACTTTAATTTCTTGAAGAGCTGGAAGAATTGCTGCCTCAAGCTGTAATCTGCAAGAAAAATACACTTGTAACAAAAATATGTTGTAATGGATTGAAGTCAGACACACTTTAAAACACGCTGCCAAGAGCAGTTGTTACTTTAAGAATGCGGTCTGATACAATCGTAAAAAGCAGCATTTGTAAAAGTGACTGGTTGCAGACAATGGCAATGCAGATAATGGCAATACAAAACGTAGAAAAAAAAAATCCCATATGGCACAGGTTGGATGATACTGGCCAGGTTCTGGTTTCAGATCCTTCAATCCCCAAAACGGCAACAAACAAAGAAAAACACTGTCAATGTTTAGGGCTAAATAACTCCAATTATGGAAGAAAAACAAGATCTTTATATGTTTAGACATTTCCACGTTCACACAGACACAAAAATTACAAAGCTCTTTCACCAGAGACATTTTAGTCCAGGCTCATCCTGCCAGCCCCTCGATTTGATTTAATAAAATTTCAGTTTTTCTCCCATAGGGAACAGCAGTTAAAAGCATTCCCGTGTACTTGTCCTTGAGCTCAACCAATGCCGTCATGGCTTTTAGCTCCAGCTGCCTTCTCTGCATTTCTGTTACAGTTTTGACCATGAACTTGGCCTCAGCCTGCAGTTATTCTGCAGGATGACCCATCACTGTAGTCTTTACCCTGGCTATACTGACTATCCACACAATCAGCTCTTAGTCCTTGTCAGGAAACACAGGCTGCTTCCCACCTCTCGGTTCATACATCCATTGTATATTTGCCTACATAAGGTGTTCCAGCGGATGCAATTTGGATGACTCACTAAAGCACTTCCTCTGCATATACAGATAGCCTCTCTAAGATATGCTCTTTAGAAAACCAGACATTTGGCATGATAACACTATTCATGGCTTTTTCCTTGTTGCCAGTTACCAACATCCTGAATTCAAAGGACACATGCTAACTTTTCGTACCTCATGCAGGCTATGCTCTAAAACACTAAATCATACTTTTCCCGTATTTCAAATCCCTGACATCTTTTACATTCCCTGCTTGGTAGGTGCTCGTATTTTTTAAACTCCATGCACTGGCTTTCTGTCATAAATTTGGAGCCTCTGAGCTCAAGCCAAGAAAATCGTGGTGAGGTAATTTTCTCCGTGTTGATAAAACTTCCCCAGAACCACCGCAGAAACTTTCAATAGTACACCAAATCACAAGTAAGCTTATGTTCATGTATAGAAATCAGCAGAAGTCTAACTAAAAAGATAATAACAACATCAAATAATTATTTGCTATGCACTAAAGTTGCTCATAGGGTAAACAAACTTAACAAAATGTGTAAAATATATCAGCATTTAGCTGGTAGCTAATAACATTTTCAGCATTTTATCTGCTCTCTGTTATCCCCAAGGATGGATTCTTCTTTTTATACAGCATCTGCCAGTTTTAACCCACGGTATATGCAGGAAAACACAAAAGTAAATTAACAAATCCAAACTCACAAGAGGTTCTTTCACTTTATGAATCTGCTAAAGCATTTTGCGGCTTCATAACAGTTCATAACCACCTACTGTGCTAATCCACAGAGCTCACTACAGTTTTAAGAGAAGATAAATTATGGGCTTAATTACAAACCTTGGTTTTAACTCTAGTATATGCATTATACTATGTTGCTTCTGCACAGTTAAATTATTTCACACTACATAACATTTCCCACCTTTCTCACATTCGCAAAGACCTGAAACTACCACTAGGACTAGAGTTAAAATGAGTTGAAGTAATCTCACTTAATGTCCAAGAGACGAGTTAAAAGGGGGCATTTTTGTCACCTGATATTATAATTGTCTGTCATCATTTTACCTGCGGTGAGGCACACGGGCGTATTTACAGAGAGGAAGAGGTGGCAGGAGAGGATGGCAGGTTTATCACGACTGCCTCAGTCACTCGGAATAGCCCCCTGAGCAACAACAGCGAGCTCTTACAGTTATTTCTTTTCCTATCTTTTCTTATCCCCAAACTCTCTCACTCACTCACACTGCATTTGGTCAGTTGAATATTATGACAGCCTCTATCTGATGTTCTGCCTTACTCTCTTTCCCCTTCAACCCTCTATGCCCTTTTCCCTGTTCTGTGCCATCTATCTGCTGCAACTATTCCCTCTATGTTGACGCCCTCTACCAGTTTTACTGTGATCCTTACTGTAATGATGTCTCTCCATCGCTCTTTCCATCTCTCCTTCACATGCTTTCTCTCACAGGCAGGGTGTCAGAGTCACGCTGTCATCCTTAATGACAGTCTCTCATCTCATTTTTTTTTCTGCAAGTTCTGACACCCTAGAGACAAAAAACAGCAACCATGGACTTATCTGACATTATGGAAATGCATATTTTTAATATCTGGGCCCTCTAATTGTCTTTGAATGTACATGTCTTTTATGTTATCTCTCTGCTGCATGAAGCTGCTTGATTCTTTGACTGACTGGCATCTATTTAGGGGTGAGGAAAGCACTTAGGGAATAATTATTATCGCTATTTGCATGAGAATGCCACAGCCGTCAGCATTCCCTTCACACACTGCAAGAGATGCGATTAATTTTGGGTTTCTGTCCTATTGATTGTCTCTGATAATCACAAACTGCAAAGAAAGGGTATCAATCAGCCATACTCCCTGCTGTTGGGTGGGCCCAATTCACAACAAAAGCAAACCAGAAAGGGTTTCATCTATTTTTTCCTCATTAAGATTCTTGCATTGTAAAATTAAATCCATAGTTATAGACAAAGTAGATAAAGAAAACAACGCCAGATTAATAAATATGACAAAATTCTCAATGAGATGACAGAAATGTGTCAATTAAAACCATTGCTCACTTTAATATATCTACTTGTATCTGGAAAATACAACGGGATCTCTTTAGAATGACAATTAGGGCAGTGAAATAACTTGATTTGTAAAGTCCTCGTTTTTACTCCCTAAGACTGACTGACTAGTCACTTTGGCAAATTGTTAGAAACATTAGGTCCAGTATTAAGACCACAGTGTTAAAAATGTTGGCAATATGATGAGATGTTAAACATTTTTACGTATGAAAAATATTTAGCTTTCAGTAAAATAGTGCGCTTGTCACTGTCAGTCCTTACCCAGCTATCAAAGGAGCTTGCAAAGAAAAGCGTCTGGACTTCTTTAAGTCCAGACGCTTTTCTTTGCAAGCTCCTTTGACTACGATGACCTGGATGACTGAGAACCTTCACAGACATCTTACCCAGCTATCCAATCACAATGGAGTAGGGGTGGGTCAAACACATCGAACATCAATTGATCAGCACATCTTATATATACATGTATTAGACAAGAGAGGGGAAGTTCATAAGGCTTCTCTCTGCATGCTTGTAACAAATGGCATACAATGTTAATACTGAAATTAAAATTATTGCCTTGGTTTTAGCATGCATTTTATTTGCTGTCTGGCAGTTCAGTACTCACAACATTACTTTTTGTTATAATACAACATTATCGTGTCTCTGCTAATAAAATACTTTGCCTCTGAAGCGCTTCCAGCTGGAGATTTTCAGCATAGCTGTTGGCCTTTTAACTTAGCACAAAATGCATTGGTTTACCCCGTACATTTACTTGCTAACATGCCAATGTTAAGAACAGAGAAAACTATTTTGTTAATAATTTATTCTGTCAAGTATTTTTTTTAAAAAAAAATACAGTTAGGAAAATACTAGGAATAGACTCTGCACCTCCATCTACTACACGTGCTGGCAATGGTGCTTAAAGCATCGACACAGTGGAGTCTGAGTCACTCTGCTACACAACCAATGTGAAGACAACATTTCTAAATTAAGTCAAGAATCTTTTGTTCATGTATTTCTCCAAAAAGAAACATGTTTCTTTTTTTTAAATTGACACTTTAGAATCACTATACAATACCATCAACTTCAGCTATCTGTCAGTACATATATTTTTTCTTTTTTTTCTATATTTAAACAACTAAAGTATCCATACAATAAGAATGAAAGAAGAAGAAGAAAAGAAAAAGAAGCAAAACATGAAACAAACAAAATAAATAAAAAAATACATAAGGAAAAAGAAAAAGGAAAGAAAACTAAATAAATATAGGGAGTGTGTTTTTGTTTCCATTAATGTAACTAATATTTTCTCTAGTCTTCTAGTAGTTAACAAAGTCAAAATCTAAAGCAAAAGCAAAAACTGGCCTGCGTTTTTTTAATGTAGTCCATCCATTTCTTCCATCGTGATACAAACAGGTCCCTCTTGTAGTTCACATCTGCTGTCATTTTCTCCATTCTGTAAATGTCCATTGTGATGTTCATCCACATGTTCATAGTTGGGCTCTCTGAAGAAAGCCATTTTTTTGTGATGGCTTTTTTGCCTGCTGCCAGTAAAATATTAAACAAGTATTTATCGTTCTTTGTCCATCCTTCTGGCATAAGTCCAAAAAATAGAGTTTTACTTTCCAAAGGTAAATATCTTCCAAATGTCTCTTGTATTGCTGCATGTATGTAAGAAACATGTTTCATGCCGCCATTGAGTAAATACGTAGATAAATTTAATCCTACAAAAACAATATAACGTACTCAAAGCATATTTAAACAGCATCAGTAAATTTAATAACATCTCAGCTAACAGATTGTGAGAAAATCTGCCTGATTTGCATATGTTTGTCATCTTATTTTTTAAGAAAATACATTTCCTTTAAGTACAAAGTCCACTGTAGGCAAGCTTATAAAGGAGCACAGTCCCAGCAAACCCAAACAATAGATGGAACTGCTTGTTCACAAACATTTATTCCTGCAAACTAACAGAACTGAAAATGACTAACTTCTTCTCAGCTAGCCTGCAGCTCTTAATTTGTAGTGGTGTGAAATACTCATGCTATTTATGCATACAGTGCAGTGTTTGGAGCTCTCCATAAGTGAAATGACTAAGAAAGACTGCAGTGCTGCCAAGAAGGAAAGAAGACCCCTTCCAGCGGGGAAAAGTTCTAACTACCATGATGTAAATGCAAAGCAGAGAGCAGCTGATACACCTTCAAGCTTTTTAATGCTCTCAGACCAGAAGCTGCAAAACACGGATAAGTTGACTGCACCCTGTTTCCAGTAACCCCTAACCTCATGCCTCTGTAATCCACTACCACAGCTGTAGGGCTCACAGAGCATACAAAAAATAGAGAGCACAAGAAATAGTCTTGCTGAATAAGTGGTAAAGACCTATGATGTAGAGGTGAGGAAGAAGAAATACATTTAAGGAGTGAGGTAGGAGAGGAAAAAGCAGAACAGCACAGGCCAACAGAGAAAGGTAGATACAGCAGAGAAACGTGGAGATAGAGCAGAATAACATTAGTTATCCAGTGACTTTAAGCTCTAAAAACAATGTTGAAAAAAATTGTTGCAAACACTGAATTATGCATTTTCATTAAGGTGTTAGCAGCTTCTGTCTATAATGCAGCCCCATTTCTAGACACCCATGAGAGCTTACACTACAATTAGGGAGCCACTAAGGAAAACAACTGTTTCAGACCATAGCACAACAAAAACTGTGTAGAAAAAGTTGCGAGCTTGTTGCCATTGAAAATGGTTGCTTCGAAAACGGGGGGGCCAGATCTATAACCGATCACAGTCAGCTGTCATCTTCAGAGCAACTTTGGTGCATCAAGATGGCAATACAACATCAGTCACACGGAGCAAAGCTATGACTTTGCAAATAAATGGGGTGAAGCTGGCAATTGGATTCCATCTGTTTGGAATAATACAGCGATTAATTGTGATTAATTGTCAAAAACTGCAAATTTAGTGCCATCTACATACATTGAAATTCATATCATTCATCAAGTACTTACATTCAGATTCAAGCTGGAATCTGGTCAATTTCTTTTGACCTGTTCTCCAGCCCCCACCCGTCCCAATGACAATGAACAGGATACTTGGAAGAGGAAAGACGGATGGACGGATGGATGGATTTATATATTTTTTTGCCTTTTTTGATAGTACAGTAATATGACGTAAACAGAAAAGAGGGCAAGCGAGCATGGGAAGACACGGCCTCGTGCCTTCCTTAGAACTGAAGAAGCCTCTCGGATGAGAGGTGAAACGTCTTCAAGTAACTTAAAGAAGTCCAGACGCTTTTCTTTGCAAGCTCCTTTGGCCTCGTGGGAAGTTCCCAAATCGGGGCTACTGCATTTCAGCTGTATGACTGACTTGTCTGCTCAACCAGTGAGGTAAACCAGTGGTCCCCAACCCCCGGGCCTCGGACCGGTACCGGTCCGTGGCGCAAAAAAGGTTGGAGACCTGTAAACCATCCAGAACCTCATAGATGTGACACAGTAAGTCAAACAGGAATGGTGACATAGTTGTTACAGTACAGTGATTTAACAGCAAAATGACATAAGAGCTCAGCAACATTGTTTTTATATAGGTATGTAGGTATTTGCCAGTCAGTCCAAGTTAGTCAGGCTGCTTCCCTTAAGGCAACCTGGTGCAATTGGCTTGTGATCAAGAGTGGTCCCCCTTAGTCATAATAAATACTTGCAATCATTCTCCCACAGGAAAAAAAAATTGTATTAACTCTGTATGGGCTTTAACAGGGGAAACAAATTCCACTAAAAAGGAAGTTTAGTGTTTCCATCACAAGTACTGTGAAGCCAAAAAATAGCTGACAATAGCTAACATAAAGCAAAACCTAAATCCCAATGCAATACTACAACAGTACATTAAACAACTGCACAGTATTGGCCGTTTTTGACAGGTGCAGGGTAAAAACATCACAGCAGACATGGTCATCGGATTCAAGGAGTAAGTGCAGCAATAAAAAGGGAAACTATGTTTCAGTCTTTAATGTAGACTTCAAGGCCAATGAAAAAAAATATGATAGAAAAAGGAACTTGAAAGTAAATCCTTTGATTAGCACTCAGAGCCAATTAAAGTATTATATAACATAGCACAAAGAGGAGCTTTCATGATTTGTTTTAAAATATTTTTTTCTTTTTGAAGTTTTCACTATTTTTACTCTTTTTTTCTATTCATCATTTTTCAGTCTTACATTTGTCTGGAATAATGTGTTGCTGTTTTACATTTATACTGTGTGAACAAAAAAAACTTCCAGTCAAAGGAATTGTGCCCCGTAGTACTTTATCTGCCTGCCTTATTTTACAATTTTAAAACAAAGCTGAATCCAAATATTGAAGAACACGCATCATATAACGAAATGTGTCAATTCCTTTTACGCTCTGCAGACGTGTCACAGCAAAAACATCTAAGGTCATGTTGCGGTGCTCAAAGATGGCAGTAAACAAGTCAGTTTATCAAATCACAGGCGAGATGCACACATGCTAAACACACACACGCACACACAGAAAAAAAAACACTGCAGAACTGAAAGTACACACTTGAAAACACTGAGTGTTTCAGCACCGTGTGAATCAGTTTGTCACAAAGTCACACGGTAAGCTACAAATCCCTGCATAACATGGAATATTTATGAAGAAAACCACAGCACTGGTACTATTGTTTACTTTCAGTTCCTGCGATTTCAGAGTTTTATTCCTAAACTGTGTCAACTTGATAAAAAGTTTAGAGTTGCTGCAACTGACAGGTCATACTGCCTACGATACGCACACAGCAGCATTCTCCTGTTGTGCCACAACAATAGATACTCTGTTGTGGTTCGAAGCACTGCTACTCCTTCACCGGCTCAGTCAGGAAACCACCAGCTGCTGTCTCCTGTACATCATGATTTTTCTTTTTAAAACAGAATGGAATAAAGTGGCTTTTATATACTTGTACAATGAGATTAAAAACAACTAAAATAATTTCATATAATTGAATATATATTAATCATATTCTTGTTATCCAATTGAGCATTTTGGGGGACTCAGCCTGTCCCAGCTGCCACAGGGTGAGAGGCAGGGTGGACCCCAGATGGGTCGCCAGACCATTGCAGGGCCAACTCAAAGAGACAGATAACAATTACACTCACATTTACACCATCAAAAAAACCAACAACATATAATTCTAGAGCTCTGGCCCAGAGTGAGATCACAGAATGAAAAAGATGCCAGACTGTGTCTGAGTCCATGATGAGAAAAATCCCTCACAAGTGACCTTGTACTATGACAGCAAGTGGGCTGAACCAGTGTCTCAAGCATTTATCACCACAAATGCTGAAGACCTAGTATTCATTCAGGGCACAAACACAAAGTTAACATCGAGACGATTTAAATGGGCAGCATTTTACACCAGATCAACAAGAAGGACTGTAAACTGCAGGTTCTCTCACACTTTTAATTGAGTAAAAATGCCAACAGGGTGCAAAGAAGAATCAATACAACAGCTAAGAGAGAAACAAAGAAAATAACACAGCTTAAAACTGCCACAGTCAACAAATTTTAATATTTACCTGAAATACAAAATAAAATGTTGACTGCATTTCACCCTGTAATTAAATTACCATCACCATCCATCATATTCCAAACACATTTGTAATATATTCATATTGTCATTTTGTTCAACTGAATAAAAATCTAATTTTATACTGATCAAAGCATCCAATGAAAGACAAAGAAAAAAACTTTGCCTTTTTCCTTCCTGTGTGACAAAGGAAAGTATGAGAGTATAAGAGGTGGTTATACAGAAAAATTACTTCAAAATTAAATCTGAAATAATAAGATCTAAAAAACTTTTTTTTTTTTTTATCAAATCCTGCCTTCATTGCCTCACTGGTGAATTTCTATGATTTTTTTATTCCAATTATCACTCTTTTCACTCCAATTTGATGTAGTATGTAAAGATCAGAACCTCTTGATGTTGCACTGTAGTATCATCATAACAAAGAATAAAACGCTCTTATTGGCCACAGACTGTGAATACAAGTAAGTAAAGATTCCCATGGAGCTGAGCTGAAACAAAAGTGAAGGAAATTATCTATATAAAATCATTTTTGTCTGTTTCTTTAATAACATATTACTGTCTTAAAAATACAGTAATAAGTTAGTCTGACTTCTACCAGTGACTTAACCAGAAGAAGATCATGCTGATGTAAGCATGAGTAATGTCTTTACATGTGAAAAATGAGTAGGATTTATACTTCATGAACCAGAGATGTCTAAAATAGCACTTCCAACTTTACAACTCTTTGGATCAAACACCTGACCTATTTGGATGACACCCACTTTGTGGGTGTCGGTACAGAAGCTGGTAACCAACTTGCCATCCTGTGTGAGGAGTCTGTAAGACTGTGAACCTCTTGTATTTATCTTTTAGCGTGGACAGTATTTGTATAGTCCTGTGGTCATTATTCTTGAGGATTTGGCTCTGAAAGTCATAAGAGAGACAGAAATGTCATCTTTTCAGGCTGCTGATGGAATAGAAACGGATTTGTCATATTTTATCTTCTGTTTACTTTCATTTGATCATATTAATGTGGCAGGTTTGTATACGTCTGTAAAGCTGATATTTTTATTGGTAGCATTTATTTAACAGTTGCCACAAACAAGGATAATTTCAAAAAGAATAATAAAAGCTTCTGACAACTAACCATTTTGAAAACAAGTAAATGAGATTGTATCTCTTTGGCTTTATGTCATCTTTATGTCAGCATTTCTGAGATTTTTGCTTTAAAAACATGTCCTAGTGAGAATATGTTTGGTGACTGGAAATAACCAGATTTTTCTAGCAGTTAGCATTTCAGTCTGAAACCACCTGAAATTTCCATGGCTTGATTATGTACCCTATAGTATTATTAAGTCTGTCTACAGGCTGTATTGAATTACCTCGAAATTGCTTGGACAATAAACATCAGACAGGCTTGTCAAAGAAGGAAACGTAATGTTACTGTTGCTCTGGACATCGGTCATCATGAAATAATGCACAATGTTTGTTTGGTTTTACATATTACTCTGTTTTGCTCTGAATGACTTAATCTCTCAAAAGTACAAGTTATAGTAATCTCCAAAACTCCTTCGGATTTTTTATTCTCAGTCAATCACACACAATGAGAACATCAGAGTGTTTTTGAAAAGGGTTAACTGTACTGTTTCTTTAACCTCCTAAGACCCAAACTCTTCCATGGCATGCATTTCTTTATTTCTCTTTGATATTTGGGCTGATTGGGGCCTGAAAAATGTAAAAACAAAGAATTAGCAGATTTTTTTTTACCTAATTTTTGTTTCTAAGAAAAATAAGAGCCACATATGAGGATATTCGTTTAAAATTTCAATAGAACAGTAGCAGTATAATGTCCTCGTAAGTGGATATCAGGCCCCTGTAGAGCAAAATTAGAGTATTTTGGTCTAAATAACCCAAAATGTGATGTCCACATATGTGGACGCCAGGTCCTAGGAGGTTAAGGCAACGCTGATACCTCTGCACCAATCATACCTCCTAATCCACCTCAAAACATCACAATGTGATTCAGCTCCAACTCCATTGTCTCAGTAATGCAGCTGCCAACAGCTGTCCTCTTTCTACGCTCTGAGAGTGCCACTAGAAGAAGGAGGGTCCCAACTGCAGCATATGGCGAACTAGTTCATTTGCTGCTGTGCTAAGCTGACTAAGGCTGTCAAACAGGAAAATGAATGAATAAAATGGTGACTGCAAAACAAAGAAAACAAAGATCCATTGTAATTTTGATTTGCAGATCTGAGATGGAGGAAATCCTTCTGATGTGTGACAACAATACGACCTAAATAACATCAGTCTCATAGTAGCCAGCTGTGTTGCCAAACAGTGTAAACATTATTGCCCTTGAGGCTAACATTAGCTAGCATACTAGTGTTGGCAGATATTGCTGAGAGTTAAAATCTCACTTCCCTGTTGTTTACTGCTTCTTCTCCCACTATTTCATACAGACTCATTCAGCCTCATGCTGTTGTTTTCTTCCTCACTGCAAAGTTACAGCAAGCTGTAGTTCCAAAGCCTTCATTTTTCTTTGTCTGTGTCCCCATGAGGACGTGTGAGATAGCACAATGATCTTAATAATAATCCCAGTGTGTAATGCACCATTACCTGGAAATCATTTAAGTATGTTCATGTTTGAGATTTCACACAAAAAAATATTCTAGTTCCTTTTCTTTGAACAAACACAATTTCAAAATTGGCTAAGATTTTAAAAATCTTATAGTCTAAGCTTGACATAAATTGATTCATCATTCATATAGCTTAATTACCTTCTGTACATTTTGGAGTCATGAGGAAATGTCCTATGAAACTTCCTTATGCAGTTTAATCAGCTTTAACTGTGAGCAGAAATATTCCTGTTTAGAAACGACATTAGAAACCTCATGTAAATGTAGCCTTGAGGTCTAATTGATATGCATAGCGACATCAAGCATTACCACAGATACTGACCAAAGTTGGTGTAGCTGCTGATATTTTATATGCACCTCAGGTCACCCGTTTTATTTTCTCCATTTTAAAAAATAAAAGGACAAAAAGCTGCAAGCAAGTCATCATAAGCACAGCAAGAACTCAGATTTAATATCACATATCTGAGTACTAGAAGGTCTACAAGATAATTTGGTTTTATTTTACTGCTAGGTATTGCAAGTGAATATCTGACATCTAATAAGAAAAAAAATTATTTTAAATTCATTCAAGAAATTATTAATAATTCATTTAGAGCTACCACAGACCCTTGGCAAGTGAAAACAGCAAGAAACTGAAAATCTCCCTAAATGTTCAGTGGAATGCAGAAAACTCACATCAGCACTGTGGCACTACGGGCCAGATTTACTAAGACTGACTATGTCTACATGAGAGTTCAAAGTTCTGCAAGTGATCCACTAACTGAAGCACTTATAACTAGTGCAGTCTACCAGAGCAAGTGATTCAGTTTCATAATAATTCACTTTAAACCAGGTTTTATGTATGTAACTCCCTCCAAAAACAGTGAGCAAATTAAGCTCAATGAGAGCTTAATAGCTGACGGAAAATCAATGTTTTTGATATACCAGCAAACTCTGCTTTTTGAAATTGCTTGTGAATGTGTGGATAAATTTGTGTGATTTCTGCATAAATTCTGTAGAGTGCAAATTGATCTAGTGGAATGCATTAATAAAAAATATCCCATCATGTAAATCTGCTAATCTAATAATTTACCATCAGATCCTGACCCATCCGAATGTTAATGTTACTGAGTCACTTGCTGAAATACATACCTCGCTCTTAGGTTTTATGGCTATCACGTAAGTTTTATAATTATGTGCAGCCTAAGTATAACATATTGTACTGTTAAGGCATTATTCTAACATACTTAAGGTAAGTCCCATTAACAGTTTTAATTTGAGATACATTATAGTATGTAATAGATCTTGTACTGTAGAAAGTAAAAAAGAATACATAAAAGTCATTTTCAAGTGCAACTGAAAAATTACAACTGAAAAAAACCTGAAAAATCAGCTGAGAAAAGACACACAAATACTTGTTTCATTGGGTAATAAACTGTCCCTGGAAATGTGAATGAGAAGATGAAACACTTGTGACGCTATAAAGCACTAGTTGTCTCTGGTCTTTTATTTGTCTTTGGTTTTGTGCTGTGCTTTGTTCTGCAACAGCTAATGGGAAGAAAATTAGCTGTGTGGGCTATACCTGGGTCCACTAAGTTAGACTTCCTACAGCCACTCTTTCCATCTTTGACACCAACTCCCTAAATTTACCAGCATAAGTACAGCATGATTTCTCACATTTCTTTTGTTTTCCATACACTCTTCCACATGCACATGCCTACATTGCACAACTGACCTGCTGAAAAACATGTGCTCTTGATTTATTTATGTTCTTGTCAATAAATCCTCAATTTGTCAATTTTAATTCTCAAGTTACTTCCTTAAATGGTCTTACACGCTTTCTTACAGTCAATGAATCAGGCTATGACAAATGGGGTCTTATCCGGGATGGAACTGCAAAGCCACTACTCGTTGTAAAAAGTAACTTTTTGTCCTGTAAAATAAGACACATTACACATATCTTGTATTGGTATTTTCCCCTACTTTCAGTTGTCCATAGAAATTAGGTTCTGCTCTGTATCATAAAAATACCAGTATGATTGAGAATCCAAATTTTGTAAAGCTCAGTGACTTAATGAAGTTGTTACAGGACACAACAATTGTTCCGGCACTGCGTTCACAGTAGGACTGCCACAAATGATCAGATCATGCATCCACTGGACATAAAACTTATAAACTTATTGCACCAGCATGCATCTGCTCTTATATAACTATCTTTAGCTTACAGCTTAATGTGTTTAAGGTATGTGCTAACTAAAACTTAAGATGATAGTTTATTAAACTTTTAATGTAATTTTGTAGATTATCTCGGTGAAGTTTAATAAACTCAGCCATCTTTTCCTTGCTATCTAAAAACAAACAGGACATTGGAGTAAATTCTCAACCATCTCACTCTTGTGTTTAATCAGTTTTCTGTTTGACGTTTATTCAGCTGTGTGAAAACTATAACTTTAATTTCAGCTAAACCAATTTACTCAGCAACAAATAAAACACAGAAAAAAGCCAAACAATAACATTTTTTAAGTTATCTAACTGATTATATATAATGTTCAACCTGAGTATCAAAAGACCCCAGGGATCTGAAAACGATGTGCCGGGGGTTTGGTGTTCTCGCCGGCTCTAGTGAGGCTTGAAGCCTCGGCTAGCTATCAAGCTGTTGGGTAACAGACGTCTCCGAAAACTTTGGAGCACTTTTGCAAATATGTGATATCTTGATAAACTGAGCAGATATTTGAAGTTTACACACCTACATTCTCGCCTGAAAATATCGTAAAAGTTTAAACAGAAAGAGTAATATTAAAACTAAGTAGCTGCCGCCATTGTTGGAAACTGGAATTGGCTGGGCGGCGCTATGAATTCTGCAATAGGTTGGGCAATGAAGGATACACCCGACCCATCCTTCAAATCTGGGGAAATGAAGGACGCATTTGTCGGCCGCATTTGGAGGAGTCTTCGAATTTCGAGAGCCTTTGTCGCTTTATATATAAAATGAACAAGCCACAAAGGTAGCAATCAAAAATGAAAAACAGTTATAGCTATGCTTTGTTTTAATAAAAGGATTTATCTTATTACTGATCAGTTGTAGTTCTACAAATAACCAAATAGGTTCCTATTTAAACTGCCACGTCACTGTAGAAATATTGTAAAATAGGCAATATGGTTAAAATTATTCATTTTTGTTCAGACCTCTCTACATAAATGTGTTTATCCTGTGTAGTATTTCAAAATATTATGATTTCAGACAGAGCTAGGAAAAATACCATCATCTTACCAAGGCCATTCATCCCAAAAGGAAGAAAATATTGCATTGCATTAGATGTGCTCATTTCTGACTAGTCTCTTGTCACCTGCTGAGATAAAAGATGTTTTTTCCCCTCTTACAGAACACTAATTACTTCAAATCATCTGAAACATGTCTCCATGACGATTCATATTTAAAAACAGACTAAAGATGGAAAATATTGGCAGAAAGAGAAAATAATACCGAATTGTGCCTGCAATCTAAAAGTATCAATGACAAGACAGCTCAGTAGTGTCTTGGGTGTTTTTTTGCCCTGTATAGGCTATATCACCCAATGAAAGATTCTGACCTGGATAGCCTTGGTCATAAAGACATTTTCAAAAAATCATTCACACAATTTAATAATAATAATAATAATAATAATGTATACTTAATTGATCCTCGTGCGGAAATTCCTCTCTGCATTTAACCCATTCAATCAGTGAAGCAGTGGGCAGCCATTGGCTGCCCGGGGAGCAATGTGTAGGGACTGTACCTTGCTCAGGGGTACCTCAGGGTAGCTGTCTGGTAATTCACACTCTAAAATCTGCCAGGATACTACTCAGACACTGGGATTTCTGCTGCAAGAATTCAAGTATTAAGTCATTTTTAAACTAAACTAAAATTACTGAATTCAAAATAAATATTCTGTCCCAAATGATCTGGGTCAAATATAAGTCACATGCCTAACCATCACCCATCAGATAAACAAAGGAAAGCTCACGTATCTCACAATACAAAGACAGATTTCAACAGAAGCATTTAGCAGTTAATTTATCATAATTTACTCAGACAAGAAACCAGAGTTCAGAGTAATAACGAATATCAAACCTCAATTTATTTATGGTAAACCAAAATGTTACCAAGCTTGCATTACAAGTTTGGTCCAATTTAAAGATTATTTTTTTAATATGATAATTATGTAACCAACTCTTTAACATTTATTTAAAAAACTTTGTCTTACAATGACATTGTACACAGTATTTGTATTAAAATAAATTAAGGAATTTGTCCAAGCACCAACACTGAAACAATGTCATTATTAATCAATTACAGGCAATACAATTTAATGTAATAATATATAAAGCAAAAATATCAAATGTTCAGGACCACTTTCTGAAATGTGAGAGTTAATGTTTTTCTTAATTATATATCAATACATATAAAATATTTTGGCGATTAGAAACTACAATCAATTAATTCATAAATGTAAAATAAACGTTTTTTGCTGCAGAAAGCTAAATTGTAGTAGGTGACTACAACTGCTGCTTGCAGAACAAAAACAAAATCTCACAAAGAAATAACCTTGGTGTCCTCAACTATTCTGCAATCGATTAACTGAGAGAGGGTTTTCCAACTCTGGGAGGTCATTGTGGCAACAGTGATTTAATCACCTGTCCTGACAATTGCAAAGTAAAGAGCAAAATAACTGGCCCAGAGTGTGAGCTCAACATTGCCAGATGACCCTGACAATGACAAATTGTCTCACAGAACAAGTTCATAATATTGGCAGATGATATGAAAGGGGGAAGGAAATTGTTATAGGTGTTTTTCCATAGCAGAGCTGAAAAATATCGGTTTTATGTTTGACTGCCCAAGTCCTGAAATTATCTTCAATAAACAAATACTTAGAATGAGAACAGATATGGCTATACACTGACAGTCACTTCATTAGGTACACCTAATGAAGGTTTTGGTTTAAGAACTAAAAAAGCTTCTCGAATAAGAGGTTAAACATCTTCAAGAAACCTAAAGACCAATTGTTTTCTTTCCAAGCTCTTAAGACCAGCGGTCCCCAACCCCCGGACCACGGTCGTTTGGTACCAGGCCACAAAAGTTGAGGCTCGGGTGTGAAATTTCTGGTTTTCTGAGTTTTTATTTTTTTTTTATTAAAAAAAGAAATTGTTAACTTTATCGTTAACTCTGTTTCCCTGGGTCTTTTCCCGTGTGTTATGAATAAATCTTCTTTTTTGGTACTGGAACTGGTTTTATTTTGTTGTATTTATCCGCGACACCTTAAGGCCGATCCGTGAAAATACTGTCGGACATAAAGCAGTCCGCGGTGCAAAAAAGGTTGGGGGCCGCTGGCTAATGTGTGTGTGTGTTAGTCCCCGTAGGGAAATTACTGCTCTGCATTTAACCCATTCACCCCGTGAAGCAGTGGGCAGCCACCAGTGCAGGGCCCGGGGAGCAGTGTGTAGGGACAGTACATAGCTCAGGGTAGCCGTTCAGTGGTTTCAAAACCCCAACCTTCCGATCATGGGGCAACCACTTTACCTACTGAGCTATCCCTGCCCCTGCCTTAGGCTACCATGACCTGGATGACTGAAAACCTACAGAGACATTAGGTACACCTGTTCAACTGCTCATTAATTCAAACAATGAATTTAGGCATGAATACGTGGTGCTGAAGTTCAAATGAGCAAAAGAATGAGGAAAAAGGCGATTTGAGTGAGTTCGAACATAGACCAACTCATTTTGCATAAACAACCTAAGTATTTCAGAAATTGCTGATCTACTGGGTTTTTCTCACACAGCCATCTCTAGGGTTTGCAGAGAATGTTGTGAAAAAGAGAAAATATTCAGTGGGCAGCGGAGAAAATGCCTTCTTGATTTCAGAGGACAGTGGCGAATTGCCAGACTGCTCAAGCCTCAAGCTGATAGAAAGGTAACTCAAACAACCGCTCATGACAACCAATGCAGAAGAGAATATCTAAATGCACAACAATGTTGAACACTGAAACATATGGGATACAGCAGCAGACTACAATAAGTGTCACTCCTGGCAGCTACAAACTAGAAACTGAGACTCTCCATTTGGATGCCAGCTTCATGAATGCATACATCTATCCTGCCTTGTGTAAACAGTTCAAGCTGTTGGTGGTGGAGTAGTGAGTATTGGGACTGAACATGTCCATCCAATGATAGTTCACTGTGTTAAATGGCCTCCACAGACACCAGATCTCTATCCAACAGAGCACTTTTGGTAAATGGTGGAGCTGGAGTTTTGCCTAAATGATGCAACTGGACGTGCAACCAGCCACTGTGTCATGCTATCATATCAACATGGACCAAAAGGAATGTTTCCAGCAACTTCTTAAATCTATAACGTGAAAAATGACGACAGTTTTAAATGCAGAGAGAACAAGTATCAGTAAGGTGTATACAGTGAGTGTATACAGTAATGTTCCTTCATATTCTTGACACAACACCTCTGAGGAGTCCCCTGAGATCCCTGAAATTCATTGTGCATTATACACCACCATACATAGAATCTAAATAACAAAAAACTACCTTTAGTGACAAGCAGAACAAAGACTCCCAGTGCCAGCGCTATTTAACATGAGCTCTTTTACATTCTCATCTCAATGTTGAATCCTCCTTATTCAGCCAAATAACACATTTCAAAAGTCAGATATGTTATTTTTGACATGTTACCATTAACAGCAGAGGTATAGTTCACTAGATGATTCACACATGTGATAACCTACACTGACCATGTGTACACAGATGTGTGGAAAAGTCTTGCCTGTTTACTGTACCATGTGTCAGTGTCTGCTGGTAATAGTACTAATTTGGTAGAAAATTGCAGGTGGGACAAAGAGTGTTGGCTGCAGAAGAAAATAACAGCCAATTGCTACCTTACCAGAGCATCAGTATTTCATTATTTAGTCTCCCTTCGCTGGTAGAGAAGGGGTAAAAAAAAAAAAAAAAAAAAAAAAAGGTGACACAAAACAGTAGAGCGGAGTTCAAAGCATCAATGACCATCATTCTACTGCAGTTCCAAGAAAAACAGAGTATTATAACCTTCATAAAAGGAAGATTTTATTGCATGGCTGTTGTTTTAGCCCATCTTTACTCAAAATACACTGTTGGGCTGAGTGTTTTTCATTTCTTATTACCAATATAATTTTTATTCCAATGCATTTGCAAAACATACCCATGTCTCCCATCTGCACCACCACTCGTGCCAGCGGACTGTTGAAGCAGTGTTACTACTGATCCTACCGGGGCCTTGGCTGTTACAAAATCAGACCATATTACCTAAAAGATCTTCATTCATTCAATTTCTTCTGAGATTGCAAAGGGGTTAGTTAATTCATGAGCTAACCATTAAACATCTATTGAAATGTGTGGCTAACCAATCTGTTTTCACCCTCTGGCTTCTTAAATATAGGACAGATTCATCTTAGACTCTGGTTAACTATTGTTTTCTTTTATGTTGAATACTAAGAAGAGCAAGTAAATAAATTGTTTAATTGATAATGAAAATAAACGGCTGTAGGGGCCCTGTTGTAACATCATGTCTCTTCTTTTTTCTTTTCCTGTTTGTCAAACAAACAAACAAACTTTGCCCAACTCTCTACCCTTTCATCCTGCCCTTTTCATGCAATCAGCCAGGCATGAGACAGCACCTCTTTTGGTGTCAGCAGTCTTCTCCTAGCCTGCTGTAACATTAACACACATGTCCGACCTGAGCTCACCCTGCTCTGCTCCTCCTTTCCCACCTGCCTGCCTGCCAGTCGTCCTCACACTGAGAAAATGTCCATGTAGATCCCAGATCAAACACTGCCTCTGCTGCTCGCCTGCTGTCAGTACATATTCATAACAAGTCCAAACGCCACAACCACCGACCTTCCCGTATCAGCTGATGCCGACAATGAGCTGGCACATTCACTTCACAAAGATGCACTCATCCTGTCAGGCACACCAGCAGGTATCACTACCAGCAGTATGGGAAGTGTTGTTGCAGCATGACATGATAGAGACAGCTACTAATGCTACAAGTCGCCGCATGAGGTATCTCAGGATGAAGTTTGGATCCAGATCCGTGGACATCCAAGCAACCACTCCTTGAATAATGAATGGGAAGGGAAAGTGAGGCGGTAACTGCCAAAGCAGAACTGAGTGTGAATGCAGACGAGAGAAAGTAAATAAGGCAGCACTGACACAAATTCTGAACAGGTAAGAAGGTAAAAAGTACAAGGTGACAACAGCAGAGTGCGATAAATAACTCAGTGCATTTGTTTGCATTTGTTTCCTGTACGATAATGATGCTAATATATGCGTAATTTACACAAAATAAAAACTGGAATGTATTTTTTTAAGTTTACTTTCATCATAGGAAAAGAATGGCTAGTTAAGATACAGAGTTGGAAGAAAGGATTATGCCTGGTAAAATATTCATTCAAATGAGCTCCCAAAGGATTCTATGAGTGCTGCAGAATACAATAAAAGCACAATGCTCCATTATGTGAAATGTCACAAGTTCAGATTTATGCAAGACAGCATATCAGACATCTGAGATGTCTCTTATTGAAGGCTTTTGTGGTTTTCACCATGGTGTTCAGTAAATACCCAGACAGGTACTTCAAATTCAGTGTCATCACTGCCCATACCAATTTCCCTCCAAGTGAGAAAATGGGGACATGTTATGTGCTGGTTGCGCCAGCACATAACTGTCTTTATACTGGTGTGCTATTTACCACATTTCCTCAAACAGTAGCCATGGGTCTTCTTTTTTTTTTTTTTAACCTTAACCACAGATGCCAGCAAGTTTGTATTAGAGGCAGGCTTTTACGTCCAAGTACTCCTGTTTGATTATTAAGTAGTCATCTTGGACAATTCCCACTCTAATTTGCTTCCATTTGTCATTTCGAAGGTCGTTTTAAGCTAATTGCACCAGAGAAAGTAAAAACTAATACATCAGTAAGATCAGTGAGAACATTTCAGGTTCTCTCATTTAACACAGGAGCAGACATTACTAAATGCACTTATCTACACTAACACAGGCATGGTCCGCAAACCAGCTAACCTTTAAAAAAAAATCAAACATGACAAAACAAATATAAAAAAAACCCAATATATAGCTGACATTCACAATCTTTGCAGCTGCAACATGAAACCTAAACACTTGCTGTCCTCCAACATTTCATTTGCAGCATACCAGCTTTTATCACGGACATTGAAATCAGATCCAATATGAATTTCAGTGAAACAAAAATCAACAATGTAGCATCAACAAAGAGGTTGGCCAAGACATCCAATCCATGTCACTCTCACTCTCAACAATCACTTAGGGTTTATGAATCGGGTCTGTTCTTTGTAACAGTGTACTTCAAGATCAGAGGAGCACTGAGTAGACAGAGGACAGAATAAAATAGTGTATTCTTTCATCTTTTTCAACATCCACAAACAAACTTTAACCATGCTAACAAGCAAATAAATGGTTGTTCATGCAGGTTTTATTTTATTTTGTACACAGCGCTTCTGCCAAATGGAGGAGAGAGGCAGTGATGGCAGCTGAAAGTGAGACTTTACTCAGTCTCAGCAGAACAAAACTTAAATTTTTAAAAACAGCAGAAATCAAGTTTTAGGGTCATACAAGTTCAAAACACAGCAAGTAAGGCACAGTCAACAGAAGAGAGAATTCTCCAAAAACTATTTTTTGACAGCTGTCACAAACCAGAATTAAACACAGCTTGGAGAAATGTATTTTAAATTAGCATCATGATTATATTTACTTAATACTGGTCTTTGAAGTCCGTGATTTCAATTCAATTCAATTTCTATATTGTCCCACAAGGGGAAATTAGTTTAGCAGCAGGATAAAAATAAACAGAACAATAAAATAATAATAACAATAATAATGATAGAAAGTTCAAGGACAATTATTTGCCATTAAGGAGACAAGACGCAGTAAGGATAAAAGAGACCTGGAGTCTTTTAGTCCTCCTCGGAGGAACTTTAAAACGGCGGCCGGAAGGCAACAACTCAAATTCACTGTGAATAATAGAATGAGCCTTTCTAAGCACATTTCTATTGTAAATGGCCAAAAGTCCATCTTGCCAGCGCCCTGAAATTTTGCTAGCAGTTTTTACCAGAAGTCCCAACCGATTCTTATTCTTCACCGTCAGGTTACCAAACCAGGCAGCGATACAAAAAGACATCACAGATTCGATAAGACTTATATAAAACAAGGACAACATCTCAGATGAGACATTAAAAGACCTCATTTTCCTTAAAAAGAACAGTCTTTGTTGAACTTTTTTAGTAGTGGCATCAGCATGAGATTCAAAACACAGTTTATGGTCAAGTACCACACCTAGATATTTATAACTCTCAACTATCCCAATATCGGCAGTTTTAATGATAGTGGGTGATGAGCTATAAGAGGACTTCCTAAAATCAATAATCATGTCTTTAGTTTTTGACACATTAAGTGAAAGGAAGGACTCATCACACCAATTCACAAAATCATCTACAACCTGTCCATGGCCTGACTCGTCCCCCACTAGAAGACTGACGATCACTGTGTCGTCAGCAAACTTCAGGATGTGTCTGTTCGTGAAATTGCTGCGACACTCATTTGTGTACAGAATGAACAGAAGGGGAGAGAGCCAACAAGCCTGGGGTGATCCAGTAGAGGAGGAGAGCACTTCATGATCCTTTTACACAAAGAAAAGCCAGTTTGTAAAATTTAAGTTAACTGAAACCTCACTCACACAGATACTAGCCAATAACCACCTGGCAACCAAAAGTCGTTGCGACCTCCAACTACACCAAAGTGGCTGGAATTCAAATTTTCATTTGGCAGGTGATTGGTGTCAGGAAATACACACTATTCCCTAGCGACCAGTGGTTGCTAAGGGGTCACAGACGAGTCTCTAAGCCTGCGCAACTGGGGTTTAACTAAAGTGGAAGTGCATGAGGTAGATAAACAGCTAAATAGTATTACAAGATAAAAGTGTGAGATTACTTAACTGTGAATAATGCAAAGGGTTGCTTTACGAATGTGCAGTAGGCTCAGCATTAACATACTTTTAGCTCTGTTCTCTGGTCTCAACCAATTCTTCTTTTTTTATGTCATTACTTCTTGTAAGACTAGGTTCATCGCATTTTATGTTAAAATAATGTTAGTGCATTTATATAGGCAACGTATGTCAGATGCTTTATTGGAAGAACTTGGATCTATTGCTAACATTTACTAGTAATCCAAACAGAGGATTGAACGTAATGAAGTAAACTGACCAGAGATTAGATAACAAATGTTAAATGTTTTTAGCTTGCAATTATACTTCACTTAAAGATATACTCCAAAATATAGTGAAAAGGAAGACTACAGACAGACAGACAAACTCAGAAGCAGACAGAGAATCAATCCAACCTTGGCCTTGTGGGGCCATCGTCTGTGATTTCCAGTCATGCTGTCTGCACACTGTCCTGTGTCATTTTGATAGAAATATCACACATTGTCCTGACACCAATGTAAGATCCTTTCTAGGAGAATAGCACCCATACCTGAAGACAAGGCAGATCCTGACAGAAGGAGATGTTGAAGGGGTTATTAAGACATTTAACCCTTCGTACTAGAGCAGGGCGATATGACCAAAAATATTTGTCACGATATACATTTGAAATTTTGCGATAACAATATAACTGACGATATAATTGACACTAGACAAAATGCTTTACAACTCCACAACTTTATTAGTGCAAAAAACCCCATCAATGTATTTTCAATTAAACAAGCAGCTGTTTTTTATGTGCATTAAAGTTATATAAAAATGTAACAGTACAAATTCTTTGCTGACAGTTTAACCAAAAGGCATTTCCAGTGGAAAATGGCCGACATATCCTCAGCATAACCATGTATAATATCCACAAAACTTAAAAAGAGGTTACACACACACAATACGGTAATATTATGTTGAAGCACAGTACGTATCACTCCGCGAGGCTCCTTCCTACAACAGCCGTAATGCTCCGACAATCCACCAAGCCGTGCGGCTTCGTAGCTTAGCAAAGTCGTACTAAAACATTTAACAGATTTTCGAGCGCCGTGTACGACATAAAATCGTTTTGAGGTCAGTAAACACAACCAGAATTCATACATAAGGCACACGGGATTATAAGGGGCACTGTCGATTTTCAGAAAAATCAAAGGATTGATTTTAAGTGTGCCGTATTTTCCAAACAACACAGTAATAACGACGGCCCGCTAGCATGCTCTACCAAAAATAGTGCTTTGTTGTGTATCTGACGGACGAAAGCTAAACCAGTTCCACACCACTGAAGTTGCAGCATTTTTACAAACCAATTCTGGTTCATCTGTTTTGTTTAACGATCCGCTTTCGCTCTTCTCATTCTGCGTCGCCGCCATGTGCGTATGTAAACAAAGGCACTGTGCATATGCGTTTTACCCATATTCTATTGTGATATTTAATTTTCCTATCGTTGCCCGAAATTACACCGGTATTACCGTGAACGGTATGATATAGCCCAGCCCTACTTCGTACCATTCCTCTTATTTACTTAGGCCTCGTCTCCCTCTCTAAACTTTGTACTGTAAAGCACAAGCAAGTAATTGATATATTTTCTGCACAACATGCAGTTGTTATGAATTGACTGAAAAAAATACATTAAGAATGCTTTCTGACCTTGTATATTTAAACCACAGTTAACTGCAGATGTATATGCAAGTAGTTGTTACATAGTCCTTAGAAAGATGATAATGGCCATCATGACTCAACAAATCAAGGTATCAGTTTAACCAATGGTTGCTTTCCATCAAAGTCTCTGTATCCTGGCAGAAACAGGGCCCTGAAAATCCAGCTCTCACATGTGTATGACGGTCGAGATCAAAAGAGCTCCAGTGTAGCTTACGGAGATTAAAAGAGACAGGTGGACAAAAAGGACTCTGAAAGAGTCAGCCACCCTGTTTAAGGAGAACCTGTGATTTTTTTTTACCATCAACTGGTCAGTTCTGGAAATCTAATGCTCAGCTTAGACACTGTGAAAGATTACAGAAAGGCAAAGAAGGCTAACATATGAAAGGTAATCACTTCAGATATCATGAAATCACGTGTTTGGCTACTGTGTTGATAAAAAGTACCCAGCTGTCTGTGCTCTGCTCCCCTGCAGAAGCATTGTTGATGTAGTCATCTTTATCAGAATTTACACAACGAAAAAGCTGACTGTCAAACGTGCTCAAATCCCCATAGCAGGAAATTAAACAGTACAGACCATGCAGAGGAACTGGTGATGGATGATGGATCAATTACATGTCCCATGTTCAGTTTAGTGTTTTAATCCCTCGGTGTAGCTCCTATTTAAAATCCAAATAGTTTATAGCTTTTTCTAACAATAGAACGATCAGCCTAATTTTGACAAGATTGTAAATTGTCTCTTTGTAAAGTTAATTCTTTACCGCAGTGAGATCACTTTAGGCACACCACTCAAAATGCCACCTTGCAAACTGATGTAGAGACAGCCAGTCAGTCCTGTGTATTATTGGTATGCACCATTTAAGCACCTTAAGTAAAAATTTGACAGTTAGAAACTAAATCTTTTGACAACATTTGACAAAAATTTGCATTTATACATTTGTTTTCTTTGCTGCACCAACAAACTTTCTGAACTCTGAAGTGACATACCAACTGAACAATGAATCACATCCAACCTCAAAACAAATAACTAAGGACCAGAAATGTTAACAGAGTGAGCTATAGCAGTTCAATGTCCAATTCGATCTAATAGCACTAATTCATGAATATTTGATTGCAGTCAATGCATTCCTTTATCAGAGTACTGAAACCAAAGTAGGTTTTCCAGTAGCAGCAGATACCCTGACTGTAGCATTCAATTCCAGTTCTGTGCATTACCCTTGAAGGCTTGGCAATACTTTTTGCACACGGTATGTGAAGTGTAAAAAAAACATTACCAGTTAAACACTGAAACATGAACATTTTTTACTTTGATCTACCCCTGAAAAGCACTGAAATTTCAGGTGCCAACTGAGAAACCAACAAAAATATATTCAGGAGCTTCTAACTCTGTAGATGATGTAACAACCTAATCATACTTAAGTACAGATTAAACTTCAAAGTAATATATTAAATAATTGCTTTCCAAAACAGTTTTAGGGATGCAAAGCTGTTTTATCAAGGGATTTTCACCTATTGGCAAAATACAGCTCAGGAGTCAGAACTGGTCTACGGACTATCTCAACATCTAAGAGGAAAACAAACAAAAAATACATTATACATACAAAATAATAATAAAAATTGATGACTAAAAGCTGTAGCTCCAGGAGGGTTTCACCTAGATTTTCTTTTTTGATAGTTTTTGATAATAAATAATGGATTAATGTCAGCTGTCTCTGTACAGCTAGTAAGTTTCTTTTCACTTGAACAGACCTGAACTCCACCATCTTAAACTTTAGTCTACGATAATACTCTTGGTTCTTTTCTGCAGCCTAAGCTCACAGCGTCGCCGCACCTCAACCAGTTCTCACCCAGCTTCAAGTGCTGGTTTTAGTGACCCTCTAGCTCACAGATATTAAGAAAATATTGGGGGGTAGCAACACACTGCAGCCTAAGATGGTGGCGTTAGTTTATCAAACTGCAGAATGAGTCTCACAACATAGGAGTGCTATGATGACCACAGAAGTGCTGGTGCTAACGGTTCAGGTGGGACTGAACTTTCAAAATAAGAGCATGGGGGATTTCCCAATACCTTAGTGATCACATCGTTTTCAAAGATGGACAAAACAAATAAAATCAGCAAACAACTCATAGCCAGTATTATATTAGCTAGACTAATTAACGAATCACACTTCAGGAGTTGTGAAGTGTGACGCATTAATGTTAGGTTAGGTACATAAGTGGAAACAGTCTTACTCAAGAACACAGGTCACCACAAAAAATTATTTAATTCATTCGCATGAATATGACCATGTTTTGTGACCAATGTTTATTTTATTCTTTCACTGATGCAAACATCAGTGATTTTAAAAATAAATGTGTAACACTGAGAATTTAAGGTGACTGCACAGCAGGCTGAGACAGAAAAGTCAACATTTTCTAACCTTTAGTTTCTGAAACAGTCACGTAGGCTTATTTTAGAGTCATTTGTTGTGGCCACTGAAATTCATGGATTTCAACACATCTGAAAACTAAAATTGCACTGAAACTTCAAGAAGCATATAAATATGATTGCAATCTCAGGCTTTCACACAGCTTTATGCCTTTATGTCCCAAGGTGCTGCTCCCGGCTGGCTATACTCTCTGCAATACATGTAAACAATAATACGAATTCTCAAGCTGATCAATAAAGCATGCGAGACAGTATTTCTGGGAGGTTAAGTACTGATTCAGAAAACATGTAATTTTCACTCTATGGCTGCCAAACAGTCTAAAGGAACTCAAATTAACTAGCCACTTGACCTTTGATTTCACAAACAGTCAATATCTGCTGGAAGCAACTGATGGCTAATTCATCAAGAAGCTCTTACACACTCAAACACAAACACACATTAGGACTGATGGCATATGACAACACAAACCCATACACATTAAAATATAAACATAGCCTGCAGTACATTAAATCACACACATCATCCCATCCTCCTCCCGTGGCCAAGATGAAGTAGGTCTCCAGATAGGTTGCTTAGGTAATGGGCCATACCACTCTCCCATCTTTCAGCTTTCTCTTCTTTCTTTGCTAGTGTGAGCGCCAGCCAACATCTACAACCATGACTTCATGGACCGCCCTGCCACAGCTCCATGCCTCTGCCATAAACCTCTCATTTTCGGTTTCATGCAGAGAAACGCTGGGTGGTTAACTTAGTCACAAGAATAAAACGTAGTCTGGCCATTAGTGATGTCCTGAGCTAGACGACAGGATGGAGGTAGTTTTTCTGAATGGGACTGCCTACAGTTTTAGTTAAGGAAGCTTAAACCAATTAGAGCTGCTATTTTTTATCTTATGAATCAATTATTTGATTGACTGAAATATAATCAGCTTTCCCTGGCCATTTGTTTTTCTGTTCTCTTTTTAGCAAAATGCCAAATGTTTTCTACTTCTATTCTGTTTTTTCATCTTAATGTTGATAAAGTAAGATAGGATAAGGCATGACCATGGCTTCTGTTTTTTACGGACCAAACAGTAGATCAGTTATTTAAGAAAAAATATAAAATTTCCAGCTTACTGACAAATGAAAATAATTATTAAATGTAGGCAAAACCTATTATCCAAAAGGCTATATTATGTCAACATCCTATAACTGAATTCAGCTTTGGGGCAAACAGTATGGGCAGTATTTTGTTCATGCTAAGGACAAAGAGGCTTAATGAACACATTTCCATAAACACTCCACTTCCCATTAGCAAGGCACATCAGGCCATATACTGTCCACTGGTATAAATTATGTGTCACATCGCAATATCTATGATATACCAACACCACACGTGAGTGGTGAATGAGGCAATCTCAGGCATGCGGAGGCAGTTTAGTACTTAAAAACAGAGCTACTTCAACAGGCTCCATGAAAACACCTTGCAAAATATGGAAGACTACACTTGCCAATAAACGTGGAAATCACAAACTTGTTTCAGTTGAGGCAAAAAAAAAAAGTACTGTCGAGCAAAACCAGCCTATGACAGTTATCCTTGGAGAAAATGCTAGCAGCTAGTGATGTGCTTCCCAGAAGTAAACAAATGTGTCAAATGAGCATCACTCCACCTAACTCACTAGATAGACTACCACCATTGCACCATTGCTGCTACTGATACCTCGTGTCAATAGATTCACACTAACAGAATTAAGTAGTCTGTCATCAATGAGAGCAGCTTATTTGAAAAGAAGACTTTCAGTGGGCTTCAGTGATTTTCAGAAACCAAACAAAATATTCTAAAACAAGGAATAATAAACCATTAAAAAATACACTCCAAATTTGGGCCTCTAGTTTTTTCAGTTCGATGATTTCTGATTTAAACTCCAGTTTGATTTTTTTGAAGCAAAGTTCCAGCATAGCTCCCTGTGACTACTATGGAAAGCAATGCTTCGGATGCCCATATCATAATTTAAAGTGTTTTTTATGTGTAATATGGTTAAGGTAGCCTGATAACACAGTTATAGGCTGTAATTTAGGTTGTAACATGCCTCTCATCACACTAAGCCAAAATCACATACAAAAAGATAAACAATTATTCATTAAATCTAGTATCCTTTATCATTACTATATAAAAAACAAGCTGCTTTGGGGCAGTGTACTCCATGTCTTAATGTGATAAAGGCCACAATGTTCACTGATGTATTCACTCTGTTAAATTAACAATTTACTCAAGAAGACTTCCTTTGTACTTCTTGGTAGACTTAGCTCAGAACAAAGCTGGAACGCCATCCTTCTTAATAATTCTATGTGACAAAAAAGGACACACGAGTATGCTCCTCGGGATTAAAGCTGTAGAAACGAAGCACTTCACTTTCACGGTCACACCCAACATCTCCTGCATCATTTTAGTCAGGGAAAAAAAGAAAAACTTTGTTTTGACACAAATAAATTAATCATTACATTAATTACCAAGGCAATTATTTTTAGTAGAAAACCCCTTCGGGGAAAATTACTCCTTTTACACACACTCCATCATCAACCTACTATAATACACCACTGCAGAGAGCTGCAATGTCTACTACATAAGCACTATCCACACACTAAGCTGTCTGTCTGTGGCTACACTCCAACTTTTCTTCCAAGTTGGTTAAACAGCACAGGTTGCCTGCCTCTCCAGGGTGTTTTAGAAAGGCAGGCTTGTGGGTGGCTGTGGTGCTTTCCATGCCCTTTAAAGAGACTCAGATATCATGCCTGCAGGGAATGTAAAATGCCACGGTAATACCACATTAGTGATTAATACAGTACATCCACTAAAACCTAATGTGACGCACTGGGCTTTCAAATGTTGAGAAATGAATGCAAAAGTGATAAAATGCTGTTAGTGAGATGGAGTGGCCAGAGGAGGAGGAGAAGGGGGAGGACAGATTAGAAAGCACATAATCCCCCGACACATTGGTGACTGACAGTAAGCTACTCCTGCTCTACTGGTGAAAGCGAGGCAAATCTAGCCATGCAATAATTAGCCTGTGAAGTGCTAAGGCCACAGGTTGCATGTAATGACTAACTGCTGTTGTTGTAAACAGCCAGCACCATTACATTGACAATGCTGCTCCAACAAGGTTCCGGTCAGAGGAATGGATGAGTAGCTAATTAGTATCTGTTTGATACAGACCTCTGGGTCTGGCTGCTATCAGGTTTCACATTAAGCCTGAGAGTGTGATAGGGTCATCCCAGGATAGTCCTACTACAGGGGTATTTATATATATTACTGAAGCACTCAGGGAATGCAGGAGAGGCCCAAAGAGCTGATTCACTCTGACAGACACTGATGTGTCTTGTCAGTGTGATCAATCAGCATTTAATCATGGCTATAATCACACCCAGCAAAACAAACACAGGCACAGGGAAATTGATTAAACACATAACACATGATAGGCTTACACCTACACCAGCAAAATTTTAAGGATGGGCAATGGGGTACAATTTATGCCAGGAAAAGACTGAGCTGAAGTTATTAGGCACACAGTTTCTTACAATTTTCACTGCATGATCAATTTGGTTAATAGAAGACTCCCTAAATGATAGTCATGCTCATTAAATTAAAGACATTTGGCATCTGCTCCATTTCCCCGAAGGTTAAAGTTTCATTATAAAGTGTAGGTATGATATTAACAGGATTCTTCCAGAATGACAAGCCTTAGGGAGTGAGAGGGTGTCTATTAGGGTTAGGGTTACAATTGGAAAAGGTGGTCTTTGTTTCAGGCAAAGCGGGACAACCATTAAAATAATAGCATTAATAAGTATAATAACACTAACCCAATATATAGTACTTGGCTCTGAGTAAAAATATTAGATGTCTAGAAATAAATTAACCACATTTCTAAAATACTTGACAGACAGGTATCGAATCAACACTGCAAAGCTAAGCCAAAAAATTATATTAAGTGCTATTTACAAGCTAGAGTCAGCAAGCACTTAAAGTCGTTACACTGCATAAAATAATGGAATTAAAAGCAGCACAAACAAAATCACATCTATTATCCATTTTCATTAATAAAAAGATCCCTCAGGCACAAACTACTTATGTCACTGTTTCTAGACTATCTGAGAAACCTACATTTATGCGCTGCAATATTTTTCCGGTACAGAACATCAATAACTTACTGTTAGTTTCCATTTTTTGAAATGGTGATATAATCATATCTCTTTGGGACAATGCAAGTGATAGAAGTTGAAAAAACATAAAATTATTCCCTGTATTAGACAGGTAGGCTCTGAATTTCTTTTCCACACTCAGCACCACAACTTTCTCACAGATTCACAGTCACAACTTGATACTTAGGATGGAGAAGCACTGCAACCACTCAGCATCCTTGCAGATGCTGCGTTAAAAGAATCAAGTGGGGGGGGGGGGGGGGGGGGGGGGGGGGAGGAAAAAAAAGGCAGGCTTTTGTTTTGTTCACTGGCTGTTTGGAAGCGAGGATGCTGAATTTGGCTTGAAATGCGCCCTGTTTTTCTGCCATCCTTGAAAAACGAGCACACCAAAGTGCTTATTTAGAAAGAATCACATCAAGTAGGTTGCACAGGCACTCATGTATAAAGAGAAATTAACAGGACGAGCAGTCTGCGCATTTTAAAAATGCTAAAAAAAACAGACAAACGAAGGCAACAAATAATACATGCATATACGTGGAAATGTGCACACTGTTGCTGTTTCCCTTTTGTGCAGCACTGTGTTCCAGTTCCATCAGTCACATCACACTGACTCTCGTGTCCCCACAATCCTCCCCACGGTCATTTATCACAGTGTCACTCAAGCGCTGACTCGGGTCCCTGGAGTGTCATGGTAATGCTGTCCCTCAGTGTGTGTATACTCATTCATGTATATGTATATTTTGGTGCGTTTGTGTATGAGTTTGTGAGGATCCATGTGTTTGAGTCCATTCATGCATGCGTTTTTCTATTTTGGGGGTCCTACTGTTTTTTCTTTTTTACTCAGAAGGCGCCGGAGATATGAAGGTGTGTCGCTGCAGTGACAGAGAGTGGGAGAGACAGTGCAAGTCGACAGAGAGCAGTGGGGAGAATTCAGAAGGAGCTCAGAAGCAGCAACAGGCAGAGGGCAAAGAGGATGACAGTGCCTTCTAGTAGCCGCTCTGTCAACACGATTATCTTTGAACCTGGCTTTAGGTCAAAGACGCGTCACACAATATGCAAGACAGTTACTAAAGGGAAGTTACACTGACTCACTGAGCTGCATGGAAAGGAACAGACATAGCCAAGCTAGCTCTGAATTAACTCCCTGAAGATTCAACACAATGAAATTATGAAAATCAAATGTTCTCCTGGCAGGTATAAGCAGAGAATTGCTCACCAGCAGCTTTGCTGCAGCTTAGTGCAATATGAATCAGAGCTTCCAGGGAAGTATCCATATGAAGGCATGAACAGCAAATCACTACTCCCAAAGTGTGATCTACCATTGTTGTTTTTCCAATTAACGTCTGCATCGAGCATCTCTCAGGATAAAGCACGATGATATCAATCCTAAAATAAGTGTCACAGAGCGAGGAGCTTTAACAGCTCGGATTACACACATCAGAGGTTCGATAATGCTGTTGATGTGTTCTGTGAGTCCACTTCACAAAATTAAGAGCTCTTCAAAGAAGATCAAATCCCAGTAGCAGCTTCAACAAGCTGTTGCATGCATTGTACACGCATCACTGATCAGGTTTGGGGCAGGCACAAAAAACAAAACATCTCATTAATACAGAGCTATATCAGCAGCATCTTTAAATAGAAATTCAAGCTGTTGGGCAACTTCCTAAATGACCCCATGCATCATTTTATTACTGCTCTACGAGGAAAAGATGGACCAGTAGATACAATTCAAAAAGATTCACAGAGTATACTCAAAGTAGTTTTGCATGCTTCAGCTTATTTACTTCATAGATTTGATTTTACACACACACACACACACACACACACACACACACACACACACACACACACACACACAGCAAAGCTTTCATAATCAGCACTATAGATTTTTTCACACCACTTAAAATACTTTCCATCTGTTTAATGCAAGATTATAATCTATTGGTGAATTTTTGAAGTTTGAAGAATCCATAACATCAAGTTGGCATCATTTTTAGTAATTTTCCAAATAGCAGTTCCATTTTAATACGGTTCACAGTCTTTACATTTAACCTGAAAGGTGAAAAAGTTCATGCTTTCTCTCAACACCAGTGTCTTTACTCAGCCAAACAGCCAACTTCCTCAATTAAAAGTAGTAGTTGAGGAGTAGTCCAACATGAGGCTACACTAAAGTTTGTAATACTATTAAAGTAGAAGCAGTACATCAGACCAATGTGTCCTTTGAAGAAAACTAGGCCATTAAAGAGACTGTGTCGATGACAGCACCAACAAATGTTTATGAAAACACAAATCTTGTAAATTTGAACATTAACAGCTGAATAGTTTTATTCAATTTTATTTATTTAGCACTAACACTAACTTGGGAGTGAAAAAGAGGGGACTGGAGAAGAAATACTCAGTGCATCATGGGAATTCTCCCAGCAGCAGCACAACTACAAGATGGTTTCAAGGCGCTTGTTTGAGTGAATGAAGCCAATCAAGAGAATGTGATCAGTGACTCATAATATTAAGTTGATTTAAACCTGGATTCATGTTCAAAAACACAATCAAAATCCCATTAAACTTCCATTATTGTCATAGTTACATTGCTGCAGTCACATAATAATGACGAGCAGATTGATGTTGAAAAATCTTTAGCTTAACAGGTAATGATAATGCAACACCATTAAAACTAATGCAGATTCTGTGTTCAGTATGATGAATTGTATAACTCAAGAGTCTGCCAACAGACAAGCAGCAGGATAAATAAAACATACAAATCTCAGATACTGCACAGGATGCATTTAAATTGGTCTGTAAAAATATTGCATATGCAAGACTTAGTTAAACCTTGAAATAACTCTGGGATACAACTCACTGTCTTGGGACAAGCAACAAAATCCATGATTTTCATAGCTATAAAGTCTTCAACAATTGCGTTGAAGAATTCTCAAAGAAGAAAGAGCCATTTATAGCCATTTATATCCTCTATGTCTACAGAAAGAAAAGAAAAAAACACTGCACTGTTCTCTTTAGTAACATTCACACACTGCATCCACTGCACTGTTAACAGAATCAGTAATAGATCTAATTGCAAAATCCAAGTATGCAACAGATGGGCGTTGCGAATGCTGTCTTTATGTGTTAAAAACAAATTTACTGCACAACTTGTTCACTCTGACTGCCAAAAAGTAAAATATCACAAACACAGAGGCCAAAAAGCCAATTTCCTTTTTATTCGTGCAACCAGACACACATTTCCCCAACACACCTCCACTTTGCCCTCAAGTTGTGCAAGCACATTAGAAACACAGAACAGACAAAGGGGTCCTACACCCGAAAAGATTAAAATAAGGGTATGTTTTAGCTGTGACTTTCCACTCTGAGATAAGCCAACAGAGTGATTTTAGTGGTGTGATTTATTTGGTACTTGGTGTTACTGGATTTCAGAGAACAAAAATACTTGAGAGCAAAAGTAAAGAAAGTGCCAATCGGATATGAGGGAATTTATTATTCGCTATGGCCCAAGACAAATCTGTTCCTCTGCTTCAGTGACTAAAATACTTTAGACTTGTCACTGAAGTATATTTTGTATTTGCCAGCGAGGTGATGCTATTGTGTGAAGGATGAGGACAACAACAAAGCAACAGAAAAGAATAGATTTTCAACAAAGCTTAAACTCCAACCTGTGCAGCCAAACATAGTAACTCAAAAAAGAAACAGCCAGGATGCTCTCAGTCTTGCACCATTGGAGGGAAAGCACAATCATTAGCCGCCAAGTCATTTTACGCTTCTTTCTTCACTGGAAACCTTCTACGCGTAACCTGAACACCACAGAAACAGAGCCACCTGATGGCTAGGAGACTGCAGAGAGGGTCCGATCCCAGCTCAGCCCAAAAGAGCTGACATTTAGAGTACAACACATAGAGAGTATACTCACGGTTTTGAAGTCGCTGGGACTGCAGTCTTCACCTTGGTATCTGCAGTAGAGCATCATCTCTTCCAGGTCATGGCCAACCCTCTCAATGAACTCCTTCATGCTGAACGCTTTGGGCCTGTAGGCCGTGAAGTTTGCCTTTTCCTGTAGGAACGCAAGCACATCAGGCTCTGCCAGGTGTGGCTGGGGGATAGTCAGGTGCACATCGAGCAGGGCTAGCAGCTCTCCGGCGTGGTACAGGTCGTTGCGTGTGAGACGGCTGAAGCGATACACATTGAGGTTACAAATGGTCACAGCAGGGAAAACCAGGCTGCTTGACACCACAGCATCCACACTGGTCACGTGAGGGTAGGAGAGGAAATAGGCCAAACGCTCTGTACTTTCCAGGGCTAACAATCCCAGGCAGGCCAGCAGAGCCACAGCCCAAAGCAAGCGGCGTGCACTGGGCTGACCATAAGGGAAGATAAAGCGAAGTCCATGCAGCGTGCTGGTGTGGACGAAGGCCTGCCAGGAGCTGGGACGCAGGCTGGAGCTTTCCTGGCTCCCCTGACTGCCACAGTTCTCCTTCAGATCCATCATCAGCTCTCCACCTCCTCAGCCAGGGAGCACCCGTAAACTCACACCTGCACAAACAGAGATGGAACTTCAGTAAAAGGCTTAGATTCATAGTCTAAAATCATATCGACTGCACTGATACGATGCAGGGAAATAGACTAAAAGACAAAAATGAAAAAAAAAATTAGAAAACTGGAACAGAGATCTGCAGCAAGCGCTGACAGCAAGCATGCAAATACAACAGATAAAAAAGATAAAACAACTGAAAAAGGAGAGGAAGTAGATACAGGAAGACAAAGATCTCCACAACCCACATAACTACTATGAAGAGTAAGAAGCAGAGGAGAAAGATGCTCCCTCAGGGCATCCCTCTCCTCTCCACCTCCATTCTCAATCACTCCCTTGAGCTCAGAGTTAGTGTGCCTGCCAGACTGCCTGTGGCTCCTACTACACCCAACACACACATACAAACATCCACTCAACACACACTCTAGACAAATCCCAAACTGCCCTGCTCTCTTTCTTCCTCAGCTGCCCTCTGTGACTGCTAGATTTCAGACAAAAACACCAGAAGTAAGTCCTCTGTGACACCCGGAGCAAGAGGTGAAAGTCACTTAAGCCGAAAGCCAGAGAAAGCTGCCTCTGTGTATTTAATGTCCCGACTCGTCTCCATTCAAAAGCACACACATACACACTCTCTCACTCACGCGGTAACTCTCTTATGCATGAGTGTGCATGCGAGCTGCCACACACATATAAGCGCAAACGCACACAAGGCTTCTCATGGTTTCCGTGCCCTCAACTAATGACAAGCCTAAGCACCTCTCTCGTTCAGCCTAGCGAGAAGACATCCAGCCGGCGCGAGCGTGAGTCTGACAGCGCACGTGTGTGTTTGTGTGCGTGTGAAAGAAAGAGAGGGACACAGAGAAAAGCATAAGAGAGAGAGAGAGAGATGATCAGAGTCGCTGCTTAGCCTCGTATGCCGATCCAAACTCCTGCTTTCCTGTGGCCAGATACATCCGCTTTCCCTCCTCTTCCCAGCTCATCTGTGGTGGCGGCGAACAACAGCGGAGCCGGGAGAGACGGAAGGCGCACACACCAATACACGCTTGTACAGAGAGAGAGAGAGTGGAGAGAGCGTGAGGGAGGAGGAGGGAGAGAGGAGGCAAGACAACACTCTCCTCCCTTGCTCTCTCAAAAGCAAAGTCTCTCATTGAATAGCTTTCCTCCTCCTACAAACACTGCCACCTTTGCTCGCATTTGTCTCTGAGCCCTTCATATTTTCATATGGCACCAACCTCAAACTGAGTGATGGATGGATGCAAAACAGGAGGCTGTCAAGGAGGAAGATAGTGGACGGGAAAACAGTGGTGGCTGCTTGGCCAGGGATGGGGGGGGGGGGAGGGGGGGGGGGCGTATGTCATGGGAAGTGAAGCAGAAGTAGAGACGGAGGAGTAAAGGCTGGGATGTAGGTTGAGGGGAGGGATAAGGACAAAAATAAAATTGGAAAACTAAAAAAAGAGCAAACGAGCAAGCGTGGTCACACAGGCTGCACAGCAATGGCACACAGAGGAAAGTAATTTAGACGTGCAACGTCACATGAGGAAGAGGGAGACACGGATGTAAAGGGAATAACAAGCACACAGAGTGTGTTTGCCGTGTGGAATGCAACGTTTAAATCACGAGCCTGTAATTCATTAGGAGTCTGATCTTTCTCAGGATGAAGCGAGAGCGAGAAAACAGCGAGTTTTGTGAGGCAACATAAGGAGACAGGAGCAGCAAAGTGGTGAGGAGAGAATAACACGAGGGTGTGAGGGTGTTAAAGGTGGTAAAAGAGGAACGAGAACGCCTGTGTGTGTATTTGGACTGACTGGAAACAGGTTGTCAGAATGATCCCTAAAAATATATACGAATTTCAACTCCAACTGAATAAGAAATTGGATAGCTGGAGTGGAAAATATATCAGTTTGACACATTTTATTCAATTGGAACCGCTAATACATGAGCTAATATTTGTTTTTAACTTAAATCCACAATAAACTGATTACTCCTTAGGTTAGAAACTTAGACTTCAATAAATACAAAAGCAGTCTTTTGCACCAGGGAAGCTTTTACATCACTAAATCAAATTTAAATAAAAATATGATAAAACTACAAGAAGAAAGAAATGGAAATATTGTTACAATTTTACCTAACATGTTAATCAGAGGTTATCAGGGTTCTGACAGGTTGGCAGGCTGAATTACACAGTAGGACATCTTGCACAAACATGTTACATTTACCATGTTATTGAAAAGATTAGCTGGGAAATCAACATAACACACAGAGGAACTGATACTGGATGCATTACACCTGCTGAATCTGACAGTACACTAATACTCTTATTCTTTTAGTCCTTATTCTGGTCCTCGTGTCTGTATGCCAGCTCCCAAGCACTTCAAGTTTCTTAAAACATGCACACACGACAATAAAGAAAAATGTATACTAGACAACCTCCATCTCAAACTTAGACTCACTAATAAACACCAACAAACAGACACAGCTGATACTTGATTTGACAATTCCAGAATAGTATAGAATGAGAACTAAGGAGTGATTTAGGTGAAGTCAGTGGCAAACTTTAAAACTTTAGGATCCCTCTTGGTGAAATCCCAACATGCTGTCAGCTGTGAAGCTCATTTTTTAAAATTACCGGGCAATTACAGCATACCCATAATCAAGTGATTAAAAAGTAATGAGCAGCCCAAATGAAACAGCCACTCATAAAACTATGTGTTGGTGCCTGGAGCACAAACCTCTTCACTATTTCTAAAGATACAGTTTGATATTTAATCAAAGGTACATCAAGTGCCAAACATTTTTAACTATGTGAAGTTACTAATGATAATTCATGCATTTTTAAACTCCTGCCATTATAATTAGCCTAACTTCCTACCTGTATGCTTGTTTTCTAAGGCACATCAACAGGGTGATTGATATGCTGCTGCACATCCTGTTCAACTTATTTAACAAATGGTTAATTTTTATTAAATGTATTACACTTTTATTTCAGTTGAACATTTCTCAAAACATAAATACCCTATTGAAAATTGGGTTCATTGGCTAACCCGCGGCTAATCTCAGCTCATGCAACAGGTGAGGTTTTAACTCCTCCCCCTTCGTACTCTTTTAAATAAGTTCATCATTTTAGCCAGGGCTCCTTCTGTTTGTTTATAGGATATAGAAAATATTCTAATATTAAGATTATATTTATTTTTCTAACCAGAATATTAAAGAATACAGACCAGCTCAACAGCTTGTGTTGTCTTCTGGACCGACTGTACACTTTCACCTTTAAAACAGAGATGGCGACCGGAAATTAACTACTTCTGCCCGGATTTCACAACAAAATAAGTTGATGATTACTTAAAAAAAAACACAACCCATGTATAGATAACCTATTAAACCAACAAAACCAACCTAGCTCCTGTAAGGAAAAACAATGTAATATCTTTTATTTCTTTGTTTAACCAAACCAGAGGGAAATTTTGGGGAATAGTTGCTTGTTTAGCTATACTTCTGCACTCCTGCACTATCTAATATAAAAATTAAAGTTCTGCGTTTGGATCTCCAGCAGTTATTTGATCTACAAAGAAAGTCACAACACAATGTTTTTTTTTTACTCTTTCCACTTTTTATTTGCCATTTAAGAAAACATGTTTGCTATTGTCCTGTACCATCACTTTGCCCTTTCACACTTATTTCAGCAATTAGCAACAACACACAAATCCTAATCCCACAGAAGTTGAAAGATTAGGTTATTTTAGTGTTATTTTTCTGACAAGCACACACTCCGAAGCGCACTCAAAGCCTACACCCACACACACTGTCAGTTGATCACAGTCTTTCTCCGAAATGAAATTTGCTGTGGTCTCAGACAGCTGCAGGGTTTGCTGGTTTCTTAACAACTTAATTAAGCAAATCTCCCCTTTTTTCACTGAGGTAATGAGCATGGTTTTACAGGGATTAAACAGTCTCCAGGGTTGAAAATAAGGCTTTATGTGTTAGCAATCTTATCTTCCTTTATCCATCCAGCCAACTTTCCATGCACAGGATTAGTGAAGGCAGGAGGATTGTTAGCATTGCCATATATTTCTCTTTTTTTTTTAATTTGCGTGGCATTAATGCTAAAAAGCTTAGTGCAACATTCTGAAATGAGTCTGTTTATTTTTTTTTTCTGTCATTGGGAAAAGGCATAATATGCTACTTGACTTGGATTAACACCGACAGCCGGTGATCAGTCACACATTTAGAAGTGCCAGGGAAAAGATGCACCTGCATATGAGTGATAAATAAATGGAAAGGGCAAAAATTAGTCTTGGTGCAGCTGCTATCTTGTCATTGATTTATCAACTACACTACACATGCATAAGATTTTTTGCTATTTTCATAATGTCTATCGCCATAAAACACATATGATTCTTATTATCAAATCAGTGGTTCCCTATGCTCCATGTATTTGTTTGACTGGATTGAACTTTTGTTATTATTATTTGTCTTCAATCCAATGGCCTTTCTTTGAGGACCTCTATAACAGTAGTGAACAGGATACTCATGGGCCATTTTCCCAACATTTCAAATATCGTGCAGCATGAAAGATGGAAAATTATATTTCAAAAAAAGACAGTGGGATTTTTCCAGATTTTCTCACAGAGTTAACACTACTTTACATCAGACATGAGAAAATGTTCTTTTCTGCTGGGATACCAAATCAGAGCAAATCACAGACAGAAAAGAAAGAAAAATCTTTTTTTTTATTTTTTGCGTCACTAGGCAGTTCGTGTACTCTATGAATGATGAGACTGAAAGAGTAATTACACTTTCTGACTATCTTAATGGATTATGAAAAATAATAAGCTCTTACCAGGAGATAATTAGGATGTGTACAGTAAGTACCAGACTTGGCGAGACTGGGCACAACTGATTATTACCTCTGGCGAGAGGCGATTGAAGTAGAAGGGCAAATTATTCCAGTATGTGAGCAATAGTGGCAGTCTGGCTCAAACCATAAACCCCCTCCCTGTTCCCCGTTTGTGAAGATCTTAATTGGTAGATGTGCAGATTAGGAAAAGAGCAGCTCCTCCTGCACATACACAGAAAGACAGACAGTTTCAAAGTTCCCCTCCAAACGGGAGTTTTATCATCAAGGCTCTTAACTGGGTGTTGGATGCTTGTTTGTTCTCATAAGCACATGAACTGGGTTAATGACGTCCACTAGGACCTGCCAAGGAGGCAGTTTAATGCAATCCTTGCTACTATCTGTGCAGATACTTTATATCATATGCAATATACATGGAGCTACTGCAGTGGACCTCAACCTGTATTTATTTAATTATTTTTTTTGTCTTGCTTTTCACTTGTGACGACTTATCCCTGAATGTGTAAGAAGAGCATTTACATCCCTGGATTGGTTCATTTTAAGCGCTTTCGGAGAAGCTACAATTTCACAGGGGAAAAAAGGAAACTTTTTTTTTTTTAAGTTAACCACTGCAAGGACCTATTCATAGACAGGCATCCATTAAGTTTAACCAGACCAGTCTCTACAAGAAGAAGAAAAAGCTACTTCTGCTACAAAGAATTATTAGTTTTAAAATAATACAAAAGGAGGACTTATAGTCCCTTCAGTCTTTTGCCATAGGTATCATGTCCCTCAGATTTATGGTAAGGAGGAAAAAACCCTTCTTGAAGAAGTCTCTCATCTACTGGGGTAATCAATGTCTAGGAAACTGGCTGAATACGTTACATGTTGTTTTATTATACCAGAGATTTGCCGGGTACACTTTCAGAGGATCACAGATCACGTCAGATGGACTAAACCCACCTGTGATTCTTAGAGTACACGAGATTTTTCAAAATCCATTTGTGTGATCACAATGTCTATACAAGCTGGACCAAAACAAGAAAAGATAATAAACCTTAAAGGATAAAGTAAGGCTAATCTAAAATCCCTTTTCAGCAAGCATGAGACTAGATTATGATGGCAGGTCAACTATTTCAATGCCAGCATTTGTTTGCTTTTTTTTTTAAACCAGACTGTACTCCTGTGAAGGTCTTAGCATATAGAGTTAAAGGACAGACTTATTCAGTCTTTTACACCTCCACAGTCCAAACACCTGTTTTCTCATGGACTCGCATGGATAGTTCGTGATTCATCTGTTGTAGTAGCAGACCTTGCATTTCACTATGGTGCCATTTTCCTTTTTGCACCTACTCTCTGTGTTGTCGTCATTGCTAGAGTTCACTAGCTGAGAACAACCTGATGTGCCTTGCGTTAGTCCAATCTGTTATGTTACTTATTCCACTTATGCTGAGTTTTGCCCTGCTCTAAACTAATGTGGAACCCACACAGCCACTCCTGCTCTATACACTATATATGCATCTTTTGTTGTCTGAAAAAACTGAATGTTTCCTTAATGTAAATTAATAATTGTACTTCGAGTTGACCACAGTTTAATTTCTTGTAGATTTAAATGACAAAAACAGTTACGTTTCTCTTCGTTAAGCCCACTCAGTTAGCTCTACAAGAAACCACTCGAAATACACAAGGCCCTCACATCCCTTTACCAGTGCTTAATTTAAAAGCAGATTTGTGCATTTCCACTATAAAACATTGGTAGTACCAAAAAACTGACCCTGGGAAAGTGCCATATCATTGCTGGGACCTACGTTGAAAGCACTGATGGTGGCTGTAGAAAAGGCTAGTGTACCAGATTCACAAATTTGCAACCCACACATTCGGTCCTATTAAACCCACGTGCAGTGGACTGGTTCTCAAAAAGTAGCCTGGCAGCTTTAGTTCTTTAAATGGGTAGCATAAACACACAGTACAGTGTACAAACTGCCTTACAGTAATAGTATGCAGGTTGTAGAGAATATCACTGCTAAGATAAAGTCTTAGTACTCACATGTCACACTGTTACTAATTCAGTTGCACTGGCTCCCCATTAACTTCAGATTTCACTTTAAGATTCTGATTTTGAATTTCAGAGCTCTGCATGGAGAAGCACCAGCATACACGAGTGAACTCTTACATGCATACATCTCCAGATTATGCCAGAGGCCATGTAATCAGGGGCTGCTGGCTATGCATCATATAAGCCTGAGAACTAAAGGAGAGAGTTTTGCAACAGTGGCCCAGACTCTGCAACTCTCTCCCCCACAGAGCCCCGAGCTCCGAGGACTGATCTCTTAAATATCAGCAAAAACCTCATCTTTTTAAACGTGCTTTTGCAGAACTTTCTGGCATTTTTGTCATGAAGCGCTTTGTGCTGCTGATCTTAAAGACCCTAAATGAAATTTGACTTACTCAAATATGCTTATTTACATTTAAATAAATCAATGGGTTTTATATTTTTAGTGGTGACTGAGTTTAAGGGTTTTAGATCAATACTCAACAATGGCAAGGTAACAATTTAAAAGCAAAAAGCTGAACAGTAAGATTACTTTCTAGAAAGGACACTGTTTATTCTGGATGAGCCGCTGACCATACTCTCAAACCTGCCTTATAAAGTCAGTATAAATGAATCGAAGGAGGACATCACGTCTGCATAGAAACATCAGTTGATCCATAAGGGCAGTGACAGGCTACAATGTAATCAGCCTTACATTTACACTGAAAATCATTACTCTCTCCTCTCATTTACTGGCCCATTACAAATCCAACATGCAGAAACAGAGTGCAAACAGATCATGTGTAACTGTCCAAATACTTAGACTGCACTGTAAATGTACTTATTTAAGCCACACGGCTAAGTTGAAAAACTGCAAATACAACCCATTTCATCATCCCTGTTCTCTCTCCCTCTCTCTTTTCAACTTAAACCAGGCAATTTGAGCAGCTGCATCATACTCAAAATGAGAACGAGGATGAGGATTAACCTGAATCTGTTATACTCAGGCAGGAGTGCTGAAGAAGTCTGGATCTGAGGAGGAGATGTCGGGAAAGCCACCATATTAGCCTGTTAGTCACAGTACGACTCCACCCTGATGCACTGCACAGTTGGGTAAACACTGCTTAGGTCAGGAAACCACATGGGACTCAGACTACCTCTCGCAATCCCAAGCCAAAAACCTCTGATACACCTCTTAATGCACCGTAAACAAGCAGCGTAAAAATCATCCAGTCCACTTTGAAGCTGAAAACTAACTAACTGGAAAACAGCCGCAGCCTCACCTTGGTTTCATTTTGCATAATTAGTAAATCAATGCTGTGTAGATTAGTCTTCCATTTCAAGGTTAGTGGAGCAGGTACAATGAATAAGAATGAAACAAAAGGAAGGGAAACATCTCTAATACGCACATAGAAGAGGCTCAAAGTCGCTACAAGAACACAGGATGTGTAGATGAAATCAAAAGAGGCAGATTTTTGGAACTAACGAGCAACTTATCAGTTATCGGTGATACAAAGCATCGGCACACTTACAACAAATTCATTCAAGACTATTCTCTGTTTGTATTTATAAACCGATCTGAAACAGTTTTGAGTAAACAACATGTACTGTACATAGTTTCACCAGTATTTCGGTGTTTAGAAGGTGACTCTAAAGGAAAATGAGGGTAGAAGTGCAAGGCGAGTCAGTCATAATGCAAGTCCTGGGAGACAGTCTGTAAAGTTTCACGTGAAGTTTCCATCAGAGGCTGCAGGCATCCTCGGGCAATTCTCCCAGCAGTTCATCCAGGTCATCATCTGTGCAACAAACACAGGTCAGCACATGAGACAGTATTTTAATGCCTCAGACATTTGATTAAACAAAAACAAAACAGCAATGATTGCAATTTTTCAACTACAATCATCAGGGGTTAGTTATTAAGTAAAAAGCACACATGGTGCCGGTTTCATCTTGTAATTCTCTAATGCTCAGTTGGATGAAAAACAAAGCAATGTATTTTTTATTGGGTGCTGCTGCAAATGCAAAATGCAAAGAGTGATTTGAGGGTGATGCCAGATCAAAGGCCATGATGGCATCATAACGGATTTGTAGAATAAACAGTCTGAATATAGCATTTTAATCCAGTTTTCCCGCTCACATGCATCGAGGCAGTGAGCTGCTGTGACCACTGGAAGCAATTCAGTTTGTTCCCGAAAGACATTTCAACACGTGGGCGGGAGGAGCTGGAGCTCAAACAGCCCCCCCTGTGACCGCTGGATGTCGTTGCTATTATTGGTTTTTAGACTGCGCTCCAGAATTTTAGACCATAACTAGATTTTGATCAGCCTAAAATGCTAACATTTCACATTTCCTCATGGAAATTCTCAGCTGTGGATTTCTTAGGATTTGTCCTCCAAAGACAGTCACTGTGTTTGTCATTCAGGCAAATTGAGGTAAAATTCTGGGACTAAGAATCCTAAACATGGCTTGCCTTTTTGCATCATAACATTTTTAGATACGAGATAAATATTTGCTCATCAGACAAAAAAAAAAACAGTTTAAAAACAAATCAGGCTATGACTGATAGGGTTTCAGAATTGCAGTCAAATGCCAACGACCAAACATCATTAATGTTTTATTCGGAAAATAACTCATTATATTTCAGAGCGACAGCAGGCAAGCTCACGATGTGAGAAGAATTAATCTCTCTTCTGCTTCTCTACAAGTGTTGCTTTTACTAAGCTCTTTTCTCCCTGTCTGCAAGTGTTACTGCATGTGCCCCACCTGCATCCCAGCTTGGCTCCTGTGGTGCCGTGCTCCCACCACGCTCCAGGGAGCCTCTGCTGTAGCCTCTGCCACTGTCTACAGGGGCTCGAGGATCTCCCTCTCTCTCTGTGCGTCTTTCCCAATCTTTTCCCTCGTCATCCTCTTCATCAAACATCAGCTGCATGCAGGAAACTGGCTCCTGAAGGACACCGGGAGACTGAGTGGGTGACAGCAACATCGGCTCCTAGAAAAGAATGAATATGTTTCAAAGGGACTGATGAGAGGTTGACAGGACATATACCTAAAAATTTTTTAGTATTTCTTGGAATGTAGACGTGCTAATCTTATTTTCAGCAGCAGCCGTCCTGCTCACCAGGACCAGAGGGGGAAGCTGAGTGGAGGTCAGACTGACTCCATCAGCAGCGTAGATCCTCAGCAGGTTATTGGAAGTTACATTCAGGTAATGGTTACGATGGGAGGGGGAAAACACACCCACCTGTTCATAGAAGTAAGAAACTGATTTGTAACCACTGTATAACTCAGATACAACACTATAGTTATATGATTGTGGGCGGTATGCCTTACTTGTTTGAGCAGCAGCACAGCCCCGACCTTAAGCTCCTCTGCTCTGTCCTCTAAAAGACGCCGATGAATAGTTCCCTGAATCTCCCCTTCGGTCCAAAGCATTAAAGAAATAAAGTACAAAAAACATTTAAACACACACAACTACTCATAACTTCTCACAAAAGATACATTTTAGCTGCATAAACACATCCTCACCTTTTCACTTTCCTTCTTGAATACAAATGTTTTTATCCATAATCTGCATTTTATGATCAAAATGTATGAAACGCTTCATTATTTACCTTCTTTGTTTTATTAATCTAGCAATAATTTTTTTATTTTCTGGACAGGCAACCACAAAAGAGTCTGATAATTCAATGAAATGGCATGAAAGCTCTCACTTTAATGTGCATGTGAGTGTGCACGTTTGCACAAGATAAGAAGAAAACATGTAGAATTCATAAAAAGATACCAGTCATAGAAGACAAACTGACCTCCAAACAGCATAAAGGTAAAGATGAAAGATTCCTTTTAATCTGCTGCTCTTTATTCTTGTACTACTCTTGCTTAGAGAAGTGGAAAAAAAGGAAAATAATGCCATGCAGAAGTGGTGGTTTACCAAATAATGAGCTTCCCAGCTTCCCAATGGCTTATTCGAAATGACTTTTAGGAGAGACCAAAGGGGTATTACTCCAAGGGAAGTTCAACACAGCCAGGCTTTCTTTGCTGTAGCTGGCTCAACAAAACCTAAAACCTTTCACTGTTACGCCAGGCTTTCTGCTTCCCGCTCTGTGTGAAGCTCTCATAAAACCGGGCATTACATACATCACGACTCTTATCCACAAAACGATCCCTATGAGCGTCCCTACTAGGGGTCCAACTAGTAGGAACCTACTGGGGCGATCGTGGCTCAAGAGTTGGGAGTTCGCCTTGTAATCGGAAGGTTGCCGGTTCGAGCCCCGGCTTGGACAGTCTCGGTCGTTGTGTCCTTGGGCAAGACACTTCACCCGTTGCCACCTACTGGTGGTGGTCAGAGGGCCCGGTGGCGCGAGTGTCCGGCAGCCTCGCCTCTGTCAGTCTGCCCCAGGGTGGCTGTGGCTACAATGTAGCTTGCCATCACCAATGGGTGGATGACTGGATATGTAAAGCGCTTTGGGGTCCTTAGGGATTAGTAAAGCGCTATACAAATACAGGCCATTTACTACAATCAGAGAGCTTATCAGGTGATGATAAATAGATAAAGAACATAAAGAAATAACAGTAAAATATGATACTGAAGACCAGAGATTTAGCACCTGGTAAAAATAAATATAATTCCAATAGTGGCGGTTCCAGCAGTGTTAAAGAAACTCGACAGCAGATTAACGAATACAGTCTTGTGAGAATTTAATGCACAATTAGCTTTTCATTCAATGAAATGAATTCATTCATTCATTTTACTGAGGTGCAACTTAACGGTATGCACGTATAAAACAGCTTTGGCAAGCAGAGAATCCATAATGCGCTTAAAACAGGCTGTAAATAAAACAATCAGTGATAACACTGCACTTTTACTCAATTTTAAAGTGAAACTTGGAACATAACCGGCTCCTGAGCAGTTCGTGTGTTCAGCAGTAATTCAGACAGGTAAAAAGTATCTTGAGCCACAGGAAACTCCGTAAACCCCTCAAGTGATCCAAATTTGCAGGATTTATGAATACTCTGCTTGCCAACTCGACCAGCTCTGCCAACTCTGAAACCTTGACCCAGCAATCATTAGCTACGAGCTCCAGCTGCCTAGCACTGACAGTTAAAATAATTCATACCGACAAAGCAGGGGAAGGCTCCAAAATGACAGCAAAGTGTATTCATTTAGCTGTTTCTTCAGTTCATAAAGAGCCAGCAGTTAATAGATCAAGGTCAAGTTGATGTTAATTACAAGAAATTCATATCAAAATCACCATGTGACACCAAAAGACCTCGGGGAAGACACAGCAGACTCCTTTGTCTGAAAAATAGTTGCAATTTTGGAAATGAACATCTAAAAGCATTTTGGAACCAAAAATTTGACTAATGAAGTTGAAGCGAGGCGTAGAAAGGGTGGGTGCAGCAGCGAGTAGCACTTGGAAAAGTTTCCTTAGCAGAAGCAAGACTGGATTATACTCATTACCAGCAAAATCTGAAGACAAAAACAAAAAAAATATCACAATCTCTGTAAAAAACAAACAAAACTCAAAAACAGACAACAATCATAAGCACAGATGCCTTCTGCAGTAGCAACAGAGAGAAAGGTCTCTACCAAAAGTCTCTCCATGCTGTGATGCACACCAAAGGACGTTATTAAGAGTCGACCATCTAGGATGCCCCAAAATTTGCTTTGGGCCTTTTTTTGGCCATTTTGAAACTAAAACAGGAAACTCAGTGCGAAATTAAAAAATAAATAAATGTGTCATCGTTTTTGGAAGAATCAGGTCACATTTTACATGCCTAGCTATTCACAGCAACCCAAAGTTTTGCAAGTCGATCCACGTTTCTAACAATGCAGGAAAGCTTTTTCTACACTTTGTGATGTGATTATTCCGAGTAAATATTTAAACCCAAGAGGATTCAAATATTCACGTTTGACAGAGACAGCAGCATTTTGCACACAAACTTTCTGACATATTTAGTGTAACGGTTTGAAAAAAACAAATTAAAAAAAAAAAAAACACAACAGGAAAGCCAAAAAAAGGATTTGAACAGTGTGTCACTCTGAATAAATCCCAGATTGTATTAAGAGCTTCAGAACAAGCCTGGAATAAAAACTTTTTAACGCCACAGCTTCCTTCTTCAAACTCATAAGAATAAAACTGCATGTTTATTAGACAGCTAAGCTGCATCTAAAGATCCTCATCAGCATCTCCCAGATATGGTTCTTCTGTTTTCATATAAATATAAAAATATCAGAAAATAGTGAAAACCTTTCCTGAAGCTCAGAATGACATCTTCTAACTCCACAGCAGACTCTGCTGTCAAGAACCTGATCTAAGGATCTGTGTTTCCGTTTTTTTCCACCGCCAGACTGCTGTCATACGCACCGAGTCGTGTTTATGTACACATTAGGAATATTTTACCCATTTTAAACTGCAAAAAGCTCACAAATGGAGGCACGAGGGATCGGCAGCGACATGAAAGAGTTCATCACTCATCAGAAGCAAGTGTTTGAATCCCCATTTTTCATACTTATATATACATTATGATGAAAGCCCAATATTTTTTGTTAATGATAAATGATTAAGATACTAATATGTTGATTAATTTCTCATCAGCTTGTTTTTGTTAGCAGCTTCTCAGATAACACTGTCTGCTGGGTAAAAAGCGAAGAACCTTCCAGCAGGTCAGGGTCACATGACTAAGCAAACGGTTTCTTGTGGTGTCAGAAGCACTTAATACCCGCCCACTACTGATGCCAATCTGTGGCAATTGAATCACTAATAAGCACTTAAGTCCGGTGTTGAGAGCAACATCCACTCCTGAGTGATGATAATCAGTTCGCCTCATGTGGCTGCTCTCTGGGGGCCATGGCAACCGACTCAGCTTAGAGGTGCAGCAGACAAAAGTGGGGGGAAAGGTTTAAGAGGAAACGAGCGGTGGGAAGAAAGAGGCTTCCTGCTGTTTGGGCAAGACGGGGTGTGTATACATGTGTATACGTGTGCACGCAATCAAGCATGTTACAATAGCTGAACTCTGCTCTCGTACCTCGTGGAGCTCAATCAGGCGAGCTCCCAGTGAGCAAATGTCAAATGTGCAGGAAAAAGCTCGCAGCTCCTCTGCTCCCATGGTTCAGCACTAGTTAACACGCTTTCCTGTTTCTTTTCCCTACCGAAGTTTGCTTCGAGGCTCAAGAGCTCTACTAGAGTCGAGCATTGTAAGTGATTCCCAATGAATCATCATATTTATTTTAAGACTGAGCGTGTCTGGGTTTGTCTGTTACCTGTCGGGTCCTTAAACACTGCCTTGGCATCAGCGTGCGTGTGGACGATGCTCTTCAGAAGCACAGCCATGTTTGGAACTTTATTTCTGACCAGCTGTTTCAGTGCAGCCTAACAAGAAGAGGGAAAATACACACACGATAACTTTTGCTAACAATATTTCTAAATAATTCATGGATTAACAGATTAAATAGTAGTACTTTTTAGTAATGGTTCATGCAAAAATATCAAATTTCTTCCTTGTAAAATGGGTCTGAAGCATTTTTATGTTGAATACAGTAGAAAACAGAACTCGATTAAGTGTTAAGGAAAACATGGAAGCTAAATAAATCAGCTGAGGATTGTCTGATGACAGTCTGATTTCATGGCACGCATTTTGGTCAGAGGGCCCGGTGGCGCCAGTGTCCGGCAGCCTCGCCTCTGTCAGTGCGCCCCAGGGTGGCTGTGGCTACAATGTAGCTGCCATCGCCTGTGTGTGAATGGGTGAATGACTGAATGTAGTGTAAAGCGCTTTGGGGTCCTTAACGACTAGAAAAGCGCTATACAAATGCAGGCCATTTACCATTACCATTTACTCATATATATATTTAATGTTAGTATTATAAGAAAATAACCGAATCAACTGTTTGTTTGTTTTTAATTGTGTAAACACATGTTCTGTGCTCCAATTGGATACTGAATTTTAAGAACTCTTGTGTGCAACTTCAGCTTTTTTTTCTAAATCTTCAAATTTAAGCTCTAAATCTATCAGCACATCAGGGATAATGGGCTTTTCCCATAAGAGCCTACCACCTGCGCTATTTATTACATTTTCGATGGGAAGAGTCGGAGGACCGGAGGTCTAGCTGGGCTGATTGGCTGGTAGTACAGTGGCCAAGTGCAAGCCCAGACAACTGCTGGCTGTGCACACAAATCAAGAACACGCTCGTCTGCCACAAAGATAAAAAAAAATAAATGAATAAAAAAAATCATCTTTTGAGGTTCTGGGGCAGAATTACGCTTGTTTATCCAACAAAATGCTTCTGCAATATAACAGCATGGAGGAAAATTTATTTTGGCAGTGGACTACCTGCAGCTGTAGGGTGTGCAATTTAAAATTTACAGGGACATAAACATGAAGGTTGGTTTCTGGGAGGCGGCTGGGGACTTGCCATCGTAAACGGTCAGCCAGGACGCCTCGCAAATGGACAGAATTATTGCTTTTTACCTTGTTTGACTGTGGCCTCTGATGTTTTGGTGGCTGTGAGCACAAAGCAAGAGAAAGCCCGAGTATATTTGCAGCCTTCCTTCTCTCGGTGACGGCCAGTTTGAAAACTTCAGTGTTGCTGATGCAGCGTGGTGTTGAATTTAAACCACATTCGCTTTAATTCACAGCACTGCCGTAAAGAGAGTGCAAAGTGCACTGTGACTGAGTGAAAATATGGCATCATATTGTCCAGAAGAGGTTTAATGTCTGTGCAAAGCCACATGTTGTCTTTTACGTAAGTGCTGAAGGTGCAGGGTTTGGAGTTGCTTAAAAGTGCCTCATGTGGGTGTAATACTTTTGACATCAACTAGAATGCGAGGGTCTGTTTGAATCTCTTCATGTGGACATCCATGTGCCCTCCAATGTGCCAAAACCGCAAAGTCGCCAGCTGTGCAAGCGTCCCTCGAGTGGAATAGGAACAACTAATCATCTGTGATGTCCACAGCTGTCTGCGAGTGTTTGCACGGGATTATAAACCCAGCCTTATTTACTTTAGATAAACTGAAAGTATTCAGTCATTCCGATAATCTATAATAACCTGATGATTTGAAAGAAACTTTAAAAATGATATCAAATCTTCTCCAGTGTACCAACCTACTGATTAACCTCAGGTTTTAAATTAACCCTCGACACAAATCTGGTGTTACGAAGATATACTGATGGAAGTAAATACACAGCAGTGAGCAGGATTTCCTCTTGAGATCAACCTTTCTTTACACTGCATTTGTTAGAACACATTCGAGCGGTGTGGTAATTTGTTTATTCACAAAAGACAAGGATTTGGGGAAGCCGACATTCACGTCAACGGCTTAACCTGAGTGAGCTTATCCAGGGTCCTGCCACCGACTCTGCTCCTGTTAAATGGAGCCAGTGACAAGCAAACAGCAGAAACCATCGTGTAAGGTTTCAAAATGACTGCCACTCAAAGCTACTTCACACTGGCGGCCCTTCACACACAGCTACAGGAGAGCGACAGCAGAGTCCCCATTAGTGTGACTGATGAGCGATCGTACTGTTCATAATTACACAACACCTCCAGGACAGCGCCGTCATTTGTCCTGATTATGCCGATAGACCTCCAACGGCGGCAAACGGGCCGTTGTGGTGTGAAGACACGTAACTTGTAAAGAGGCTCGACCTAAATATTACACAGCGCTTGAATAAACAGTACGAGTGGGACTTCTTCTCCATTTGTGTAACGACGTCGTCAGCTCACCTTGCGAAGCACCATGACCACGCTGTAGGAGTGCAGGAAGCATGATGGATGCCTCTCATCCAATCCCATCTCCATCTTCATCGCTGCCCAGGCACCGCCACTGAACTCTTCTTCCTCCGTCTGTGAGCTGGAAGCCTTTAACATAAAGTTTTTACACCCACAAACATACAGCGACACTATAAATGGAATTCTTGACCTTTGCTGGTTCTTCCAAGTGGCTCTAATTAATATTCCACACAAATAACTCTTAAATAGTGTTATGTAGAGTACTGCATCCTGTACAAACAATGCACAAATTGCCAGGCAGCTACTCGTCCTACGTAGACTAGCTGTTGAACAGAGTGGAGCATTAAGCAGCTGATGTGCCAGGTGTTTCCTTCAGGAGAGCAAAAGTGAGAGAATATTGCACTTGACGTCAGGGGACTATTAACAAGCTGGATGTGTAAATAGGCAGCTCTTTGCCATGTCAGCCCATAAGGTGGTGTCAGTGCTGTTTTAGTCATTCATTTCCGCTGCCTCCATGTGGCCAACAAAAAAATCTGTTCATGATTTACTGGCCTCACACCGTGTGGACACCTGGCATTTTCTGCTTTTGACGGCGCAACAGTGATAGAAAAGATGGGGGGGAAAAAACTGCTTTATTTACCTGACTTGGTAGTCGAGCCACAGCCCCATGGGCAGGAGTCTGAGGAACAGAAACCACAATCTCATCCAGGTTCTGACCCTGAGGCTGAGAGAGGAAATTTAAATCACTATATGCCAGCAAGGTGGGAAATAAAAACAAACAAAAAACCCAAAACAGAACACATAACTAATGCATTTTCTGAGTTCTACTCAGGCGTGTTTGCCTCGGCTTGACCGTGCTTGTGCTTTCATTTGCAGAAAGCCAGATTAGGAGAGAGTGCATCAGCATCACATGAGACCAACCTGCTGTGGCAGAAGCCCAGCTGGACCGGGGAAGCGCCGGGTCCTGGGCTGGCGTGGCTCTGAGCGAGGCCTCTTCTTGGGAAGCTTATTGGAGGCAGAGACTAGCTGGACCAGGCGATTGGTGAGTACTGGCGTGTGAAGAGGATGAGAGGGGGAGGGGGAGGAAGAGGGTGCCGGGGAGACTGTATCAAAGAGGTTGCGGGGCTGAGAGGAGGGTCTTGGAGTTGTACATGTTTTCTGTGGCTGCTGAGGTTTGTTAACCGTCCTGGAAAAAGAGCTCAGGGCTGGAGAAGTTGGAGTAAAGCCAGGGAAAACATCAGACTTCTGTGGAGGGGCTAATGGGAAAGCAGGACGTGGATTTGGATGTTGGACAGGTGGAAAAGGAGCCAAATTGTGACCAGTGGAGCTAGAAGTCTTGGATGCGGCGCTAAGCTCCCTCGCTGTCCGAACAGGTAGTGTCTGAGTCTGTCCACAGGTTGAGGGTCGCAGCATTTTGGCTGGAGGCTCTACTGTGGGCGCACGTGGAGCAGGAGGTTCAGGCATCCGTCCCATTTGGCCATCACATTCCTCCAGGTCTGCCAGGTCAACATCCCAGTCATCAAAGTCATCCTGAGACACACAGGGCTTCGGCAGCCCCTTAGCGTGAGCGTGACTCTGTTGTGTTGCCCGATTTGGCTCAGAGTTATTCAGCGTGGGAGAAGGAGTAGGGAGAGGAGAGCGGGAATGAGAGGAAGATGAGAGCCGTCTCAACCCCAAAGCAACAGTTTGTCCCGTAGCAGCGGTGTGCGTGCTGCTCTCTGATGCTGTGCCATTGCACGGGGCAGCTGATCTCTCTCCAGTTTGCTGGAGGCAAATTTTCTCCGGCTCTCTGTGAGTAACAGAGGAGGCACGCAGAGCACAGGATGACACAGCAGCTGCCACATCGGCTGGTCCAGACACGGAGCAGGAAGCCCAGTCTGTCTCGAGCAGGTCCTGGGAAACACACACACGCACACGCACACACACACACAGTGGGATTACGAGGGAACAGAAGGAGGACCATTATGTGACAGAAAGCAGCCTGAAACGACAGTTAAATAAAATCAGGTGTTATTATATTTACTGATTATTACCTCATCTTCAAAGTCCTCGCCAATGCTGAAAAGGCCACTTAATTTACAGGTCTGTAACACAAATAGAAACAACAATAAAAACACAGCCAATAAATGTCAATAATAATAAGAATAACAGTAATAATATGTCCTGGTAAACTCGAAAACGTGCCACACATTTGAGCTACTTAACGTGTATTAGCTTAGTTAGCCTCAGCTGCGATCAGTTTGCTGGACTTACCATTGCAGTCATGGGCTATCGCGATAAAAAAAAAAAAAAAAAACGTTGTTGATCACTTTGAACAAATATACCAGACTTTGTAAGACATTAATTGCCATTTAATGCCGGCTTACAAATATGATCTTTGCTATTTTTTTTCCTTTTTTACTACAGTTAAGCGAGACTAGCTTGCTAGCTACAGGTAAAGTTTATCTGGACTGTACTGCTTGGTATCGCGCCGCCACGTTCAAACACGACGTGATGACGTAAGGAATGTTTTTACAAAGGAGGTTGAAGTGAAGCGAGATGATTCAATCCCCATTCCCATTAGATGTAGCTCCGTTTTTGTTCCAAGTTTAGCGACGCTACGGCGTGGTTAATAACAAACCTATTAAACTAATAAAAATAAACGATTCACGCAAATACTCATTTTCCTTAAAATACAAAATTCTTTAGCAATTTTGTAATGTCTCCCAAAAATAATTCTACTGAGACATCCAGACGAGCTAGTATCATCTCTGAGAGAGCAAAACATTTTCATTTTTTTTTTACTCGTGAGCAGTAGATGTTCAGGTAGGTACTTGTGCTATCAAGTTTATTCTAATAAAGTCCAAATTGGCTTTTCTTCTTACCACCTTTCCCTTACGTGAATTTCAGAACGCTATGAATTTACTCACTTTTTAAAGTTGTGATCACGTGGCCTTCCTCGTTGATTTGTATAGATTATCTTGATACTTCTATGCTCTTTGGCGTTCATGACCGTAAGAGAGCTAAATGCTGGGTCGATACTGTCATCTAGTGGTCGCTGTGGAAACACTTAGTATCAGCTTACGTTCTGATCTATTAATATTCAGTGCTGAACTTGTGCAACAATCTTGTGACTGTAGCCACCACTGAAGGGCATTTAATTTGGAAATCGCTTCATAATAGTTTAATTTCAAAGGGAAATGAGCCTGATTCTTGCTGTGAAAGTATTTAGTTGAGCTCTGCTTGGACTCCTGTCACTCACAGCTGTTCCATTAAAGGGTGAGTAAACGCTGCATGTTGCTATTTTCAGTAAACGGTACTTCTCAGTGCTTCAGAGGCTGGAGGCTGGCTTTAGCGGGGTGAATGTGTTAATGTTCTGCTGTGATAAAACTGGAAAATGGCATGAAATCAGTACTTTTAAACCTGTCTTTTGACTTTAAGGCCCCATGTCAAAGGACACATTTCCATTTACCTCTACTTCACTGCGCTCTCTGAGACTGGAGCAGGCGTTTCAGGAATGGGAGGATGCACGGCGGGCACTGGCTCACAGGAGAGCCATGACTAGAGCGCCTTTGCCTCGAGCCCCGAGGCCTCCTCCCCGTCGGCAGCGGCTCCAGGAAGTCAGGGCCCCTCCGCCCCAGGTGAAGTGCAGAGACACTGCCGTCCACAACACCTTCATGTGCGGGGACATGAAAGGAGTGTATGCAGTGCTGAAGGACCCTGATATGGTCAATGCCTTGATGGAGACAGTGCATGAGGAGATGGTGTGGGCTCCAGAGATGGGTATGACTTTACAGATCTCTATCTTTTAGTCTTCTATAAACGCTTTAATTGAATGAATTCCCTTTTCCTTCCTCCGCCAGGCATGTGGACCATGAGCTCTACGGTGAAACAGACCTCAGCCTTACGTCTGGCTGCGAGCAGAGGACACACAGCATGTGTGGAGGAGCTGCTGTTTCGTGAGGCGGAGGTGAACGCTGACCCTGGAGGCAACACAGCCCTCCACGATGCCTGCATAGGTGGCCATTCTATTTGTGTCCAGCTGCTGCTCTCTCATGGAGCAGAGCCTGATCTGTTGGCTGCAGATGGCAGTGCCCCTCTCCACCTCTGTACCTCTGGCCAGTCATTCCAGTAAGTGCTAAAAAAGCTGACGACTTTATTCTTACTGTGCTTAAGTAGAAATATTCAGCAGAGGGTATTGTTGCCAAGGAGTAGCTGAAGCAAAGCTTTATATTAATCTTGTCTTACATGAAAAATGTCCTTTAAAGGCTATTTTCTCAACTACGGTAAAAAACAACAACAAAAAAACAACAACAACGTAGTTTAATAGAATGTAATGTAATAATACAAATCTAGTGAGCCAGGAAAAAACATTTCTGAGATATTATGAAAAATATCTGACGGAGATGGATTTCTTATGGACTGAATATAGATATTGTGCATGTCGTGACCAGTAAATGTACTATTCTTTAAAGCTGCGCTGAGCTGCTTTTAGAAGGAGGTGCAGAGGTCAATGTGAGGACCAGGGAGTCGAGACTCACACCTCTGCATGTGGCTGCTCGGCGAGGCCTCGAAGAGCACGTCCAGCTCTTTCTTAGCCACGGAGCTGATGTGTTAGCCACAAATCGAGAGGGCGAGACCCCTCTGAACGCTGCATGCTCCGGAGCCGAGAGACCATCTGAGGCCGGACACTATCTTCGTGTGGTTCAGAAGCTTCTGGACGCAGGAGCCGATGCTCGAACTGCAGGCAGGAAGCAGCACACTGCACTGCACAACGCCTGTGCAAACTGCTGCCCCAGGATTGTAGACCTCCTCCTGCAGCATGGGGCCAAGGCTGATGTCGCCAACTGTGCAGGATACACAGCCATGGACTGTTTGCTGCAGGTAGCAGATGCTGTGTAGAAGAGCAACAAAGTACTATTTAGCATTGCAAACACAGAAACACATTTTTAAGTTCGAGCATTCGGATAAAAACTTTTCTGTTTGGTTCTTAAGGTGGTAGAAGATTTCCCGGACCAGCAACCTGAAGCAATTGCACGATCACTTCTGAACCACGGAGCTAAGCCTGTTTCACCAAAGGTTTGATCAAACAGCCACGCTGTGAGGGAATGTGAGAACTGCTGCATATAAATTGTAGTGTTATCTAATGCGCGCACACTGACAACACTGACTCCATGCCAGTGCTGTCAGTGTGGTGATGAAACTTCATGAGGCAACAGTTTCAAAATATGTAAGGCTTAGATAAATACTATATCAGGGATTGTAAAAAAACAAAACAATCTTTAAATGAAATACTAATACATGTCAAAGTCTGAAGAGTAGAAACAAACAAGAAAAAAACATTATGAAATATTAGAGGGGGGGGGGGGGTCTATCTACATTTTTGTACATCTGCAACAAAATATGTAAATAAAAAAATGTAAACACTTTTAAATTAGACAAAACCAACAAAGTTAGTGAGAACGTATATAGCAAAAAGTGAACATGGAAAAAAGGAATAATGTCAATATGTCCTTTTTATTCAAATTAAGTCTTTCTCTCCATTTCAAGAAATCCTGACTTTTATAAAGCTGCAAGTTGGGTTTATAATACTTGTTTTAAACAGCATATAAGTAAGCTAGTGTGGTGGCTGAAAGAAGGCGGCTGAGATGCTGTAGTCTGCAGTTTGCTTCCTGTTTCGGCCTTTCTTTAGTTTCGTTTTTACTACCTCTTTCATTTAGGGAAAGATCGTGGTTTATGTTCAAATATGAGAAGTCAGGAGTGAAACCAGGCTTATGCACATCTCTGACTTTCGTTATGTTTGACATGCCTGAGCTGAGAATAGACTCAGTGATTAGTGATGAAACCTTCACAAGATCAAATATTTGATATAGTGTGAACAATTATATAAATACACCTGCCACTTTATTAGGTATACCTGTTTAACTGTTTATGAATGCAAATGTCTAATCATCAGCAACTTAGAGCATTTACGCATGAAGATATGGTAATAAAAACAAAAAAATGCTAGAGTTCAAACAGAATGGGGAAGAAAGGTGATTTACATTACTTTGAAGGTGGCGTGATTGTTGGTGCCAGTGTGGTCTGATGCTTCCAAAACCGCTCATCTCACACAACCATTTCTAGTGTTTACAGAAAATGGTCTGAAAAAGAGAAAATATCCAGTGAGCATCAGTTTTGTGGGAGAAAATATCAAATTTATGTCATAGCTCAGAAGAGCTGATAGAAACCAGGTAATCGAGAAACTCAAATAACCACCTGTTACAACCAAGTTGTGCAGAGGAGTATCTGTAAATGCATAACATCAAACCATGAAGCAGATGGGCTCGAGTAGGGGTGTCCAACTCCAGGCTCAAGGTCCTGGTTTTAAATATTACCCTGAGTCAACACACCTGAATCAAATGATTAGTTCATTAGCAGCCCTCTGGACAACTTCAAGGCTACGTCCACATGTAAACTGCGTTTTTGGTCACTGAAAACGGAGATTTTAAAAACTCCGGCCAGGGTGGATATTTTTTAAAAACTCCGTTTTTGCATTTAGGTGTGGACAAGAAAAACGGAGAAAACGCAGCGTCAAAGGTGTGCGCATTTTTTTGACGTCACACTGTGCGCCACGTTATTGCTTCGGTGAAATGAATTTCTACAATACTGTTACTGTTAATTGTACTCTCTGCAGTGTTTAAATGCTTACATATACACACACAGTTACTGTCCCTCCACACATACAACTCGGTTCTGCTTCTATGCCCCAGCTTTGTTTACCTTTTCCCACCGAGGCTTCTAGACTTCTGATTGGCCAACATTTCTGCACGGTTAGGAATATATCGCCACCTGTTGCTTTGGCATGTTCCTAGCAGCGTTTTCCTTCATTTCTGCCTTTATGTGTGGATGGGATTATTTTTTCAAACGAAAACGGAAAATCTCCGTTTTCAAAAATACCCGTGTACTTGTGGACGTAGCACAAGACATGTTGAGGAAGCAATTTAGCCATTTAAATCAGCTGTGTTGGATCGAGGACACATCTAAAACCTGCAGGAGATTGGCCCTCGAGGCCTGGAGTTGGACACCAATGGGCTCCAGCAGCAGAAACCACGCCGGTTGCCACTCATCAACTCCTTAAACGTGACAGTGATGTTACTGTACTCAAATGGCCTTTAAAGTCACCAGATCTCAATCCAATGGAGAACTTCTGGGATGTGGTAGATGTGAAGGTGACATATCTGCAGCAACTGCATCATGTCATCATTTCTACATGAATGTATTCAGTACTTTGTTGAATCTGTGAGATGAAGAATTAAGGCACTTCTGAAGGCAAAATGGAGTTCAACACACGAGTAGCAAAGTGTACCTAATAAAGTGGGTGGGGCCCTTATGTGTCAGTTGTAGAGAGGACCTAAATGTGCTCAGCAGAAGCAGGTGAAATAGAGAAGAGGTGAATCTTTAATGGAGCGTCTCTCAGCTGTCATAGGATGAGAGGCCGGGCATGGCCCAGGGCTGGAACAGATGAGGAAGTGTTAGGGTTCAAATATCAAGGAGGGATACAGGAGGTAATCCAAAAAATAACAACACTGATCCGGCCGGGTGAAGTGAAACGATGATTTTAATGACACGCGTGGAGAGACGACCGCTGTACGCAGACAGCATTGATCTCTAACTAACAATACACAAGCAGATGTTTTATACCATTAGGGCTTAAATTTAATGACGCCCCTTCAACGTCAAACAGATACAATAGATACATAGGTTTCAAAACCACAAACGTTTCATTAACGATTTTAACAAAGTTCAAAAGAGCATCTTCTTCGCCTCCGCGCCAGGTGTCGTCCGGTGGCTGTCTCCCCTCGCTTCTCCAAAACCTCGAACCATGCTCTGCAACAAACTAGCAATTCTGCACGCACAAAAATGCAGTGACCAGCAGATATCTGAACTCTCACCTAGAACATAGCCTACCTACAGTGTATGCAGGTGTGTGTGTGTGTGTGTGTGTGTGTGTGTGTCCTGACCTCAATTGATACTCTGTGTCACCTCTCACCTCACCCACTAACGCTCACAGTCAAACAGAGGCCACTCTCAAATGTGTTAGCAGTTTACTAAAACTATATATATAATATATGGAATAAATGCTGTAAATGAATGCCGCTACTTCAAAGCTTAATGAAAAGATATAAATGAATAAAAGATAACAATGAATCATCTGGAATAAAAGGTTAATATGATAACAGTATGCATAAACATTTTAAGGCCATCTTAAAGCTATCTGTTACATTGTTAAAGCAATGATTATACCGCAGATTATATTGTACTGATAAAATACTTTTGTTCAATCCCACAATTCCCCCTTTCAGAGGTCGACTTATATGTCGTGTCACTCCTCGTCCCACTCAACTACTTCCACGTCCATCAATGGCATCATGGACATTAGGGCCATCACTCTCGCTCTGACCCTCTCCAGCTGTCCTCTGGCTCAGCAAATCAGACAATAACCTCATGTCATCTAAGTGGTCGAGTAATAAAACGCCAGGGAAGGAAACTAAAGCACAGACAAAACAGAGGAAGTCAAAGAAACACAGGAGACTCTGGAAAAATGTGCGGAATGAGAAAGAAGGTCATTTAAATCAAAACAGAACAAATACACAGCAAAAAACATGGACTGTGACACCAGTGTCATCAGCATGTAATAGTTATTGGTACCATATGACATAAAATTCATAAAGTAACATGTTTTATTACCAAAATAACATCACTTAAATGTAATAAGCTATTGAATGATTAATTAGTTACTGTCAAATTTTACAAGCAGTGTTTTATTTGCAGGTGCTGAAGCAGTGTGTCCTCTCCCTGGCCACTGTCGAGGTGCTGCTGAACTCGTACCCCCACCTCCCGCCCTGTGAATGGATGGATGCTGTGTCTGCTGAGATATATGAGGTGAGCTCTCCGCAGTGTTAAATCTACTCTCCTCTGCTTGTTTACCTTCAGCACTGTAGTGTTTCTGTTTCTACCTCTCTGCCTCAGGAGCATCGGTCTTTCTTCCAGTTGGTGCGTCAGCGAAGTGCTCAGCCTCGCTCTCTGCAGCATCTCTGTCGGTGTGCTTTACGTCAGCATTTAGGAGCCCAGTGTCACTCAGTTGTCAGCAAACTGGACATTCCCAGCTGTGTAAGGGATTATTTGTTGCTCTGTAATGATGGCACGCTCTTCTGACTGTACATATTGTGTATCTTGCCTCATTGGAAACTTATATTATTTTAGATTTCAGGGGTTTTCAGGTGGTGACCCTCAGATACACATGATAGAAATGAGCGTGTTACTTGACTTTACGAAAATAGTTGCACTGAAGAACACAAATGTATGTAAATTAGATTTTAATTACATGTTTGTGATACTATTTTAAACTAACAATTGTTGTTTGTGAAATTCAGACACATTTGATGGTTTTATTTGTTCATGGGGAAGAGAATAACCAAGAAAACGTTCAGATGAAGTTCTAAGAAGTTTCGGGCTATTTACTGTTGATTTGGATTAGTTGGTGCTATATGTGTATATGAAATGTTCATGGAAGTAATGAAGAAGGAGCTGCAGACAGAGAAGTCAATGAAAAGAAGCTCCTGGTGCAGTTTTTCTCCTGATGTTAATGTCAGAGGAAGTTTGAAATGCTCGTTGTCGCCTCTCTCAGCTCTCATGGGGCAGAGACTGGGTACACACTGGACCCACCGGTCGCCAGGCTATTACAGGGCTAACACAGAGTTCACATATTTATTAATTTAATTAATTGATTTCGTTTTGAATCCTTTGTGAATACTGAACCTACGAACAACTTTGAGCCATACAAATCATAAGATTAATTTTTTTTCTTAGGTGCTGTTATATATAAATTAATAAAATATTTAAACATTTGCAAATAAACAACTAATAACGATGTAACAATAAAACTGTTCTCAAAAAAGATACAGTTATGTATTTATTTACGTTGTATCATAGAAGTGGAGCAATGGGCGCGAAAACAGTTTCCAAAACACGCGCCCACCCCGCTGGCCCGTGATGACGTCACGCCGCCACTATGTTTATTATGTGGTTTTTAAGCAGCAGCAGCTGCTAGCTAGCATTAAGCCTCGCCTTCAACCATGCGCTGATTTTACAGCTGGCAGGTGAGATCATTTGATGTTTATGTATACCGGTACATACGCTGAAGACTTTTATATGTCTGGCCGAAGCAGCTGCTCTGTCGGACAACTATTATGCGACAAAATAAATCGAACTATGAGAGCCGTAAACAACGGAAGGTCGTGTTTTTTTCCAGTTAGCTACTTAAGCTAGGTGGTAAGCTAAGTTAGGTCATAGACAGCAGCGTAAACTACAGTGTTGTAAGTTGGAAGTGCAGCAGAATAGCTTTCGTTGTGGCTAGCGTCTAGGTTAGGGCTGTACATCGTGTGGAACAATCATGACAGGAAGAAAAAGAGGGGAAAACAATAATGACACGGCCCTGAATTAGCCGGATGGCTGGCTGAGACTTCCCAGCTACACGAAACAGCTGTTGACCAACCTTGGTAAATGCTACGTGTATTTCTGTAAAGTAATTCTGACGCCGATGAAACCAGGCCTTGATTTCTGAATTTGTAAATACACCATGAAAGGGTTATCTTTTCCCCCTACTACAATTCTTCTTAAAAGAAAAAAAAAAAGTACAAATGTAAATATGCAACTGCATGCAGCTACTGAGCTTTGAAGTGCTTTCACTAGAGTTTGTCTACAAGACTAGAAGAGTAAATGCACAGAAAAACGGGTTGTAAGCATGAATGAGTGTCCTACACAAAAAAGTAAACTTGTTAAACTTCAAGGAGGAAAAAAGATATTACACTTCTGTTTTTCCCCGTCATCATACAGCCTATGGGTGGGACACATGAATCAAATCCTGTGTCATGTCGTTTTCAAATGGGCTGAAATAAGAAAATTGATCAGTAAATATTTTGTTGTTACAGTTGAATAACCCAAACCTCACCTTTGCCCAGTTCCCTTGTTTATCTGCTTTTCTAGTGTTTCATAGATATGTCAGTAATAAAGTAATTGTTTGATGCAGTAAACCTGGAGTGAGAAGTAAACCCAGTGCTACCATATGGCTGTCTTGTTCAGTGTACTGTAAGACCTGTAGAGATCTCAGAGTGCAATTGACGTTGTTTAGCTGTAACTGAACAGATGTAGAGGAGCCTTCTTGCTTGTTTAAACCCCCCCACCCCCCAAAAAAATAATAAAAATGAATATGCTAGTGTATTTCATGGCGTCAACTATGGATGTGTGACTATAGTCTAAGTTTCCATTAAGTAAGGATAATGAGTCTCTGATACATTATATAACTATTTTTGTTATTATGGCGATTTTTATTTGAGGGGGAAAAAAGTAAACCTCTCTGGGGATAACAACAAATCACATATTTGCAGGGAAAAAAAATCCTGTTTTCATGTAGGAAGTTCTGTGTACGTCTACAATGTTATCTTAGAAAGTTTAGATCAGTTTGTTTAGATCATACTATCACATGCAGTATAAGGCAAACTGTTGAACAGGCTCTACAGCACTTGGAGCCACATTTGAAATTGTATGCTACGAAATGTCTTAAACCTATGTTTTCTTCAGGATTAGAGGACAGAGATGGCAGTGTGTGCACTGACCATGTTGGATGGGATGGAGGATGAGGTGACAGCAGCAGGTGGTGTATTGCTTCTGTTCTTGGCCCTCATCTTGGCTTGGCTCTCAACCCATGTGGCTGATCGGGGAGACCACATATTGGGCACGATCCTCACTGTGGGTGCTCATGCCTCTCTGATTGGACTGGGAGGCCATGACAACTACGGTGGAGGGTCAGCTAGTGCCGACACCCCTGAGCAGCAGACGCCTCCACCTTCTCAGGAGAACAAGCCGGACGAAGGAGAGCCGGCAGCTGACAGAGGAGAGGGTGAGGGGACTGTAGAGGGAGCCGAGGGGGTTTGGACAGATTTGTTGCTGGACATACAGAGCAAACAACCACAGGCTGGAAGACTGCTTGTCACTTCTGATGGAGAGGATGATGAGGCTGATGAGGAGGATGAGGAGGAGGAGTTGGAGGAGGAAGTGAAAAAGGCTACAAAGCCTATTCCAATTTTGACCAGCACCACCTCTTCTCCTACCATCACCAGTAGTACCACTTCCATCTCTGTCCGTCTGAAGTTTTTGAATGACACAGAGGAGGTGGCTGTTGTAGAGCCACAAGATACAGTTGGGATACTAAAAAGGTTGGTAAAATAACTGTGAAAATCCACCAAACTTCAAGAATATCAGAATAATTCGCAGATGATACACCAATTAGGCAGTTAGCTTAGCATAAAGATTGTGCCGCCTTGCAATGTTAATTTATCAAGAGCTTATACTTAGTTTGCTGGCTTACACTGGAAGGCTTTACCTTACTGTTGCTTTTCATGTCTTTTGTTTTTTGCAAAGCTTAAACAAGATGCCACATATTACTCAGTCAGCTACAAATGTTCATTTAAGGCATATTTTATTACCTTTAGACAGAGCCAAAAGTTTCTTTTATTGTCTTTCTGCTAAGTAAGCTAATTGGCTTATGTCTGAAACCTTGGATTGATTGTACAGGAGTGGTATTGATCTTCTTGTCTAACTCTTGGAAAGAAAGCGCCTTATAACTGCTTTAATTTCTCATCTCCCTTCTTTTCCAGCAAATGTTTCTCAGGGCGGGAGCATCAAATTAAATTAATCTTCCAAGGCCAGCTGCTGCAGGATCCCAAGAGGACTCTGTTATCCCTAAACATCACAGACAACAGCGTGATCCACTGCCACATCTCTCAGACCCTGCATGATTCCAGTCCAGAGGAGGGGGCTCAGTCCGGAGCAGGAGCCGGGTCCGGAGTCTCCAGTGGATTCAGGGCGGCAGGTGTAGCCATAAGCACCGGCAGCCTGGTGGTGCCTGTCTTTGTGGTGATTCTTGCTGTCGTGTGGTATTTCCGCCTCAACTACAGGCAGTTCTTCACCGCCCCTGCGACCATCTCCCTTGTGGGAGTCACTGTGTTCTTTAGCTTTTTGATATTTGGGATGCACAGCCGCTGAAAAGGCAAAGAAAGGGCACACGCTTATAGTTGAATGTTGTGAGGTGAAATAAAAATAACTACAGCAGTGGGTGAGTGTCTGGAGAGATGTACTGACCATAAAGGGCCTCGGTGCAGATGCTGCAGCTGGTTTGAGAGCGTGCATTTGTGCGAGCGTGTGGGTGGTTAAGTGAGCCTGTTTGTGCATGTACAAAGATAAAATCATGAGTGACTGAGGAGTGTAAGTGCAGTTTAAAAAACAAAAAAACAGCAGTGAGTGAGCATTTGCTTTAACTAAAACCTAATTTAGTTTCTATTCAAAGATGTAGTGGTTCAGACCATGTTGTAATACTGGCTTCATCTCATGGCTCTTTATTGCTGTAAAATACTCATGCTTTCCTGTGCGCTATTCTTTGAGATGACTTTGTGTTTTAAATGTACAGTAAACACAGTCTACACTTACTACAGGTGAACGGCAGCCACCTTAATTAGCATTATGCACTTGAATTGGGAGGGGTAGCAAAATAGACTGCTGTCAACTGAATTCTATCTGTTGACATCTAGTGGTAAGATTTTACATACTGTACCTTTAAGAAAACCAACAAAAAATATGGCTTAAAATCATTTGGAACCATTCACTGTTGTGCTGCGTGTGCCCGTTTGAGTCTTTGCCATCATTGTATTATTTGAATGACTCGAGCTCGCTGTATGCAAATATAAATTGTACAACTGCCTCAGTGCAAGACTGTTTCTTTTATGCTACGTAGGAGTAGTTTAATTTAAACATTATGAAAAGATACTGTAAATATATTGTGTATTTTGTGTAAATAAAATTATACAATGAATCAATGTGCATCTGGCACTTGCTGTCAGACTGCTCTGGTTTCAGTTGCATCTCTTATTAAAGCATTTCAAAACAAACCCCTTCTACTAGCTCTTTGTGGTTTAAAGAAGTCAGTCTCATGGTATTGGTGTTTATTTATATACAAACATCAGTATGCATGGCAGTGGGAAAAAAAAAAGAAAAATAATTTATGTATCACATTGTGTTCAGATACAAGTTGTGCACACATGCACTTATTTGTGCTTGTGCATGGAAAAAAAGGAAAGTCACAACATTGCTTTCTTTTGTCATTGCACTTCTACAGCACAGAAATACACAAAGAGCCACAAATAAACCACAAGCAGTTTACCCTTATTCACAAACAGTGCCATGACCATTGGATCATAGTTACCAAATTATCTCTAACAGTTCATTTAACATTAGTGCACATAGCAAGATTTTACTGGACAGATTCAACCGGGCACAGTCAGAAATATAGGGAAAAAATACAAAATCGGGCTTTGGCAGATTGTCACGATTGTGAGAGGAAATTGAAAGCACTTGACTTTAAGGATTGTATTACATGACCCTCAAAACTTGAACAAATGCTTAAAAATAGAGAACCTGGTGAATGTGAACCCTTAATCAGCATCAAACATTAATCCACCAAACAGTCTGGTACATGCAGCACCTCTGAGGTTGCAGATGTCGAGATCGCTTTCTGTTCTATTTCTTGGAAATAGCTGGTCCAAAAGCATCAAGAATGCCTTCGCAAAGAGACATGATTGTATCTTCAAAATTGCCAATTACGCTGATGTTAAAAAAATGTAACAAAAGAGTTTGGACAAAAGTGCCAAAGTTCTCTCTCCGAGGGCCTTTTAGTGAGACAGAAAGTCACAAAAATGTCCAACCTCATGAAAGGTATATATGAATATGTAACAGAAAAGTGCAAATAATGAAAAAATAAATAAAAATGACTGGTTTAAAACAGGGGTTACTTAAACTATTAAGTAAATCAATGGGTTGACCTCATTTCAAACTCCACATTCTTATTCTTCTATGATTAACAGTTGACAGTTAAAGCCCCACATTTCATCCATTTGAAATAAGTGAATCTAGCTCCTTTGATTTCTGGTTGGTTGCCTCCTGCAAACAGAAGGTTCTAACTATAGGTGGGTGGGACAGCTGTGTGTTTGAGGATATCCCCTCTTGATGAATCGCAGGTGCTTAATCCTGGCAACTTTCCTCATGTTTAATATGAACATTCAATATACATGAAATAAAAATAAGAATAAACAGAATAGGTCAACTTTACCTTCCCTCTTTATGAAAGTCTGATTAAAATAAAGCATCCTGGATTTGCACATCAGATTCCACTATAAAAACTGGATAAAGTCTTTGGGTGAGCAATTTCCAATTTAGAAGAAAAACGAATTCTTCTCCAAGACCTGAAAAGTACAGGACTTTGGCATCTACAATATGTAATAAACCTCATAATTTACGTCAGACACTGTTGGTTACAAGCTTACAAAATGCAGCCTTATCGCTCATGGTCATTAACAACAAGCTGAACTGCTGGGCTGATCTACTTTTACAATGTAATCTACAAGCAAAGTGAGTGAAAGCACACAGGACAAGGCTTTCTAAGAAGGAAACAAATAAACGTTGAATTCATGATTTATGTCAAACATACATGTACTGTACATGTGCCCCAAAAGCCTACTGGCTCATCAAATATCAAAATTCTGCATTTACACACAAGTAATATGCACATCACCACAAAGGCAGTGACAAATACAAACTTAAATATACCGTTAATGTAAACGAGTTAAATATTCCAAATGACACACATACTTTCACAAGAGTCACATTCTAGGATGCATAGTTTTGTGAAAAGAATGATTACACACACATCAACCGCACGTACACTTACACACAGGCACGCACGCACACAAAATTGACATTCACGCTAAATGCAAATCATCATACAGACACACAAACACACACACACGCACGACTGTGCAATACAATGCTAGAATTAAAAAGCCACCGATGAGTACTCCAGTATATGTGTGTCAAGTGTTGAACGTGTCCTTACGACCAAATCTGAACACAAAGTCCAAGAAGAGGGGCCGGTCACAGGCTCACCAACGACAGAGTATCTGAAGGTTTTAGAATTTAAGGCCTTTCAATTTAAGTAGAACTTAAATCTCAACTTTCACTACCAGCTTGTGGTCTGAAAAGTTTTTTTCAGTTCCAGGACATTGCAGTGCTTTGTATGAATCCGGGTGGTCTTATTATTGATGTCTTTTGTAACATCAAGGCCCTCCGTAAAATAAAATTTAGAGCACAGGAGATATCATTTACACACAAGTGGTTCATTTATTTTCAACGATTTATTTCTAAGCTTTTTTTTGCCTTTATTTCAAAGGATCGGCTGCAAGAGCGAGGATGACATGCAACATGGGTAGCATGTTCTTTATTTCTATATCTGCATAAAATTATGTTTTGGTTCAAATAATCTACTTTTACTACTTTACAATTTTCTTTAATTGGCTGGAAAGTTTTCTGCAGTGTCGTGTGGAAGCTCCTCCATGAAAGAGCCACACAAAGCGTCAACCAAATGCATCAAGTCCTCCTCAATATCAACTGAAGACAAATATATGTCGTAAGTTAAGTGTATAGCAGAAGTCAATTCTGTTTGCCGATCCGTTACTGCAGATACTCTGACTGGACTCTGACCGCAATTCTTAAACTCTGTGTTCATAATTTAGGAAGGACAAATCTTTAAATGTAGATGCCTCAGTTATCAAGGCCAAATGATTACTAAGGAACTTCTAAGTCAAGTTTCATCCCATTCAGCTCAGACCTTTAAAGCTTGGTGTGAAAGAAGGGACTTAATAAGAGGAGGCGAGGGCTGGTCTGACAAATTGGCTTATGCTAGTTTAAATCATCATAGATACTTGAAATAGGAGGTGCTGAGAGTTTGGGCCTCTTTTTTTTGGTCGATATACTGATATTACTCTGGGAGCTGCTGCCGCCGCCTCCAGCCAGGCTTCCACTCCCACTTCCTCCTCCTCCACTGTTCAATGGAAGAGATGGCTTCTTCTTTTTCTTGGGCTTCCGAGAATCTGAATGGTTGGTGCCTGCAACAAGAACAGGAATGTATTTTACTGATAAAACCTACATGTCATAATTACTAAATGAATGTCCCTTCCTTACTGGCTTTAGATGAAGCAGAATCAGTAGGTGAAATATCAGAGTCCTCCCACTGCAGGCGGCTCATTAAGGGTTGTGCATCTGGAATGTCAAAGCTGTCAGTCTCCACAGCATCTGCATCAGGCAGCGTTGGCCTGTGACATAAAAAACAGACACAGTAACACAGTTTTAGACAAAGTCACACACAGATAACACACAAACAAAATGTCTATATATCTGTTAAGTTTCTTTTCCATCTCTATAATACCAATAACAACACCACAACCAACAACACCACTATTACTTTTAATAATAACAACAACTCTACAACACAAATGCACATTTGCCCAACATTTTGCTTATAGTTGTTGGACAAATGTATCTTTGTGTGCTTATTAACACATGTCCTTCTTTCTGACCCACACTGTTTTTTGTTTTTTTTTATACATGACTCCCTCTCACTGGGTTTTTGATTTTAGGTGAATTCTTTGGGGGGAAAAAAATGTCTCGAGAATTAAAAGAATCAAATTTCAAGCAAAAACAATAACATCAAAAACTGCTTATTATTGCCTCTATCAATAACAAGATAAATAGCTTCATTTTCTGAACCGTGTGCATAAAGACAAGACCTGGAAAATTATACTCGACCATTTTCACCATTTCTGTCACTTTGTAGATGAAATATTTTATACATGAACTAAGATGATATTTCTGTTTAAGGTAATTCTTTAAGCGCAGTGTACTCATCTCAGCTGTTAAACCATACTTTCAGACTAAGATGTATGGAGTGGGTTTATTATTATTTTTAGTAAGGCCGATAGGCTGTGGTGTTTATGATAACAAATAGTTACAAGTAAGGGTGCTACAACCACAGATTTTGGTGTCATGTTCCGGTTCACAGGACCAGAAAAACTTCCTGATGTAGTCTATCGATCTTTCCCAGTGTTTAAAACTCATGCAGCGTTCAGTTCTGTTAACAATGGCTTTACAAGTCATTTACAGCAGTGCTTTTGCATAAATGTCGTTCCTGGCAAGAAAGGCGTCCCTCTGCCAGAGTTGCCAAGGCAACCATATCAGCAAACAGTGAACTGTTTGAGCAAACACCTGCACGATGAGGGTAACAACGCCAACTCAAACATGACTTTTGTCAAGTGCACTCTAGGTAGTGGTTTTGGTGAGGAACGGGTCAGAGTACACTCACGCGGACGGCCCCAGGAGGAACAACCTGACGGCCCTCCTCTGTTCGTCCGTGTGTTGGGGACATCGCTGAGACCTGGTGGGACACAAGGTGGCATTATACATCCCTGACTGATGGCCCGCCCACACCCACCATATAGTTTTACACATCTCACTGCCGGCAGGCCAGCAGGGAAGGTGGGACGAACTGATGGGACACAGTCAGAGACCAACTGATAATGGGCCGTTATGAGTTATAAACTATTAGAGGTTAGTTACTGATGGGTTCCTCATTATTATAAGTCTATGTATTTACTGCTGTTGTTAAGACCTTTAAAGATTTGGCTCTTCACCTTGGAGAAAAAGAACAGGTCTAAAAGAGATGTTTTTCAACAATTATGAGTTGCCACTTGTGTTCCCTTGAGTTAGTTTGATCATACACAATTTTCTTATTTAATTAAAAAAAACAACTTCCTTATATTTATGTATTTCATTTTCAGCCGTGACTTTCAGTTTCAGACAACAGTTCTAAGCAATTAAGATTTCAAGGTATGAGGACGCTGACCTCAGAATTTAGATTCAATTAGATGGTTAAATCAACATGAATCCAGGTGTTATGTTACCATAAACTATGCTGCAGGGAGCTACACAAAAGCAGCTGGCTGTTTTCTCAAAACAGAAAAGGTTTAATTACAAGTTAATCTTTGTGTCAGAGGCTTAGGCAGTAATTACCTGGTACACATCTTCTTTGTGTGCTCAGATATCACCCCACATTGCTGTAGAAACACACAATACTTTAATGATTCACACTTATATAATTAAATCAGTAGTTGGAACATTAAAAAAATGACATGCTTCGGCAGATTCATGAAAATTGCTCACCGTCGTTAGAAGGGATCTGACTTCATCGGGGCCCAAGGTTTCATAGCTGATGCCAGTATTATAGTTGTACTGAATTTAAAAACAAAACATAAACCTTTATGAGTATAGAATTTACAATACTTTATAGCCTAGCAATCAATTTGATCACAGGAGGATTTGTCACCTTGTAAGATTCGGCACCGACGCCACTTCCAAGCTCACCTGGAATGCATACGCACAAACACACTGTTCATGTAACAGATTGAGAACGCTAAAAGCAAATCAAAATTGAACTATAAATTCCATCTGCATCTAAAAGAAAAATATTTGCATTTCACTTTGAATTGTTTCCTACAACTTTGAGCTATGAACTTGAAAAAACAACACAACAAAAAACCCCGATAGACTCACCGTTTTTATGTTTCAGGGATTTGGATCTTCTTGGGGAATTTTGACTCTGCACAAACAAAAATGTTAAGATTAAAATAACCTTATGATACACATGAAAAATTCATTTATACTAACAATGTGTAATTAAAAAAAAAACATACCTTATCTGACTTTCTCTTCTTGGCTGTAAAAAGGAAATAAGAAATGTTTATTTTAAGTAACCACCTGGAGATTTCTTTCATCTCTCAGTACAATGCAATCACTCAAGTGCTCACTTTTTTTTTCAGCCCCATACGACCAGTCATTATCATTAAGGTCATCATTGTCTTCCTGATCACTCTCTGATTTGCTCATATTATTACTGCTGGCTAGCCTGTTAAAAGAAGATCAAATAATTGAATTAGAATTTCATGTATAACTTTGGATCACTGCAGGAATTTCTGCTTTATGACCTTCACTGACCGACCTGCGGTTGGCGATGCGGCTGCTGTTGCGTCCCATGCCAAGGCATTTCTCCAAATGTGGAGCAAAGCGAGAAGCTGCTATTAATCTTTTACAGTTGGGACACTCACACTCTTTGTTCTTCCACTGATTGTACACCTGCCCAAATATGTCCACTCCTGGTTGATCCACAATTTCTGGAGGGGAAAAACAAACAAACAAACAAAAAAAAAAACAGTAAGCAAACACATTGAAGACAGACAGAATAGAAACCAGATCCAACGGCACCAACCAAACTCCTTCATGCTCTCTTGGTCCGTTTCATCCAAGAAGAAATAGCCCTGTTTAACAGCTCGATGCACCTCAAAACACAGGCCCAAACAGGCATCTTCCACCAGCTCAGAGTAGATGTCATGGGCCAGGGCCTACAACAACAAAAACATAGTGTAACACCAAAGACAAACCCAATGTTAGGTAAATGCATGGGTACCTGTATGCACAGGTTATACCTCACCTCCAGCCTGGTGTTGTCTGGGCCTGAGAGGGGCATATCCTCCATTTTCATTTGAAAATCTCTATTGGAAGTCTTGACAGCAAGGTAATAAGATTGATATCTGAGGACTTAAAAGAGATAGGATGGAAGTGAAATCACAGCATGCTTGAAAGGCAACAGATGTAAGGCACACAGATTCAAGATACCAGTCGCAAATAACATACTTTAAAAATATGTATTAGCACTTGTTCCAGGTCTATCTTCATCCTGTTGAAAAGAAGAAATAATCGCTGGTCATGTCCAAGATCACCACAGAAGTTTCATGTAAACATATGATAATTAGCGGTACAATCTGACCACAGTAACCCCAAGCCTGAACTGAACATATCAGCACATATCAGCTACAGCAACATCCTGATTTTCACATTACTGGACATCACACACAGAGAGAAATGTGGTTTTAACAATGTACTCTAACCAGCTTTAGCATTACATGTGGTTGATTGAGATAAACGAGATACCTATGTATCCAACACGAAAGCTCAAAAATAGCTACATTTTACAAAAACACATTCATTTAAACTACCTCACGAACGACTAGCTAACGTTAGTAGAACCTAAACGCAGGTAGTGACAGTTCCTTAGCAAATTAACTCCGGCTGATATCACCTTTCATGGTTTATATCTGCTGGCCCCACTGCTCTACTAATATGAGCTGAAGGAAAGGCCTTTGTGGCATTCAAATACTAAGAAACAGTGTAGCGACGTTAGGTGTGTTTTAATTTCAAACTGTTTCCTCTTACCCTGTCATGCCGAAAACTCAGCCTGAACCGGGCAGTTTCTCTGAAGGAGGCAACATGACCGAGTCCATACAAATAAAACGCGTTAGCAGGAGGCCCGGTCTTCAGCTACAGCCATTTTAATAACACGGGCAAAACAAAAAGCTCGATAAAAGTGTTTGTTGTCGCAGGTGTCGATTAGCAAAACTGACGGTACGAGCGAGGAGGCCGACAAAGCATATAAACCAGCTAACTTCCGGTTGTAGCAATAAAAATAAAAGCTTAACCTGCAAATGTGAAGCGAGTTGCTGGAACTCGACAAAAACAAAAAAGAAAAAAAAAAAAACAAGAATACAGTCCATGTTGATATCGTTAAAAAGGATAGAGATTAAGCTAATTTAATCATTCAAATGCTTGTAAAATTTATACAATAATGTAATGAAAGGCAATGTAATGTAATGTTGCTACATTCAAAAATACCAATACACAACATGACTCATTTAATTTTTCTGTCACTATTTGCTATATTATGTGCATTTTTATATTAACAAGCAAGATGAGGAAATATATCTTAATTTTTAAAAATCGAATCTTTTAATTTCTAACTAAAACAAGAACAACATTTTAAAAACAATTGTTAACATTTTTATTTAGCCACATATCTTTAACAGCTAGCTACTTGCCAGAATGAATTTTCATATTTATTTTATAAGCTGTCGAGCTCATTTAACATCACAGGGCACAAACAGCCAATTTGAACTAGAAATTGACAGTAAATTGTGAAGAAAAACTTTATTGTTCATATATTGTTTAATTATTTTGGCTTAAGGGACAGCTTTATAAGTAGGGGAAAACGGTAAAAGCTACGAAAATAAAATGTACAGTCTGACATTTATGCCCTCTATGACATATTCCAAAGCAGTCCAGTGGGCCAGACTGTAATGTTCGTAGGGCTGATTCTGGTCCCTGGGCCAGCAGCAGACAAAATTAGCGCCACCTAGACCAGCTGCACTTAAACACCTTAAACGGATCTAAGAAAACAAAACAAAAAAATCGAAGGCCCTAATAAATTACATAAAATTATGTTTAAAACTGTGTTTAAAAATTGAGTACAGAAGAAACTTAGTGACTTTCTGGTTATATGGCACCCTGCATAAAAAAAATACAAACACCCCAAAACAAAACAAAACAGAAAAAACTGTGGGGAGATTAGTGAGGTATTGAAGAGCGCGTTTATACCTTTACTTTGAAGGTACAGTTCGGGTGTTTCCGCTTTCACAGCGAGGTTTCTTTCAGCTCAGACATCCATAAATGAACGCTAGATTTTCGCTCTTTATCTACAATCTGTTTGTAGAGCCTGGGCGGGCTGAATGAGGTCATCACTTGAACTTTGTTAAATGACAGAAAGTATGTGGACACCTTAACATTACACCAGCATAGGATTATTGGACTCTAGCTCCAGCTACTTTTAAAACCCACAAGATTTTGGATTTTCTCCATCCCAGCTATGCTAGGTGAAGAGTTGGCCCTCCAGGTTATCTTTTATGTTTTGGATTTGGTTAAAGTCAGGGATTCACTAGAGATCATTTTTCCATTTTGTGGAACTTGATATTGATACCAGAGCAACATCTGACATGATGAGTTCCTTGTGGGGGATCCTGCTTTACAACATCACATCAAGGTTTGAGTATTGCTTCAGTTTAGTCATGTGTAGCAGAACTACATTTGGGAATCACCGGACACCCCATGATATGAAATTATCACAATATTTCACTCTACATCCAATATTTTTTTTGCCATTTTTAACATTTTGCAATTTTTCACCTTTTTACAAGTCAGATTGTAACTGTTTGCAGAAATGTTGCCACCTGTCAGATGACCTGTGCAATGATTGTAAGTGTGCAACACTCTGACATCTGAACAAATTGCAATCAGTTGCAGAATATGAAAAAATTCAATACAATCAAAAGGCAGCCACACTTTTTTTTATTTTTTTATTGTAGAGGTCCTATTTTACTGATGCGACTGAGCCATTAGCTTTCCTTGAAGTAGGAGGTAGCTTCGTCAAGTCTAAGCGTCTGCTCTTGGATGTTTTTTCGGTTGAGTCGATTTCATGCAAGAGAGATGAGCCCTCTTGTCTGCAGGGTTTCCAGAATGTTGATATACTGGCATGCAAAATATCATGACGCTATGCTGTATCCGTTCCTCCCAATCAAAACTGCTACAGGTAAAACCTTTTAGTGCAACAAAAACTTTTCTTCAGCATTTTTTGCTTCGTGTGATCCATGACCTGGATCCTGTTTGGTTAAAATGTATTCAGGACCATATATAACAATTCTTAAAACTGTAACTAAGTACTGATATGTGTGCTGTCAACATATTAAATAAATCCACACTTAACTGTTAAAGGTCATTTATTTGCCCAAATACTTGAACTACAAGGACATAAGAACACCCTCAGCTATATAAAACATCAAATTCTGTCAATTTGTCAGCAGTACAAACTTGTAAAGCTTTGCTGTTTTAGATATCTCTATAAACCAACATAAGGGAGAGAAGAAACAACTAAAACAGGCGAATATAACCAAAAATTCTCCCCCGTGAGTGAAAGACTCACTGGCCTTTGAAACCACAGATGAGGGCTTGCCAAAATAAAAGTACTAACAAAACAATAAGCACTCGATACAAAAACAGTATTTACAGAAAATTACAGTTGCTTTTTTTTTTTTTGTTGTCTTTTTTAACCCCAAGTCCACTGGCAACTCAGTTTCCTAATTCCCTTTTACAAACTTTCATCATTCAAAAAGGAAATGCTTTGCTTTTCCCTCCCCCAGTTATTTAAATAGTCCACGCTGGTTTTATTTCAGTCTGTGATGAGATTCAAAATGGTCAAAATAAACCCATTATTAACAGATTATTAATAGTTGCCATGTACTTAATCTGTCTGGAGACCCAAAAACACAGTCACATAAGCCCATTTTTAGGTTTTCAATGACATGACCGCAAAGACCTTTGGAGAAAAAAAATAAAATAATAAAAGATTTAACAATATCTACATTCATGGTGTTGGTATGATGTCCCCGCACAGGCACATACATGCACACTGCTGTCACGTCATGGTATGCAACTAAACGGCAAAAAACAACACACATTAAAGCAAAGAAACACGCAAACGCCCTCATATATACAAAGTTCTGTGCATGCATGCACACAAACTCACACAGAGGGACAGATTTACAATAAGTGCACGCTTTTTTGGGGTAAGCATCAGAACAGAACCCATGTGGATTACAGTCAATACTATTAAAACTCGGAAATAAAAATGGACGAGTCCATTCAGCTCAACACCCACGACGAGTCCAGATAGATCGAAACACAACTGCTCACAATTAAAACAAACCTGGTAGCAAATCGCAATTGAACTGTAAATGAAATGGAAAGCAACAGTTCCGAAGAAAAAGAAAAGAAGCATATTTAACGTTGCTTTTAAAAACAGAGTCAGACTGAGCTTTAAATATGGACAAGTGTTGCAATTAATAATTACAACCTGCTCAATTAACTGAGTAAGAACTGTTAAGACTGATCGACTACAACACGTCAGTTTGGATAAATGAGATTTTTCAGTGACAGACACATGGCAATGTGCAATGTCCTGGAAAGTATTCAACCCCCATTGGACCTTTATGTTTTATACTGGAACCATAACAGCTAATCCGGCTTTATAACTCTTTTACGGCCAAGTTAAAACAATCCCTATAAACCAATCTAAATTAAGTCCCAATATAAAATTAAACTGTCTACACAGTTTGACACTACGTTCTAAATCTGGAAGCCCAAACAGCTAGGTAGACGTGAAAAGCACCAGCATGCAATCGCAGTCTTGTGTTTTATCTAAACAGAATCTAGCTGAGGGAATATTCCATCACGCCAAGGCTTAGATGAAGTCGATGTCAGTTCTGTATTGAAAAGCTTTACAACACGCCCCAAAAGATGCAGTCTGTTAACTTCCAATAAATGTTGCTATGCTTCCTTACATCCCGATGTGTGTGAAAAAGGTCCAATTGAATCTTTGTAATGTTGAAAAGCAATAAAACATGAAAAATCCAAGGATTGAATACTTTATAGGCAGTGTAAATTTCAAATGAAAAAACATGGGTATGTAACAAACTCTCAAATTTTCCAGCGACAAAAAAAAAGACATTCATAATGGCTTGATTTTTTTTTGTTTTTCCTGAAAAAAATACCACCTCTTTAAGAACCAAATCATAAAATCTACACCGTAAGTCGAGGACAACACAACAATGTTGTGAAAAAAAAAAAAAGATTAAATGAAAAGTTTTTGTAGAGTGCAATTTTCCAGTACCCCGCATACCCTCCCCCCTGCCCGCCTTCAGGTGATCCACCGTACTGTGTTCTTTGGCTCAGCCTGTTCACAACTCAAGCCACCTGTCCTTAACTAATCATCGGAATAACAAAAATAAAAGACTGAGCGGGTAATCGATTACCCAACACATTAAAACTCTAACCTTAAACCACTGAAGCTGCAAGTCAAGATTGAAACCAGTGCAGAAATGTTCATGACATCACCAAACCAGTGGGATGCTGTTTTTGGCATACTGTCAGTGGCCCGTGCTGTGAGATGACTACTGCGCTGGGGATGGAATTGAACCGATTTCCAGATAGGGGCAGGGTCTCTCCTTCTGTACAGATCGCCAGCGCAGCAACATAAAGTGGGTGAGTGTGAAATGGATGAGGCAATGCAGGGGCTCCCTCTGGTGGTGGGAGGAGAGCAGGGTTGGCACAGTGGCAGAGCTCCCTGGACTCTTGGCTCAGCTCAGCGCTGCTCAGTTTGTCAGTGATGGCGCGTTTCAGTCTGAATCAGAGTCTGACGACCCCTGTGAGTTCGACTCACTGCTGCTGTCCTCCGACTTGTTCTCCTTGTCGTCTGCTTCGTCGTCCTCTTCGTCGTCTTCATCGTCGTCGTCATCGTCCTCCTTCTTTAAACAAAAAGAAACGTATACACGCATTTTCAGCAAAAACTCAAAACCACTGGTTGCAACTATCTCATGTATCTGAGCAGAGATGACACTCACGTCATCATCGTCCTCATCGTCCTCCTCACTGGAAGAGTCGCCTTCACTGGAAGCTTTCTCCTGCTCATCGTCGTCGTCATCCTCCTCATCGTCGTCGTCATCCTCGTCCTCCTCCGTGTCCTGCAACAAGTGATCCCCCCTTTCAGATAATGCTAATAACATGACTATAAAAAATTTAAGTTTCTGCTCAACTCAGCTCCAAGACCGCAAACAAAGAAACAAGTTTGTACTCACAGATTTCTTGGCCTTTGCCTTGGGGCCTCCTGGTTTTGCTGTAGTTCTTCTTTTCTGAATGATTTGGGAAATAATCGATCATTAAAATATATCAAAAACAGATCTTGCAATTTCAGCTGTTTGTAAATGCTAGCTGTTACAAATCAAAAACATTCCTTACTTGTGAATTGTATTCTTTGTAAGTGTTTCTCTCTTGCGAAGACAAACTCTGTGGAAAGACGGAAATAGATTTTTCCAAATGTCTCAAAAACATCTTGCCTCCCACCCCACCAAACCCCCCCCCCCCTCCCCCCTCAAATCAATTAAATTCTTCTTACAGCGAGCCACTGTTCCAGTTGGACTTTGTACTGCCTTTGCTTCTCCTCAGCAATCTTCTTGTAGCGGTCCTTGTCCTTCAGTGGTAACCTCTGCCAGCGGCTGCCGATCTCAGCCATCCGCTCTTTCATTGGGAGGTGATTCAGCTCTCCATTGGACAGCATCTCCTGAGAGAACTTCTGATATCCATTTCTAGAGTCAAAGTAAAAGTAAAAAAAAAAAAGTCAGGCCTTCGAATCGGCTAAATCAGGCAGCACAGATGAGCTGAATGACGCAAACTTACGATGGCGGTTTCTTGGGTTCACCCTCAAACTTCATTTTCTTCCCTGAGGCAATGGCAGCGGCAGGCGAGCGCATCTCACTTACTTCTCTCTGTTGAGGACAGGTAAATCAACATTTAGCTCTCACTGGTGTCATATAGAGAAATAGGAGATTTTATTGAGACTGTGTCCTAACCTCATATCTTTTCTGGTCCTCTGCTGCCTTTTTGATCCACATAATCTTCTCTTTTTTCTCCATGGTGCTCCAGGTTGCTTCCATTGCTTTCTGTGCCTTTGGCCGGTCATTCTGCAAACCACATACAGGCATTAAATCCATTCCCGGGTATGTTATCTGTGTTTCCAGCACTCGGTCATCAACAGCATTACACATCTGTAGCTCATTGTTAACATCAGCATGATTATTAAGTCAATTTCTATTCACAAAAAGCTTTGCTATTATACTGAATAATGTGGGCTAAAATACAACAGCTAGTTTGAGGATACCTTAAATCTGGCGAGGTAGTCGCCTATAACACTCTGCTGCCAGATGTCTTGTGCATTTTTGGGCGGATCTGGGAGTCGACTGCGGTCCTCTTTTTCCTTCTTCTCCGATTCTGCCTTCAACACCGATTCTAAGCGCTTAAACTTCTCCTAAATCATTACAGAAATCCAGCACATCACAAAATTATTGAAAAATCCCACTTTCAGAATAACCTTCAAACTTGAAAGTCTACCGATGCGGCATTTCTGTTCCATAAACTAACACGTTACCTTCTTCTTATCTGGCAGCTCGTTCCACATGCGAGCAAGAAGTCTTGTGATCTCACTGTCAGCAAGGTCTGGTCGCTCCTGCTGCAGTTTGGGACGTTTCTCCTCAGCAAATATGAACATGGCTGAAATGGGTCTTTTGGGTTTTTCTGGATTTGCCTGCACGGTCCACGTGAGAATATCAGAATAATACATGAAAGCATCTATGTAAATAGAAATCTAACTGTAAAGCACACCTAAATTTAAATTTCTTATTAAAAAGTTATTGTGTTACGCTGCAGTTTTCTCTTTCTGTACCTCTGAAAAACAGACCGATTGGCTCTCTGTCTGAATAGTTTCGCACAAACATATTTTCCTTGCCTTTATACCTTTGCGTGTTAGGTGAACATGTAAACAGCTACACTATATATCAGAAAATAACACGGAACAAAATCTGACTCGAGCACACATTGCATTGCTACACTGACAAGTTGTGTTTTTCTTAAATGACTGCATCATTATCAAAAACAGAAAAAGTTGCTGTATTCTGGGACATACGTTTGCTTTAGAGTTTTTCTTTTTAGATGCGGGACTATTGGCTCCGGTGCTTTTCTTAAAACCAGTCTTCGCCTCACCCAAGACCCGCTGCTGCTCCTCCTCTGATATACTCTACAGATGCACAGCAAACAAACCACACGTAAGAAACACTTCCAGTAAAAACAAAACATGTAAACAATGTTTGAGACTTACACTGAGAAATCTGTTCATCTCAATTTCATACTCTTTTTTCCTCTGAAAGAAAAAAAGACAAAAAAAAAGTGACAATTTAGATTAACTTGCTTAATTTATTGACTTTTTCCTCTCAGTTATTCATGATTCTCAAGTCACCTGTTCGCAGCGTTTTTGGTAGGCGTCCTTTTCACCCTGCTTTAGCAGCTTCCACCGCTGGCTACACATCACCATACGCTCTGTGCTGGGAACGTCCTTCATGCTCGACATTAGCTCCGCACAGAACATCGAGTAACCGTTTCTGAAAGCATTCGAACACCACGTGTTAAAACCAAATATCTCGCAAGGGCAGTGACCTACAAAAATCCCCTCCCTCAGATGTGTCAGGAGAGTATTTGTAGCCGTGACTCACGGAGGAGGTTTGTCAGGACGGCCGTCAGATTTGTCCTTCAGGTGCCTCTCTGCCTTGGTCAGGGTGGACTTTACGATGTCTTCCTGCGTCATATTTAACTCCGGATGCTGTTGGATGTATTCACGCATCGTCTCCTGGAAGGTCGCAAAAAAATCCTCACAGTTAAAAATTATTTTCTTTTGTCATCTTTTGTCATCTAAGGCAACCACACACTGATTCTTGTCTCACCTCATACTGCTTCTGCTGTTCCAGCGACTTGGTGATCCATTTGAGCCTCTTTTTGTCAGAAAGCTGCGTCCACTGTTTGCCAAGACTATCTTTAATGTCTTTGGTGGTCGCCTGGGTGAGACACAGAAAAAGTTGAAATCTCTAAAAGCGGCTAAAAGTTGCATTCTGTTTGCAACTCACATCAGGGTGCAGCTTGAGGAAGGCCTTCTTTTCGTGGTTGTACCACAACTGTTGGGGCGTCTTGGGCTTTTCTGGTACATTTGAGCCTTTTTTGGCCATGCTCTCCACCAGGTCTGGATGCTCTTCCCTGTTTAGACATCATAAAAAATGTATTAAACACAGGTATTATGCATTTTAGGCTTATGTGTTGTGACTAGTTTAAAAAATAAAGTAGTGAATCATCTCACCTGAACTTCATCATACTTTGAACAAATGTTTCCTTATCTCGTAAGAAGTCGTCAACATATTTTTTCTGTAGTTATGAAAAGAAACGTTATTTTTCCAAGGATATTTTTTTTGGGGAAAAAAAAACATGATGGTCAAAACAGTGGTGGTGTTCGTCTTTGACTGACCTTCTTTTTATCAGGCAGCTCCCGATACTTCTTAGAGAGGATTTTAGTGAGGTCCAGGTTGCTCATCTCAGGGTGCAGCTTTGCATACTTGGCCCTCTTCTCCATAAAGAAACGGAAGTATGGAGTCAAAGGCTTCTTGGGGAAATCTGGGTGTTTCTGCATTTGTGGGAGGGAAAGGGGGACGGAATTACTTAAGCCTTGGACTCCACTAACACAACTGGTAGGCCATAAATCACGTGAATGTTGCCTTGAATTCACCTTTATTTTCTTGCCCTTGTATGGGTTCTTTATGTAGTCTTGAGCATCAACTATCAATTCTGTCAGGGTCCTGAATTTACGGATCTGTGTTTGGCAGAAAAACAAAACGGAGAAACTCAGAAGACTTGACTTAACAGAACAATCTGACTTGGAGAAAGATCGATAAAAATCAACTGACCTCTTTCGACACCTCCTGCCATTTCTGCTTGCACATCTCAGCTGTGTAGGAATTGAAAGCAACTTTCTGCCAGTCCAGGTGGGACTCTGATGTTTTGTATTTAGTCAGGTCTTTCTGTGGAAGAGCCACTTTCATGGCCTCCAGCAGTCTTAAAAGGTCATCCTGCGCCCATACTGTGAAAATGTTAAGAGAGAAAGAGAGAAAAGACATAAAAATCACAAAGGAAAAAAACAGATCTGCCAAAAATGTCTTTCAAATTATATTCTGACAAGAAAAAAAATAAAATTACTATTCTATTCTTACTATTGGCTTTAAGTTGGTAAACCATATATTCGAATCTAATCTAATCGGAATCAAACATTCAGTTTTAATTGCTGTAATTCTTAGAACTAGTACATTAATCAAGTTTAATACTAAGGTTTTAATATACAAGGTTATGTAAAGTGCTGCCTTGCCATGATTAATCTACATATCAACTCTGTTCAGAAAAACTTGATTTGGCAAAAAAACCCACCTTGGTCTTGTGTCGTTGCCTCCATTTCTCCATTCATTTGCGAATATTCTGTCTTGGATCTGCGAAAAAAAAAATCCCATAAGATTATTTAAAAGCATATCTTTTATATATCGACTTCAATCAAGAACCAATCAGCAGTTTATAATATACATATTCGTGTATATTACCTTTAACCAGTTCGTGATCTTTAAAAAATAGTAATTAATGTTATTTTGTCTTATTTGTATAAATGGGCTTAATTACCAATTAAAGTGGCTAATTCTTCATAGAAAAGTAATAATGACGAGTCAAAGTCCTTAAATTTAAATTTGGCTCGACATAATGGTTTATGTTCATTACACCGCCCCTTAAACGTTTACGCTACATGGTGAGACATAGGCTATTGCTTGTGACGGCTTCAAATCTCAAATAACACTGCGGAGGGCTTCAACTAGCACATCTAGCTACGACAACAGGAGTCTCCGTCGAGCAAATTTTGCCAACCGGAATTTGGCGTATTAGTACTGTCCTTATTCCACAACAAAAGTATCGTGGACACACAGGAGCGACCATTTTCTCGCCTGGTCCGCTCAGTAATGGAGGATTTTCTGTCGGAGCTGAGGTTGGGGAGGATCCACGGAAGGAGGAAGCGAATGGACGTGGACGGACGGGCAGCTGTAGGCGACCAGCTGACCACGGACGAGGGATCTGCTTTCGGTCTCCGAGAAAGGGGAATGGTAGCTTGGAAGCACTGCAGCCAAATGCGCCACTCGACAGAGGCGCCTCATCACCGTTGGGCGCTGATCTAGCTCCGCCACGCAAAACCTATAATCTTCTCCTCGTAGTGTTAACTGAGACCGGAGCGATGAAATCGAAAATAACATTCGTTTACAGTAAATAAATGTGTTTTATGGTTATCTGCAGGTCGTTTTTATTCACGTTTCAGGCGTTTCAGAGTGGGATTTGCTAGCAAAATCCAGAGCATTCTTCAGCGAGGCGTAACCGAGCTGTGTTCCAATGATGGCGGCTGCTCGTTGTTCATCTTGTCCTTGATGGCCCCAGCTCAATGTGGTGTCCACCGTGTGACCTAGCTACATTTAAACGATCGATTTCACCGTTTATATAACTAAATAACCTCCACATTGTATATAAGAAACTCTTGAAACATAAAATCTACCTTAAATTTCATTATTATGACAATATACGTGATATAAATTTGAGTGTTGAGGCATTACACGAGCAAGGACGATTTGACACACCGAATGCGGCTAAAATTGGGACATTTCCTTTTAAATATTATTAGCTATGCCTTTTTAAAGGTTATTTAATACAAGGCTTTAGGCTTTTTGGCATCTAAGAACAATTTCGTGTCCTGCAGAGTAGACCTGGACCACATTAACATTAGCTGCTGTTTACAACCAATCATCTAAATCACGTAACGGTTTTTATTTAGCTGCCTTTAATAAAAAGCAGCTAATTTAAATGGTGGACAGCGGGGATGGATTAGTAACAAATTGTAAAAATGCCCGTAAATATCGTGGTGGCTGGAAAGACTTGCGGAGGCGCAGGAAGAAAGAAGAAAATGGAAAATGTTTTTTAACGGGCAAATGTTATCGCGTCAAACTGATTTTTTTTTTGTTGTTTTAAAACCAGAATTCAGTTTTAACCGTAGCTGCTCACAGTTCCGGTTGCAGTATTGTAGCATTAAACGGCATCTAAAATGGTTAGCTAAAGCTCCGAGGAAACATGTTAACAAACCGCGGCTGAGTAGCTTCTCTGGCGCGACAAACAGCTCCAGGTCCGCCATGCTTCAGCTCTGCTCTACAAGGAAACCTACCGTGACAAGGTCCAATGGCGCACTGCAAACACAGAGAAACGGAGCTTAAAACTAAAGCCAGGGCGTCGCAGACTCCCTTCCCTCGATCCAAAAGCGTTTAAGCGAGGGCAAGAAGGCGGGTTCTCCGAGCTCGGTCGTCGGAGGTTCTGGGCTAGCCAGTGAGAGAGAGGGGGAGAGAGAGGGCGAGTCTCTGCACGGTGAGATATTAAACTGAGATCCCTGATGGCTAACCGAGAGAGGCGGCTGGCTGTTCCGCCAACAGCCGCATGGAGGTCTCGGCGCGGAAACCACCGTTTATTCTCCTACGCAAATACTCCCTGTATAGCAGAAGCAGGCGAGTTTCGATGAAGGGGTTAGCTCAAAAGAGCCCCTTTTCGTGTTATTTTGAAAATAAATTTATCACGTTTACCCCGGGGTCTTACACCCAGTTCCTTCCCCGCTGTTTGGGACAAGAAATTCGGGTATGGCCGCCGTCGTCTGTACCCTACCACCGTCGGTTTATTTCGCTACTACAAAGAAGCTGCCGACCGAGGCGCTTTACGAGAAAACAAAAACATGCATTAAATGTATATTTATCGCGTTTTGGTGGCTTTTTCGCGGTTTGTTTATCACGTACGCGCATTGTATATTGAAACCGATCGGCTGTTGTGTTGGCTTACCTGTCTCTCAGCGTGAGCCTCGGTGTCGCTGTGGAGGAAGAAGGGGAGGGTTGAACGATAGCCAGCACTGCGCCGTCGGTCCTGGGCTCCAGTCCCCGCAGAGATGGTCCTTCCCCCCCGCCTCCATCTCACTCGCCGTCTCCCTCCACTCAGCGCGCAGCAGCTCTTCTCTCTCCATCCAACCATTTCGCTACGCCGAGACCTCCACATTTTTTCCGATCTCTCAGTTTGAATACAACCGAGGGCGATTATTTTTACTCCCGCAGGCCGACCCCGTCACATCTGCAGCGAAGTTTGAACCCACCGAATACTTTATCGGGTCACCGAGAGTGCAATGAAAGCCAACGTTTTACAGGTGATTGTAAAATTCATGCAAGTCAATCAACTCACGTTTTTCCCTCAGATTTTTTTATATCAACTTAAAACCGAAACTTCACAAATTTTACTTAGAAACGCCAGATTTCCACTTAAAATATAAATATTAAAGTGGTCTATAAAGCAGAAACCGCGCTGTTTCTCGCTGCTCCCAACCTCTTTTTTGTATATTGTAAGCGGCTGTTTGACAGCTTCATTTTGGTCCAGCATGTTTTGCTTTTCAACTCCACCTTGTGTGTTTGTGGGCGGAACCCCCGGCCATCCAATCCAGGCAGTCCGATTCAGGGAAAACAAATGACTTTCAGGCCCTCGGCCTTGTTAAACCGTGTTGCGTTCCCATGGTGTAGGAAAAATGGGTATCTTTGCATGTTCAGACCAATGAAGACATGCTTGAATGAATAAGTCATATAAAGCTGATCTTAACTTCACGAAATGTCACATTACATATAGAAAACAAACAAACAAAACTCATTGTAAAGAGGCAGGGGACTTAGCAGTGTGTAATAAATGTTTTTAAAATGTAAGACTCAGAACCAAGGGCGTATATTTGGTTTTGGCATTGGTGGGGACGGATGATTCAACCACTGAATCCTGCCCTGTTTCTTTTTTTTCCTTTTTGTCTTTGCTTCTTGATAAAAAAAAAAGGAGAAATATACTTGCCCACATATGCTATTCTGGATGCTTTTAAACCATTTAAAATTACAGTTCATAGTTTCATATGTGAATTATATAATCTTAAATTACTATTAAACAAATGACTGACTAAGTATTTTAGGCTTTAGTTTACTTCAGCCATATTCCATATAAATCAGGTATCATACAAACATAAAAATACCTTCAAATACAGTCATGACAATAAAAGAATATGACTTTAAGGACTTAACAACATTAGTTCAGTTATAGTACACCAACATCTCTAACGCATTAGCACTAAGGGAACACTGAATGACCTGGTGGGTTTTGTCCATAAAACTACTCATCTAAGATTACCACAAAAGATCTCTCAGCAAAATTATGCAACATTTTAGGCACAATATTGCCCCGATCAAATCAGTGAGCTGGGAGTTTTTATTCTAAACATGAACTACTGTTACAGCAACAGACATGGACTACTGGTGACCCACACAACAACTCAATGTGGACTATGTGAAGGAGCCAAACACATGCCTGCTCCTCTCGTTAACTGAGATAAACTGCTGGCATATTTGTTTTACATCTATACTGTCCAGTCTCTCCTGGTGAACATACAGCAGCATTGTTTAATCTCATTTGAGTCATTGTTAACCTTAGCCATCTTTTTAGTCTTCTGAGAGCACTGAAGCTTCTTTCAGCCTCAGTACATGCGTTTTATCCTCAGATTAAAATTATTATTGTGTGCTTGATGTGCCTCACCTTTGGCCCTGGCTCTTCCCCCCTGACTGCACTAGGACATATTGCTACCTGATAAAATAACACATGGATTCGTGCCATATAAAAAGTGAGACATGTCAATTCAGATTCTTTGTCAAATATACACGAATGAATCAATTTACATCAGCAGCCTAACAATTGTCATGATAATAAATACTAGTTAATCTATAGCACCAAATCATCAGTCAGTCACCTGTGACCTCACCTCTTCACCTCTGTCCGAACTACAACATGGCAGAGCTGCCTCTGTCACCTGATGAATAACAGTGAGACATTCCAAATACATGCAGTCACACATGTGCTTCAAATACAGTAATGAACCACCAAGTCATCATCCAATTTCACCTGTGATCTTGTATCACCATTACTCTCTATCACCTGACAAATAGGACATACATGACAACAAGAATAAAATGTGCAGCTGCTTCAGTGTTTCTGTCAATTTGTGCAAACTGCACTACAAGGTGGAATATTTGCAAAATCACGACTACCTCATGATATTTTGTCTCAAAAATTAACCCTATGAATATGTCAGTGCCATTAGGAAGAAATTATTCTGTCACCAACATTTTAACGTTAGACATATAATTCTAACAGCCTCTGTAAACTAATATTCGGGCTTGCTCGAGGCTGCCGTTTTCTCTGACGGTTTTAATCAAAATTAGAAATGCTACTCTGGGAGACTGAGATAACTAATAGTGCTGCATGTTGTGCAGTTAGTTTCCGAAATACTTTTTTATATCCAGGTTCTTCCTTTTTGCTGCCATCCTCCTTGCAGGTTCTCGCAGCGCAGGCTTGCAGCTGCTAAAACTAAACAGAGCTCCCTGAAAGGCACAGCCAATCAGATTGCCCATATTTGTCACATGAGGTAGGACTCCAGTAGAGAACGTAATTTAACTCTTTCTGCACCGCTGGGTGAATGAGACATTGACGGATCGTTTTTTTTTCTTTTTCTTTTTTTCTTTACTCGAAGAGATTAAATTATTGGTGGGGACAATTGAATAATCGCTGGATATTGGTGAGGACATGTCCCTTCCGTCCATGCCAAATCTACGCCCTTGCCTAGAACGAGCAATTTCCCCCTTTCCTGCCGTGATCATTTTCCCCGAAGGATTTTAACTATTTGTGTCGCAGTTCAGTTTGCCTCAAAGCAGTTGCACTATTTAAGGAATAGGAAAATCCAACTATGTTTGTCTTGACTGAATATTAGAAACATTATTAAAAAGTGACATCATGAAATAAAAAATACTTAACAAAGGGCGTATTTTACAACTTCACGGTTTTGTATGTTGTGTATCTATATATTATGTGACATGTCATTCAGCTAAACATGTTTACTAGTCTGAGAAAGAAACAGTATTCCGTTTAATGATCCCCTCTGTGTTATTAATATAGTTCAGGCTAAGAATAAGTAAGAATAGGCCCCCGTTGTCTTCCAGAGCAGCAGGACTTTGAAGTTTCCTGACATCATTGAAGGCAGCATGAAGCTGAGTGGCAGACATGCTCCTCACGTCCTCTCCTCTTTCTTGCAGGGTAAAAATAATGACAAACTGTTGACATGTGATGTGACATATTGTGTTACTTAATGCGTTCATGAAAACATGCGTTTTAAGGTTGTCTTTATTTTTTAATAAAATTAAATCCAAAGCATGTACAGTGTTTTGCACACAAATGTGATGGGCAACATAAAATGCACGGCAAGGAAAATGTATACAGAGTTTTACCTGATTATGTCATCAGTATAACAATCAATACAAACAATAAGATCTCAGCATCAACTATCTACCTGCACTGCACATCTCATTTAAAATCACAAAGCATTTAAACACTTACACACAAGCAGTGCATTTATATTCTATATAGGCCAACTGAACAAAAAAAAGTCTAAACTGTTACATAAAGAATACACAAAGTAACTGGGAAAACTTCAGAAACAACTTCACACTTTTCCGAATAATCTGATACACTATGGACAAAAGGCACATTATAGTCTCACAAAATTAATTATTTTGTGCGCATCTGAAGAGCCGACATCAGCTTTCCTTAGCTTAAAGTAAGGTGAAATTACATTAATATAACATAGGCAGAACTACAATTTAACTGCATTGTTGTAATATTAAAGCCATGCTGTAATTGAGCACTAAAAGAAAATAACACTATTATATATAAATGGATCTATCTAACATCTCAGGGGAAAATATCTCTTATTTTCAAAATTCATTCATTAATTTTTCCCTGAGAGAAAATGCCACTCTGTATCTAAGTACATAAACAGCCACTTATACCTTAAAAAAACATTTTTGAAATCCTAAAACCTCAAAATATTAATTAGTAACACCTGATAGGTCTCGATGATGAAATTGAATACATTTTGGTTGTCTGTTATGGTTGCAAACACAAATTTAGATGCAGAAGTCATATATTAATAAATGTCAGGTAATGCCCTTTAAAGACAAACAATAATGGAACAATTTGAATCTGCAAAGAAGTGGCATCACTAAATAAAATGTGACTATTAACGGTATGGTGATGTTTGTGGCAGTATGGATCCATCCTACTCATCCTCCTCAAATGTCACTTTGGCGTCATCAGCGTCCAGCTGCAACACATGCAAATCAGGTTACAACGAGGAAATGTACATATGAAATAACACGAAGAGCTACATTTGAAAAATATAGATAAGCACTTACGCATTTCATTTCCATGGCAGAGAAGAGCCTGCCAGTCATGAACATGCGCAGAGGAACGGTAAGAATGAGAACAAAAGGCAGAGCCAGAGAGAAGCTGCTCATCTTCACCGCCCAAAGTACGCCCAGGCACACGAGCTGGATCAGAGTGAACAGATGCATTCGCATGGTACTCACCTGTACAAATGACAAAAATAAGAGTGAGAAATGCACTAATTGACAAGCTATATGGTAGTTATTACACCATTAGACTTGGATATATAAGAAAAAGCAGGATGGGATACATAATCTAATGCAAGGAGCTGTGAACCATTGGCTGTTTTTGAAAGTACCGTTAACAGGTCTGGGAAAGTGAGTAAAAATGAAAGAAAGGTAAAAAAATGATCACAAAGATATACAACAGAAGACACAAATGTGAGGCACAAAGCTACAAAGACGTGCAAAAAATAGCAAATAGATTAAAAGTTGTAAACGATACTAAATACTTTTTGTGTTCTGAGGAAAACTGTCTAACACAGTGAGTTAGCTTCAGAACATGAAGGTGCACTGCATACAAATTATTTGTGATTAGCTGATAAGTGTAAAATAAACTGTATTGTGCTGAATAGATACCCTGGTGGCATAGGCATCAGGGGGATGGTATTTCTTGGGAGTAATGAGCAGAAGGATCCTGTCCCACATCTGGATTCCATTTAGAGAAGTGATACCCATATAGAGGAAGATGCCAAACAAGGCAGTCATTGGAATCATCTTCAGAATAGGCTCCATGTAAATAGAAACTCCTGAAAATTGGCATGAGAGGTAAAATGGTTATTTACTCTGACTCTAAAGTGCCTGCATCATTGCTGTAGATGGCAGCACCTACCAATCATGATGGCCACAATGATGCCGCTAACCCTCTGCTCAATCACTTTCTCGATCTCTGGTTTGGGGCCCTTAGACATGACAGTGAGAGCATTGGCGTGGGTGACAGATCGCACAGTGGCAGCACTCAGCCAAGGGACTCCAAAGATAGATGAGATTCCTCCCATGGTGACCAGGATGAGAAGGTCCCAGTGGAAACCTGACCCTTTTACCATTTTCCTTTCCGGTTTGCTCACAATCAGCCTGGGATTCACAGAGAACATTGAAAACAGAGATTTCTTAAATATTTTCTTTTTAAGTAGTTGAAATCACACAAACTAATACTGTATTCGTTTAAAGTGTCACTCACGTAGTAATTTGGGACTCAAGGAAGATGAGGATGAAGACAAGCACTGCAGGTATACAGCTGGCACCTATCATCCAGCCAGGGAAAGGCTTCTTTTCTCCCATGGGATTGATAAACCAACCCCTCGCATTGGGGTTAGTCACTTCAATACCTTTTGGCACAACCAGTTTCTATGAGAAGACAGAGTGATGATGCCGATTAGAAAAACAGTTAAAGGTAGATTCTTTGGACTTCCATCATACATTTTGAGAACTGGTTGGATTCAGAAAATGCATGCTAATGGGACAGACGTGGAGGGGGCAAGTTATCTTGCTTTCTCTCTAAGGGTTAGTTTAAAAAAGATAAGTTTAAGAATGCTAAACATGTGACATTAGAAAGGGTTTTGATTTGTCTTTGAATGTAGACACAGCGCTAACTGATCTCAAGAAAGGCACATTTCCATCTAATTTAGGGAATGTTTAAAAGATCTGCACCTGATCACCATATAGGTGTAACTGGGTTAGCAACACTGAGCGTGTCAGATATGTATTTGGCGAACAATGAAGTGACTTTAACACTGGGGTAATATGTTCAAATTTTCACAGATATATAATAGATTTGGTTGCTGCTATCTGAACAAGCTGAAGTCCTACTGATCACCTGGATAATCTTGCAAATAGAGCATTAATGTTGTGTAACCTGCTTGACATATATACAAGGACCAGTTTCACAGAGTCATTCTGAGATAAGAATTTTGAACATTTGACATATTTTACAAGTGTTAGAGCTGACCTTATCATTAGTATGATCAGTGTTGGGGAGTAACGGAATACATGTACCGCCGTTACGTATTTAAAATACAAAATATGAGTAACTGTATTCCGTTACAGTTACCGTTTAAAAAGGTGGTATTTAGAATACAGTTACTTTGTTGAAATAAATGGATTACACGGCGGTACTTCCCTGTTTCATATTGTGGCGGGTCAGGACTGTTTGGGTTTTGTTTGACAGCTACGTTCTGTTGTTCCAGGCGGCAGTGTTACGGTTGCCATGGTTACAGGGTGACGCTCTGCCTTTTTGTTGTTGTTGTGCTAAGCTAATAGGCAGAATGCTACTGGTATAGCTCTAAAGAATGTAGCATCATAGGCAGTGTAGTCTGTGCTGCAGGGAGAATGGACTGCCATACACGTTATGTGTCTGTGAGCAAGGGAGGGAAAAAAAGGAAAAGTACGAGCTGTCATCGAGCAAAAACGGGAGATGGAATAATAACCACTGCAGCCAAGAAGAGTGCCTGACGAGCCCAGTTGTAAGTAAGCTATTAAGACTCGACTGTAGGCTTTGTTCGTGTTTTCCTCCAAAAACAATAAGTTCTGTTGGAGCAGCCTTTCAACCCCTCTCTCTGTCTCTCGCTAGCAAAGTTGACCCAGACAAAAAAGTAAAGCTAGTTTTTGGCTACGAGCCCAACACAGAACCCACCGTATTAGCCAGAGGTCCCTTTACTACGTTCGGAGCCGCGGATCTTCAGTAACAGTAATAAATCACAGCAATAGTACATTCATGTAGTTGTAAACAGCATGATAATATATTAAGTAATCCAAAGTATTCAGAATACGTTACTCTCCCTTAGTAACGTAACGGAATACTTTACAGAATACATTTTGGGACATGTATTCTGTATTCTGTAATGGAATACATTTTAAAAGTAACCTTCCCAACACTGAGTATGATTAGCAAAATTGGGATCACTATCCAAAATAGTGCCGAGATTTCTCACTGCGTTTCAGATACAGAGATAACATTTTCCATATCTGACCTTTTGGACCAACAACAAATATTTCCCTACATTTGAGACAAAACAGGAAAAATGTCTGTAAAGAGCTGTTGATAATATTCACTAAATGATTTATATATCAGTGTCTTTGTGATTATTTGCACAGTTCAGTTATAGTTAAATAACTATTTTTATATGCTCATTTCCACAACACTCACCTGAGTGTAAGCATCTTCAATGCTGATATCTACTGCAATCATGAAGAAAATAGCAATGGGGACTCCGAAATCTCCAATCAAACGACGGAGCTAGTAAGAAAGAGAGCAAAGGACACAAAAAGGTCAGATTCTCAGCATCTAAATAAAGTGTTGAGTTGGAATACTTCTCTGTTCAAGACTTGATCTTACCCAGCCAGGAAGGAAATGGCCATTCTTAAATTGACGGAAGAAGTATGCAATGAAGAAGCAGCCAAACATCAGGCACATAGAGAGCAGGGCAGTGTTGGGGTATGCCCTTTCAGATTCAACCTTCTGAACTGTTACATTTCCATCTGGATGGACCTCAAAATGGTCCTTCATGACTGGGTGGAAAGGATTGTCCAGTGTATCATTCAGATATTCATAGTTCAGGATCAAAGGATGGGTTTTGAAGATCTGAAAAAGAGAAGGAATAGAAAAGAATAGACCTTTATAGTCATTGTACATGTACAACGAAATTATGAGAAAGTACGAGAAGATAAAGCAAATAAGACAGTTAGAGAAATCAAATTAAACCTTAAAGAGCTTGTTGAAGGTCTCGTAGATGAAGATGAGAGAGATGAGGATGGAGAAGATTTCTTGGGTGAAGCGGGAAATGTATCGGACCAGGAAACTGCCCTCCATTGCCACGATGAGAACCACGATCACTATCAGCCACATACCCACCCATATGCGGCCTACGATGTACTCAATACCCTGCATCTTGCAGAACTGTTAAAAAAGGAAAAAACAGGAAAGGAAGTTTTAAAAGTAGCCTTTAAGAAACTTGAGTTTTTGAGTTCTAATATGCAACAACTTTTACATACGACGAAAAAAGCTTCCTCAAACACCAGCAATGGTCCGGAAAAGCCGATGACAAGGACCGGCTGGGCGGCAATTAAACAGAAGAAGACACCCTGGACGGCAGTGGAGATCATGAGCTCTGACACGCCCATCATTTTTTCCGTTTTGTCAGCTGGGTGCACACAATAAGGATGAATATTAATGAAACAAAGCACATTTCTAAAACGAGTTAAGAATGCAAAATCACACAATTCTCTCTGTGTCGCTCTCTTTTACCTAGAAGCCCTCCGAAGGTGATGGCTGGAGAAAGGGCAGCGAAGTAAATAAAGATGACGGCGGCAAGAACCTGAGGGTTCACAGCATCTGTGAAGTCGCTGATGTAGTGGCGGTAACGGCGCTTGATATCCTTCACCATGCCACCAAAAGGATAGCCCGTTCGGGCCAGAGGATCCTCCTTCGGCCCCGGTGGAGGTTGCAGAGCTAGAGAAACAAACAAATCAAATACATTTTATTTACTGCCAAAATCCTTCAGTTCTTCCTTATGCATGAGATTCTTTTAGTTTTTTTGTGTCCATTTTTTCTTTTTCTGTTACTGTGTACAATAAATTAAATCTAAAGGAGTTTCATATTACTCCCCAAACCTCATTGGCTCATTTTGCTGTTGTAGGTGTTGTAGATTTCTCTTTTTAAAGGCCAAATAGGAGCTTCTTATTTTAGTTGTATGCTGACCTTTCACCCTTTCTCCAAAGGTAAGACGGGGGTCAGTGGAACGGAGTCTGTCAGTCAACAGTTTTTTCTGGAAGTCAATCACCGGCTCCAGCATTGCCTTATCTTGGATCTGAGTGGGAGGAATCACAATGCTGCAGTCCATGAAGTCAGCGATGGCATCTGTGATCTCTTTTGAAGTCTGAGCCAAGTGAGCTTCCAGGCAGAACACCTGACATAGAGACAGATATAAGTTTTTATTCACCCAAAACCAAACAAATGAGGTGTCCTTTATTTTGATTAAACTGCGCAATTTCTACAGAGGCATGTTTCCTCTTCTTGCTCACCCAGTCGGCCAGCAGAGCACCCATGGCACGACCGCTTTCGCTGTAGTTGATTCCACTGTCGCTGGGGCCCACCAACAGAAATATGAAGCGAACGGGGATAGAAGACTCCAGGACAGACTCCATCACTACAGAGTCACTCAACCTGACGAAGGCCACCGCTGGTTTCTGCAGGAAGTCCAGTTTACCTGTGGGAAACACGCACATTTTGATATATCTGTTCCAGAACTAGGTACAAAAACTGAAGATAAATGAATGGGAAATCCGAAAAAGTTAGGCATACCTGAGAGGACAATTGAAGCCTCTACATTGTCAGAGCTGTCTCGCTGCAGAGACAACAAGTAAAGTAGTAAAACATGTAAACTCTGCTTCACTGACAATAAATAAATAAATACACATATAATAATCTGCATAACCTCCCCCCAAATTTGTACCTTTTTCGTGACAGAAAAGGTCTGCATCTGAATATCACCAAAGGGAGTGACCACGGGTCCCTCAGTTTGACTGGAAGGACAAATTGAATGAGCAGTCATGTTTAAGAATTTGGCATCTTGCAAAAGAAATATGTTGTATGGGTTACCTGCGTTTCATCAGGAGAACTCTCATCAGGTCACTGTGATCACTGGAACGGATCGCATCCTTGTTCAGCAGTTCATCAACCATTTTCTCAACCACAGCGGAAAGATTGCTGGCATTCATGTCAAGGATAATAGCACCTGGGGAAATGTAAAACAGGTTTTAAAGTTTGATTTTATTCAGATATAAACACTGATTTGTGTACACGTTAAGCTCCATACTCACCTGTACTCATGGCCTTGCGGACGTGGAGCAGGCTGGTAAAAGTGAGATAGGAGACATGAGAAGGACCCCATTTTCCTGTGGCCTGGTTAAAGTTTTCCTCATAGCCCACCCAGCGGCCAGTCTCCTGCCAGATGTTTCCCTCGAGCTCATTCAGCTCCACATAGGCCTATGATAATTCACTGTGATTAGTTCATTTCATTGGTGAATTTTAATAATGGATTTGAAACACTAAAAACTGTAAACTAACTTGGGCATCCCCTCTTGTTGTGGCATTGGTATTCAGGTTCAGAAAAGCTGAAATAAAAAGACAGAGGTGTCATTTGTACGTAGGTATATAAAATCAAACAACAACACAGAGAAAACACAGACTTTAAGAAGACTTTACCCTCTGAATTGGTGGGAATGACGATGGGCTTCGGAGGTGGCTCATCCTCTTCCACCTCCTCCCTCCCCCTCTCAAGGTCAAAGTCATCACGCTGACCTGGTATAGTCCTAGTGATAGCACCAAAGGAAAACGCTATTTAAGATCAGGGATCGTCATAAATTCTACTCAAAAACACCTTCTGACATCACATCAAGTCTTACAGGCAAGTCGTAAAGACAAGCAAGCAGTTGATCTTACATTTTATAAAGTGATTAAATATAAATAAAAAATACATTGCCTTATCTGTGTTTTTAGAGAAATTAACTTTGAAGTCAGTGATTGCATTTAGCAAAACAAATATCTTTCCTTGATTAAATCAATCAAACCACTCACACAGTTAGTCTGTCATTAGTGTCATTCTGAAAATGGCCACAAGATGGCAGGCTTGCTCAACTAATTTGTTAGCTGCTTTGTAGCGTAACGATGATTGGCTGTGTATCTCATGGCTGACCTATAAACTTAAACTACCTCTGCTAGCCGGAATTCATGATAACTAATCATTTGTCAGTGTGTGAGCTTTTGTAAGAGGTATCCAGACCTCTCTTTCCTACATGACTTAAATTAAACATAATTGTAAACTATGGCTATTGAGAGCAGCCCAACACGCTGTTAGGCAGGCACTATAATGTAAGCAGCTGCCCATGTATTACACCCAGAAGGTATCTCGCAATATACAAATGTCTCTTTTTGATATTTTTCTGACCATCTGATAAGCATCATTAAATTTATGTGCTATTCTGTTGCTAAACTGCGATCAAGTAAATGTGGGTGTTTTCACTTAATGCAGCTGACTACTGCTATTGCTGAAAACCTAAACAATTAGCCAAAAGAGCCTAAAAGCCTCATAGCCTAACTTTGTGATGGAAACTTAACAGACAAAATAGTTTCATTAGAACTTGACCTAAATACAGTCATGGAGGAAGTTGTTGGGGCAAGAGTATGCTCATTCTCAGTTGAGGGCAGGGAAGGACCCACTTATCTTATCAGAGACACCACAATTTCAACATAAACATGGATTGCAGTTTTGCTTAACGACTCCAGGAGGAACTCACAGCATCACTGGAGAAGGGAAGGCTGAGCCATTGTCTTCATACGACATGTCACTGCCCTAGATATGAGCAAAGTTGTAAAAGAAGTCATTGAAACAGCTGGATGAAAATGGATTTAAAAAAGTGACATAGATTTTAGATGGATGAATGGATGGATGTAAAATCACAAAACAAACAACCTCCTCAAAAGCTAAGTTGTTTTCCATGGATGTCGGCTTATCTGTCCTCCCAGTTTTCAGATACTTTCATGCATTCCCTAAGGCAGAGGATGAATGAACATTACATAAAAACACATGGGATAACTAATAAGAAATAACAACACCTCACTATGGACTAAGCGCAAGACAGGTGTTTTATCTGTTGGAATTTCTGGCAGACTTTGATTCCCTAAATGATCACAGTAAAACCTGCTTTGATCTTTTTTAGGGAGTTTCAATGAGGAATCCATCACATATCATCCCCGTTCGTCAGCAGAGTTGCAGCTGAGGGCAGATAATCAACCAGCCGTTAAGAATATGAACTACGTTACAGCTGAAAAAAAGGCCCTACAGAGTCTTATCTCTGGGTTACACCCTTCAACGAGACACATCTCTTATCCTCAACAGCACTACAGTAATAATTTTCAATTTTTGGACTATTTGGTATTGAACCATGAATTATAGAAAAATGTAGATATCATAGTAGTTATTATAATATCTAACTGTAAATTATTTGAGTGAAGTGTATGTCAAGTTTTCAAACAAACGTACAAGTCTTGCACTTTTGGTATAAATGGCAACTGAAAATATTTGTTGTTGGACACCTAAAAAAGTAGAAAAATAAAGCCTTCATATTACACATCTACTCTATATCTGATCAGAATAATAACTTTGCATTTCTTGGAACAAATGACATTTGCTGATAAAGATATTTTTCCCGGCACTGAAAATATGCAGATTATTAAACATATAGTCAGAATAAGCAGTAATATATATTTTAAACAATAATAAAAATCTAAACATTTCATCCACGTTCTATCATGGATTCAAATTAACAACAAAAAGCTGAAAAGTAAAGCAACAAATATAAACAACAAATGTTTTCTTTAACAAAATTACCAGAAAATTACTCAAGCAAATGAATTAATTTCACTCTAAACTTCTTACAAACATGTCAGAAACATAAATAGCTTGACTCTACATTCCTACTGGAATACATTCTGATATCCATCCTGTTTGACCCCTTCCCTGTGGATCATTAATGCTAAAAAGTGTGTCTGAACTCTACAACAGGAGGTAACACTCCTACCTGTACACAGGTACTCCTACCTGGTTTCCAGCACAGGAAATAGGCCGATCACAGGCCGAGCCGTTCTGTCAGCTTCCACAAGCCCGGCGACAAAATGAGCCAGAACAAGCGAAAAGACAAATACAGCAAGAAAAGTAGAGTAGCGGGAACACCCATATGAAACTACGTCGACCGTAAGAGGTGCAGTACCCTCCTGGTCCTCTGGTTGGCTGTTGGGGCAACCTGGCAAGGAATGGGTGGGGGGTGATAGAGACAAACATGGCTATCAGCCTTAGACACCTTGACATAGGGATATCCCAACCCTAATTTGGATGATCCGCCCTCTCAGCATGAACCAAGTCTGGACAGGGACAGCATGAAACAGCAAGCTGTACTTCAGCTTGTCGAAGGAGCACACATGGGCCAAAGAGGGTAAAGAAGGGGGCAATGTACAGTATCAAGAGCAGAGCATCTCACTACGTCAGTTTGTTTACGTACTGGGGATTCCCTCAAATTAGGGGTTGGGTGAGTGATGTGATGTGATGGGAACACATTAAACTCAACTTTTTTTTCGGTTACAGCCTTCAGGCTCACCTGGTTTGTCCTTCGAACATGTCATGTGGTATCAACAGGGTGAGACATCCTCAGCAGTTGCCTGGCGGTGGAGGCTGGTAGCTGGTGATAGATAAGCTACACATGGATGTGGCTAGACTGAGAAAAAGTGTAAAACAGATGAATAAAGACACAAAAACAATAAGAGCAACATAATTTTTTTTTCAAAACATGTGATAACAGCTTGTGGAAGAGCACTGCTAATGAGAATTTACTGCACTGCAAGTCCAAAAACAAGTGCAGTTATCAGTCAACACACAAAGTAAACTGACCGTTTTCCTGTTCACAAGTCTTCTGGGGTAAAACCAACCATACAGGCAATCTTAAAAGCACTCCTGTTGGCTTAAAGCCACAGAACACATGATTGTCATCACTGATAAACTAAATGCATTTTTGAAGGCTTCAGTATCAGTTCTGTATTAAGATATGTGACCTGGGCCCAAGCCAGCATCCCTGCCAGCATCTGCCAACGCCAGAGCCTGCGTTCAGTGTGAGTAAAACTGATTAATCCCGTGTGTTTTCCCTGAGACAGCAAATTCCAATCATAAGGCTCTTTCCAGTTTCTTAGCAGGCCAATAATAAAGTGGTGTTTTCTCTTTCTGAATCTGCAGATTTACAAATTAGGTGTTCTGTTTCTGAGAGGGAGAGCAATATAACTATGTGTTCTTTTTCTGCATTGAGACTGAATGCTGTAGTGTAAGAAAGACTTGTGCTATTTTGTGCTCTTCAGTCTGTACAAGCTGCGTTAGCATCTGAGGGAGACAGTCTCAGAGATTGCTTTATGAAGGGCCATCCAAGACACTGACTCTCAGCTGCCATGCCCCCAGTCATCCCATGTGTCCTGTGCATCTTTCATTGGGTCCTGCACAGCTCAAGCCTTAACTCAAGACTGCGTGTCTGAAATTCAACAGCGTCTGAGTTCTGGACTTTATGTTTATGGCCCGAACTATTAGCATTAAAGCTAGCCTTGGTGTCATTCCTGTCTTCTGTGTCCAGTATTTGGGTCTGAAATTCATCCACCCATCACACAGCCTTAAATATGACAGATCTTGGATCAAGATCACAGTCTTTAAAACTGCAAAGTTTGGCATTGACACTGTGGTTGGTGGAGAATGTGCTGTTAGCAACTAATCTTGCAGATGTTGGTATAAGATGTTATGCCGTTAGCCAGAGATTTCCAATCTTTTTGAGGTGAAGGGCCATTTGTATGACCTCTGATCAAATAACGTGAATGTGTGTAAGTAAAATGAAAAAAATTTAAAAATGAAAAAAATTCTGAAAACATGTATAACACATAATGTGCTTTATGTAGCTTTTTAAATGTTGTATTACTCATAAATACATGTATATTAACTATCTGGCGGCCTGGTATCTGGCAAAGATAGTGGTGTCCATTGATATCACTATGAAACTATGAATGAACACATATGGAATTAAGTAGTAAATAAAAAAGTGTGAAATGATTCAAAACATGTTTTATATTTTAGAAGTAGCCATTCTTTGCTTGGAGTACTGCTTTGCACACTCTTGGCATTCTCTCGATGAGCTTCATGAGGTAGTCGCTGTTTTCCGACAGCCTTGAAGGAGTTCCCTGAGATGCTGAGCACTCTTTTTCCCTTTGCCATCTCAACAGGGTTTAGGTCAGGTGACCATGGAGGCGAGGCCATCTGGCGCAGCGCTCCATGACTCTCCTTCTTGGTCAAATAGCCCTTACACAGCCTGAAGGTGTGTTTGGGGTCATTGTCCTGTTGAAAAATAAATGATGGTCCAATTAAATGCAAACTGGATGGGATGGCATGTCGGCAGAGGACGCTGTGATAGCCATAATGGTTAAGTGTGTCTTCAATTTTCAATAAATCCCCAACAGTGTCACCAGTAAAGCACCCCCAAATCATCACATCGCCTCCTTCATGCTTCATGGTGGGAACCATGCATGTAGAGACCATCCGTTCACTTTTTCTGACAGGGCAGGTGGAACCCAAGATCTCATATTTGGACTCATCAGACCAAAGCACAGATTTCTACTGGTCCAATGTCCATTCCTTCTGTTTCTTGGCCCAAACAAATCTCTTTGCTCTCCTCTGAACAGTTGACGTAGAGATGTGTCTGCTGCTGGAACTCTGTGTGGCATTTATCTGGGCTCTAATCTGGGTTCTTAAAGTAATGATGGACTGTCATTTCTCTTTAGTTAGCTGATTGGTTCTTGCCATAATATGAATTCTAACAGTTGTCAAATAGGCTGTCAGCTGTGTACCAACCTGACGACACAACTGATGGTTCAAACCCCATTAAGAAGGCAAGAAACTCCACAAATGAACCCTGTGAAGTGAAAACCATTTCAGGTGACTACATCACGAAGCTCATTGAGAGAAGGCCAAAGGTTTGCAGCGCTGTATACAAAGTAAAGGGATGGTGACTTTCAGGAATATAAAATGTAAAACATGTTTAGAGTTATTTATCAATTTTTTTCTTTGCTACGTAATTCCATATATCTCGCGTCGTATATTTGATGTCTTCAGTACGTTTACAATGTAAAAATATAAGATAGTATAAAGTAGTAAAAATAAAGAAAAACCATTGAATGAGACGGTGTGTCCAAACTTTTGACTGGTAGTGTACATACAAAAAAACTATAAATAATAAACAGCCTGTACCAATAGCGGGGTCTGAAGTTCTGAGACTACCGCTGAAAATATATGTAAATTTATATATATGTGTATATATATGAATTTACAGATACATGAGGAAGAAAGGAGTGGCAGAGAAGTATGTGAGGGTTACGCAGGACATGTAAGAGGACAGAGAGATAGTGGTGAGGTGTGCAGTGGGAGTGACGGATGGGCTGGGATTACATCAGTGATCAACTCTGAGCCCCTTGTTCTTTGGTGATGAATAGGCTGACAGAGGAGGTCCGGCAAGTCTCAGTGCACTGTGATGGTTGCAGACAACATTATGATCTGTAGTAAGAGTTGGGAGCAGGTGGAAGAGAGGCTGAAGAGTTGGAGGTATGGTCTAGAAAGAAAAGGAATGAAATTCAGTAAAAGCAAGACAGAAAATGTGTGTGAATGAGAGGGACGCTGGTATCACAGTGAAGATGCAAGGAGCACCAAGAGTAAAAGGGAGAGTTTACACGATGGTAGTGAGACCTTCTATGACAAATAGTTTGGAGATGATGGAACTAATAAAAAGACAGGAGACTGAGATGGTTTAGACATGTGAAGAGGTGGGACATATTGGACAAAAGATGATGAATTTGGAGCTGCCAGGCAGGAGGGAAATATTTATTAGAATAATCAGCTTAAACATTTGAATGAAAAGTTTATCCTGTGAATTTAAAAAAATCTTAGCATTGGTCTGCTCCCTTTGGCTTCAATGACAGCACCATTTGAGCTGCACAGGACTCCAAGTCAGAAAGATGTGAAAATAGTAAAATGCACTCATAAAGAAATCACTGTAACATATCTAAACAGTAGAAACAGAAAAACCGTGTTTGTCATTTGTGACTCTACTTGGATGCAGTCCTTTAAGATAGACACATGTCAGTGTGCTAACAGGGGCACAGTGGCAATGCTAACATACTGAAACAACCAAGATTATTAATTAGAACTAAAGTCAAAGTCATCTGAGGCTGCATCAAAGTCAAGGGCTCAAAATAATCATATGTCTAATTAGTGCATCTATCTGCTCTACTTTGATTTTTAAAAAATCAGACTTGGCGTACATTAGAGGGTTTTTTTCAAGTTTTCAAGGACTCCCCTTAAGCTGACAGTGTGAGCTCATCAAATATGTCTTCATACCCACCAGCTAGCTAGCCAGACAGTAAACAGTAGCTGGAACATTTTTTGAAGTGAGAAGTGACTGATTTCAAATGAGAGTTTAGAAACACTGGCAGAACTACTAGCAACCATGTGTTTGTTTTACGGGCTTAAATTGCCTTCATGCTTATATGTGGAACTATGATTATGCATGATTATGATTTTATAGGTGCTCTTGGCACCATGGCCAGTGGGTTGTGAACTCCTGGTTGATGACCTGGCATTAAAGGAATAATAATTGTCTATGAGAGTAAATACATAAATATACTCCACAGTGAGTAAGTAAGTAAGTAAGTAAAATTTATTTATATAGCGCTTTTCACAGATAAAAATCACAAAGCGCTTTACAACACAGGAAATGGGAATATAAAAACAATAACAGTAAATAAAACAATAAAACTATAAAAACAGCATAAGAAGAAATTAAGCAAATGCTTTTTTAAATAAAAATGTCTTCAGCTGTTTCTTAAAAGAATCAATGGAGTCCGTGCAGCGAAGAGACAGTGGGAGAGAATTCCACAACCGTGGTGCCACAGTCTGAAAGGCCCGATCACCACGAGTTTAAGTGAGGGAAGTGGGCCCCAGCCAAAGACACTGTGACACTGTTATCAGCAATTGTAGAAGATATCTGCGGTGGCCATGTTTCTACGCATACAGTATACAGACACTCCCAGGCTTTATATAGCCTATTTGATTATGAATGTGTGTCCAAAAACACACTTACATAAACATTTAGGGAACGTCAGGAAAATGTGACAGCAACATGAAAAACTTTCCATTTGTGGTGGCATAAAAATATGTGAAATAAAAGATTGTACAGACTTGGAGGAGAGCCTCGTTATAGCAGTTTGAAAATCTATAACTCAAAGCAGACTTTTAGACTTCTTAGTCTGAAAATGAAAGATAAAAGAGAAAGAAAAAAGAGAAGGGGAACGTTTGCTGAAACACAACACAAAATGTTGAAAAACCTGTTTGCAGTTATGTGTGAGTGAGCTGTCTTACAACATATTTATGTGTACAGTAAATATGAAAAATATTCATCTAGTGTGCCATCTGGTTTTTGTAGTCACATAATTGGTTAAATGGTGTCACCTGAGTCAAGACATCTGACTAAAGTATATGGAAGGTGACACTCAAATACTCACATTTTCAGTGCCCTTATTGGAGCACTAAGGCAGCACAGATGAGCTCTATCAGGATTACAACAAGCAGGCTGATGGGAGTTATCATTGCAGGCCAGAGCCAAACACCAAAGACACACCTAGACAAACTATGCAACACTTGATTACACAGAACACCATTTCTTATTAAAAAGCAGTAAAATATTTCAATGCATTTCTTTTCAAAATAAAAGCCTAATCACATTTATGATTCAATTCATAATTACAGTAGTGACCTTTTAATATTTGCCTTCTAAAGTTTGTTAAATCTACCAATCCACAAATAATGAGGCCCAACATTAACTTTCAGCACATTTGTTAAGACTGTGTGAGTCTTCATAAGCTTATGAATGGACAGTGTCCTCAGTGCATACATACAACCTGAAATTGCATTCAGAGCCTTGTTTAATAGCATCACCTTTTTATGTATAAAAACATAGTTTATAGCTAAAAAAAAAAAGAAAGAAGCAAAACCTCAAAGGTTGCAAAACTTTTTCAGACAAGCAGTTTCCTTATTTGAATTCTCTCCGCATTTGACTTCAGGGTGACACTCTTTGACAGAGGGTATGCTGGAGGCAAAATACTTGCGATGGTAGTTTTTGTTGAGTTTGGCGCCCCTTAGTGCAAAAAGTATGGCAAACAACTTTAGAACTAAGTTTTATTTATTTTTTGTCTCTAGCTCTGCTTCAGTATCTTTATGCCACATTTCTGTGTTAAATGTTGTGCCAAGAAACCCACCAATGGTCGGTTCCATCTGATCTGTCCGTTCGTGTTAAGTAATTATTTCATTTTTCTATTGGAGGTGAGAGAAAATAAAAAAAAAAACACCCCAAAACAATTAGTATGCATAACAATAGGAAGTAGAACCCTGGAGAACGGGGTCAGTGATTCATGTGACGTACCCTAAACAAGTATGGCCCTACACCCATTTGTGTCAGAGGACAGAGACAAAACAGGAAAAACCTGCTGAAGTCGTGCTGTAAAATAGTTGGCAGTTGGTGTGCGATCCTCCCTAGAGGTTGACAGCCTCGGCCCACAGAGGAAAAGCTGTTTTGCATGCAATGAAAAACACCTGGTAAAGATAATAAGACACCTTTAATTGTGAAAAAGTGACACACGCAGTACTTAAAGAACAATTGCCTTTATTTCTTGCTCCAGTTTTAATATAAGAAAACAATGCAAAAGGATTTATGGAATATGAGCTAGCATTTAGTATGTGAGCTTCATAGACCAGCTGGTGACGGCCTTTAGAAACACACATTGCATGCGAAAGTACTTAACCGAAACAAATTAGAGCAGAAACTTGGCTAAGCTCAGGTGCTGCAGACAATAGCATCATTACGTCCAATCGTTTTAATGTTGTACTCCTTTCAAATTTGATATGGATTTAAAAAAAGAAGAAGAAAAAAGTCAAGATTCCCTTTGCATCCACCAAGCCACAAATATGACAGTGCAAATCTATTCAAAACCAGCAGAGTGAATTACTACTTTATGAAAATGATGAAATATCATAAAAATGCTTTAGTGACAAATCATTATGCACAGTGTGGTGCAAAGATAACGTGTTTCCATTTGTATTGTTCCAACAACAAAAAAACCCCAAACAAACCTACAGTGAGAAACAAAACACAACTAGTCGGGTAGAAAATGACAGGCAATAGGACAAAAAGGTGAACTCCCTCCATATCATCTGCAACATCATCTCCCCGTCTTTGCTCCTATGATGAGGGAACTCCAGGGACAGATACATCATACCATAACCTTTAATAGTTGAAGCAACGGTAATCATTAACACCCTGGAGGACCACTATGGGAACAGAGAGAGGAGCCATGAGGCAGAGTTTGGTTTACTGCTAGTGCTTCTCTTCTGGGTGTGTAAACCCCAGCTGCACGGTTGCGTAGCAGTAGGGAGGTTTACATGATGACGCATGGAGCGCGGCTTTTGGTGATCTTCTGCAAAGGTTTGCCATCATAAGCATTTTGAATCGCGTTCATGACCTGTGCCAAGAAATACACAGTATAAGTGTACAATGACAATAAAGGGCTATTCTTTTCTAATTGAGATATGATAGGAAAATTGTATGCACAGTACTTACGTCATCCTCATACGGGAATCCACCAGTTTCAAGCTTGGAGAAGACCAGCTGCCCATTGATTTCAATCTCAAAGCTACCTATAATACCAAGAGCAGCAGAAATAGAGGACGTGAGAATGGCGTTTTGATGATCTAAGCTCACAATAAAGGGAGGGGTGGAATTTAAGGCTGGAGCTATGAACTTGTGGTTTGTTTCATCTGATATGAAACAAATCATGAGTTCCAGCTCCAGCGATCAACGATGACTTACTGCTTCTTCCCACGAAACCTGTCACGTCCGCATCGCTAAACTCACCCTTGACAACACGGGCGAGCTCACGATAGCGGGGCTCGTAACCTCATCCACCACTAAATTAAATAAAAACACAGGTGCGTAAGAAAATCATACTAGCAAAAGCAGAATCGGCGCCCCTTACTCTTGGCTCAGGCTGCTGCCTGCGCAGGCACCTAGCTTAGCTATGAGCTAGCCAAAAGTGAAACTGTGTTTAAACTGACAACAGACAAAAAGTGAACTGAAAATATAAAGAAAGTACGTAATATGAAAGATAAATACCAATATTCCACTTTGATTTCGACCCCCATCGTCGCCGATCCTCTAATGACCACAGAGCTCTGATCGCTTGCTTTGGTAACCACCGATTGTGTAAAACCAAACCGGAAGAGGGGCGGAGCTTATTTAGCCCACAAACCAAGGAAAACCTGATCTGTCGAGAGAAGTCCGAGCACAGAGCTACACAATACATTTCTTTCTTTAAAAAGAAATAAATGTTAAATTATTTTTTAAAAACATTAAACTTTAACTAATTAGGTTATTTTGAATGGCTTAACCGGAAGTACTGCATGTAAATATCATTGTTAAAGTGCAGAAAAAAGAAAATAAAAAAAGTGCAACGTTAGTGTTACACATTAATTATTTGAAAGCTAATTAGAGTTTTAGCTATTGTTTCATGGTTTGGCGGCACATTTTATTTAATTTTATTCGCTCACCAGGCGAATAAAAGAATAAATAGAAGCAGGAAACAGGAAAACCTAAAATTTGCAGTTAATTTGAATAAAGGCACATGTCGACACTACAGGATCCCAAAAAATGAGTGTGATTATGGTGTTAGTTTTTTATTTTATTTTTTATTTTTACAATGTAATGTCCCATGATTGCAAAATTACTTATTAAATGTTTTAACCCCCAAACCTCTCTGAGTATTATGAAAAAAATACAGTTTCTGTTTGTGTGGAGTAAATGATAAATGGTTATTAGTGTTTATGGCAGGCGTGTCTGCTGACTGCAGATGACCTTCAGACTCTACACACTACCATGACTCCTTCAGTGTCTGCATTTTTCACACAGAGGCTGAAAACATGGAGTAGACATGACATGTGAGAAAATGATGATTGTTTTATACATTACAGGCTTATAGACAGCACAGATTTGGAGATGGCAACCAGCAATCTGTCAACATGTAAGTGTTAATATATGATTCTCCTTATTCACCACAAAACGTACACAATTATGTCTGAAACCCAAAGACTCTGTATTATTAGCGTCATGAAATGATTTCTTAATGTTTCATTAACAAAGAAATTGGTCACAATGGATTGATTAGTGATGTTTCCACATTGTTTTGTTCATTTTTGTTCACTATAGTTTCATTGATAAGTAGCATGGAGTTTAATGCTGTTATGTAATACAGTGTTGAAATGTTTCTATTAATCCATGATGAAAAAACCCATAGTCAGCCATAAGGTATATAAGCTTTAATAAATCTTTCATGCTTCATATTTACTCATCTTTTTTATACTTGCCTCATGTTATAATAGCTGTTTCATTTATCCTTGGTTAATTTCTCTCTTTTTTTGTTTGGAGGAAGTGTCTTTAAAGCGTCTTTTAGTGCAATGCTGAATCAGGAGAAGCTGCACCCATGTGTGATTCAAAGTGGCCGCGCCCATAATAAAGCTTAGCTTTAAGGCCCTATCACAGAGAAAATGGATGCATGATATCACAATTTACTCCCGCACAGTTATCAAGAAGGAGCTAATTAGTTGTAGAGTCTGAAATGATTTATCTTTATCAGGGTGAAAATATGTTTTGGGATCTCATATACAAAAATACTTTTAAATTAGTCTGCCTTGTTCTTGTTGTTTGAGATACATGCATTTCTGATTTCAGTCTTTTTGATATTTTATGTCATGGATGGGAATTCATCAACAAGTAAAAAAGAAGATTTTGGGATTAGCTTTTCATTCTTGCTTCTTTTCCTTAATGTGTATTTCTATTTTTCTTCTTCAGTGGATGGTTGGTGTACATCACAGTTAAAGATTGTCCTTCTTGGTGGCAGAGACTCTGGAAAGAATGCTGTAGGAAACTTAATCCTGGGTAAAGAAGAGTTTGGCACAGAAGAGAGGACTTTATGCTCCAGGAGGATTGGGAAAGTGTCCGAACTGCGGGTCACAGTTGTGAACACTCCTGGCTGGTGGTGTGACTCGAGTGCTCAGAACACACCTAAGCTAGTGAAGAGGGAGCTCATAACCAGCGTTGCTCTCTGCTCACCAGGTCCACATGTGTTCCTTATAATAATTAAGGCAACCTCTGTCTTGTCAGAAAAGCGTCGGAAGGCTTTGGAGGAACACGTGGCCCTGCTGGGCGACGCGGTGTGGAGTCACTGCATGGTTGTCTTCACCTGTGCTGAGAAGTACAAAGACACAAATTCAGAAGAGTATGTAGAAAGTGGGGGAAAGGCCCTCTGTTGGCTCAGTGAAAAGTGCAGCCAGAGGTATCACAGTGTTGTCCCGAGTGATAACTCTCAACGCACAGTGCTGCTGGAAAAGATACAGAAACTTGTCACAGAAAATGGAAACAGTGTGTTTGAAATGCAGGAACATTTTTTATGGGTGAATGAAGAGGAAAAGAGAGAGATGGAGGAGAGGACTCGGCTGAGGTTAAAGAAAATGAAAAAACACAGATCTCTGATACAAAGTGAGTTAATGTGTATGTACGTATGTATGTGTGAAAGTTATTAACACATTTGTTGAAATCTTAAAAGATGGAAAACAGAAAGTAAGAATAATCTTCAGCGAAAGAGGAAGTAATGAAAAGACAAAGTACTAACACAGAGACAAAAAGGCTCATTAAACAAGATGACAGTGAAAAGGGAAGACAGGAGAGAAAAGGAATTAATACTAAAAGCAGATAATAAGGGAAACACTGCAGGTGTAGCAGAAGGGATAACAATGAAGTCAAAGTGGGAACTAAATTCTGAGACTAAAAGTGATCATGTAACAGAACATTAGGTAATGATAAAAAAAAATGGCCTGCATTTGTAGAGCGCTTTACTCAGTCCCTAAGGACCCCAAAGCGCTTTACACTACATTCAGTCATTCACCCATTCACACACACATTCACACACTGGCAATGGCAAGCTACATTGTAGCCACAGCTGCCCTGGGGCGCACTGACAGAGGCATAAAGAATAATAAAACAGAAGTGCAAAAAAAAAAAAATCTTCAAACACTAGACTAAAAAAAAAGACCAAACAGAAAAACAAAATGAAATATATTAAACAAGAATCCAAAACTCAAAAACACAAAACCTAGACCCTGACAGTAACATGCAACCCAGTTTGCTGAAACTGTGTGTTTTGGAAAACCCTTCGGGCAGTTTTTGCCCTGACACAACTGGCAGATGTCATGTAACCATTTTGCAAAACTCAAAACCACAAGAAGCAGAAGTTTAAAAAAAAACAAAAAAACAAACCCTCACCATGCACAGATGTCATTTCTCCAACCGAACAACTCCAAATTACCTCTATTTGTTTGTTAAATTGTGATACAACCTATATAACCCTCGAAATCTCATTCTCAACAAAACTGTTTGTCTGTGCTTAAAATCACACAACCAGCTAAAATCATAAGTGCTGAGGAGTGATTACACACTAAAAAAAACAGAACACAGTGTTCACTACCCGTAACCGAGGTCTTTCCAAATTCGTGTGCTGTCTTGCGCTTTTACAAGTTACAACACACGAAATAAAAATTTCCCTGCGGCAAATTTAGAATCACGAGTTAACTTGTGGGAGTGTGGGAGGAAGCCATGGTGTTCAGACGGTGCAAGCTCCACACAGAAAGGCTCCAGCTGACCACCTGAAACCTATAACCCTGTTGTTCATTACGAACCATAGTTGGCATCAACCCTTAACTTCCCTTTTCTGACCTCACACTCAACTGTTAAGCTGTATCAGTAGCAAGTGTGAACATTTATTTTAGTGATAGTTGTGTTTCTCTTCTGCCTCACATTATGCATTGTGCATCACGAGTGAATCCCTTTGCCCAGTGAGTCATAGTGAGCTATTAGTGTACACAGAATTTGATTTAGACAGTGGGAGTAAGTGTGTTAGTAATTAGGAAAAAAACTGTAATAGTATCAGTAATCTTCCAAAACAGCTGAGAGCTTGAAGAAAGAGGTCCTTTATATATTCTGTGATGAAACTAGAAAGTTCAGAAAGCTCAATCCGTAGCTGCTTACAGCAGAAAACAGTGTTGGCTACAAAGTATATGTCCAAGGCGTAACATGCCGACGTTTTGTCACGTCCCACTGCGTTCCTGTGGAACGCAAAAGGAGACCTTCGGCGTTCTTATGGTACGCGGCGGGTTATGGCTGAAATCCAGTGCAATGACGCTCCCGCGGTAATAGACGTTCCAGCCCTGTATTCCAGCCCTAAACCTAACCTTATCCCTAGCCCTAACCATAACCTTATTCGTGACCTTAACCAGGACTTTAATGACGTTAAATAGCGTGTTTCTAAGCGATTTGAAGAAAAAGAGCGCACATGTGTAGATTGAGTCCAGACGGTTCTCATATTTCCTCATTTTTCCGAGGTCGTCATTTAGGAACGTGGTGGGTAGCCGAAAACGTAATATGTTGACGATTTGTCACCTAGCGTAAAATGTTACGCTTTGGGAGTGAGAACGTGTTGGTCCAAGAAACTTCCACTTACTTTGACTGCTTCTTTGCTGACCATCGCCACCCCAAATGTCATCTGGAACATACACTTAAACATGTGTCTGTGTAGGTGTGTTTATTGTGTCAATATAAACACAATCTACTTAATCAACCCTTGTTCTTCTTTACTTCTCTCAGATAAGTCAAAGGGAGTTACTAACATTAGGATTGTGCTCCTTGGAGCTAAGGGTTCTGGGAAGACTTCAGCACTCAACACAATCCTGGCAAGAGAGAACAACCCTAAACCCATTAGGACAGTTCGTTGCCAGGCTGGACAAGAAATGGTGCTTGGGAGACTGGTAACTGTGGTGGACACACCAGGGTGGTGGATGAACTACTTCTGTGATGAGAGCTCCAACTTTGATCGGGGGGAATTAGCGCTGAGTTCGTATTTTTGTCCTCCGGGACCTCACGTATTTCTGCTGGTGATCCGTGTGGACAGAGCATTCACAGAGACCCGCAGAAGAGCAGCACAGGAGCATCTAGACATGATCGGTGAACACATCTGGAGTCACGTTATCCTGCTGTTTAGTTTTGGGGACTGGCTCGGAGACACGCCTATTGAGCAGTACATTGAGAGTGAGGGAGAAGCTCTGCGGTGGATTGTCGAAAGATGTGGCAACAAGTATCATGTTCTGAACAGTAAAATGAAAGATAAGGAATTTCAAGTCAGGGAGTTGATTGCAAAGATTGAGAAAATCATCACTAGCAGTGACAACGGCTGCTATTATAAACTAGAGAGGAAAGTGTTGGACCAGCTGGAGGGGACGATGCGAAGAGAGAAAGAGAGAGCCAGAGAAAGGCTGATGAAGAAGAAGAAACAAAGGCAGATGGCAAGAGCTCAGCTGGGTGAGTTGGATAATTAACAAAGTCAACAAGATCTTGTTTTACTCATTTTAACAATATTTAATTTAGCAGTGTGGTTGCTTTCTGTTTAGATTTTTAGAAATAAATAAGTATATAACACTTCTGTTTGGCAGAGAACCTCGACCCTTTGACAGAGCTGAGAGTCGTGCTCATTGGTGGCCCAAAAATAGGCAAAAGCTCCTGTGGAAACACCATCCTCAGCAGAGACTGCTTTGACACGGCTGCTCAAACTACTTCCTGCACCGAAAGGAAGGGAAATATCTGTGGCAAGATGATGTGGGTAGTAGACACACCAGGCTGCCTCTCTGTGACGTCGGACTTCTTGAAGGCATCCTGTGCTATACTTCTGGTTGTCAATCTTAGCTCGTCGTTCAAAGATACCTGGAGGAAAACCTTGCAAAAAGACCTGGAGGCAGGCGGAGAGCAGTTATGGAGCAGATGTATGGTCCTGTTCAGCTATGGTGACATGCTGGGTGACACAAGCATCGAGCAGCGCATTGAAAGCGAAGGAGAGCCACTGCAATGGCTTGTTGAGAAGTGTGGGAACAGATATCATGTTTTAGACAATAAGAACTGGGGAGATGGGGCTCAGGTTAAAGAGCTAATTGATGTGATGGAGGAGATGCTGGTTGATGAGAGGCAGGCTCTTCTTCACAGAGGTGATCACATGTGGAAAAGTTTTGCTTCAGCTCAAGAGCAGCAGATAGGCACAGAGCCACTGTGCAAAAGGGGACCAGAGGATTTCATGCGAAGCAGACCTGAGCAGTCCAATAACTGTGAGTAAACCTAATGAAACGATTTCTTTTATATGTCTCCAAAAGTTGATTCTGTTCATCTGGACGTAGTGTTTTGTGGGAGAAACGTTTCGTCACTCATCCAAGTGACTTCTTCAGTCTCAGCTGACTGCAGGTTTCAATCTTATAAACAGTACATTTGCATAATGACTGAAACCAGCCCACTGAAGGAACAATGGGCTGAGAGGTCAGTTCCTTAATCTTAATTATGCAAATTCTCATGACCATTGATCAACAACCACTGACCAAAACCCACTGATCAATGGCCATGAGTACCATTCACAGAGAGTTGGGGAATGGCTGCAATCACAGCATTGTAAGATGGCGAAAGATGTACCCTTAGGCCCCCTCCTCGATTCAGAGATGGTCTTTCCCTTTTCACGTAAATGGCCTCCTTGACTCCACACTCAAATCAGCGTTCTTCCCTGTCCAGGATGTGTACATCCTCATCCTTGAAAGAGTGTCCACTAGCCTGTAGGTGTAAATAGACTGCAGAGTCCTGGCCTGACGAGGTAGCTCTTCTGTGTTGTGCCATCCGCTTCGCCGCTGCAGTCAGCTGAGACTGAAGAAGTCACTTGGATGAGTGACGAAACGTTTCTCCCAGAAAACGCTACGTCCAGATGAACAGAATCAACTTTTGGAGATTTATTTTCCTGGATGATTGAGAATGCATCAAGACGTTCTTTTATATGTCTTTTGAATTTGCCAATGGGTTTAAAGACTAGTAACAAAATGAAAATTAGAGAGCATTATGAGCTAATTTAAATAGTGAAAGTAAAAAAAGTGCACATAATAAACATCACAGAGGAAAACACAAAGAAAGATTCATTTAGTATGTGGTCTATGTGTTTTATACTGTTAATAAATAATAGTCTTAATAGTGTAGACTTTTTGTTGCTCACAGGAAATCACATCAAGTGTTATTATTTCCTTCACAGTGCCTGAATCTCTCCCCTATCGATCACCAAACCTCTCAGAAGATTGTTCTCAGTTAGTAGCGTTACCAGCCGGAAGAACCATAGAGTTGGCTGAATGCATCATTGTGGACCAATATCACTTCATGTCCTATATATTCTCTCTGCTTTCTGGCAAACAAGCACTGAGGTTGCCAAAAGTGACTCAGCATGTCCCATCTCCTGCTCCTCACAACCACCTGAGAGTGAACAGGGAGGGTCACATGGATCCCATCCCACGCAGACTTGAAACAACGCATCTGGTTTCATCTCAGACACAGAACGAGGCACGTGTAGAACAAGATTTGATCAGTGTGCAATCACTCTGCCATCCTGCACTGATAGAGCGGACTCTTAGGAGGGTCTCTGAGTCTGGAGGCCTGCAGACATTCATTGATCAGTGGGGCAACAGCAGCCTGGAGGAACTGGAAGCCTTCGTTGATTTACACTTTGAGATTGTGTGGGAAGAAGCCATGAGATCATGTCAGCCGCCTGAACCGAGCCACGACGTGCCCGAGCAGGATAACGCTGTTGGGGAAGTTGGAGAGGAAGTGTTTACATCCATTCACAGGAAACTTTCAAAGCTGGAGCTGCTTGAGGAGATAAAGAGGGATCTGGCAGAACAGAGAAAGCGCGTGGAGCAAATCTGGAGGATCATACAGCAACTTGCGTACGAAATCAAACAGGGCCGTAATAATACACGCTAATAAAGGGGTCTCAGTAATAGCAGAAACAAAGCTCAATAATAAAAGCAGAGAATGGAAGAGAGAAATTGGTATTTTATCGAGTGAAATTAAAATTCAGAAGCAGTTTTTGGGAGGTTTATGTAAATAACAAGAAAAACTAAAGCAGATTTTATGGTTTTTATCCACAAGGTGGAGCTATTGTATAAGGGAAGGTTGGGTAAACTATGTTCCTCTCACTCATTTAACTTTTTTTTCATGGAAAATATTAGAAATGGATTATACAAATAGTTTCTGTCATCATGCATTAAATCTGATGTAACACACTGATGACTACACCTCCAGAAAAAATGATCAAAGGTTAAAAATGGTTAGAAAAACATTGAAAATTGTCATAAAATCAAGGAAAAATGAAGATGCTGTTTCTTAAGTATACCTTTACTTACTTAAAACAATATTCCAACTTCTATATAATAAAGTGACAGTGTTCAGATTGTAGATTTACAGCAGGCATCTTTAAAAATGTGTCTAGTAGACAATGTCACAAGTGAGCGCATTTTAAATAAATAATTACGAAAATTCTTGTTTACATATGGAAAAAGACAGTTGAAGATCTTGATAATCACAACCTAATGTTGTCCAAATATCTTTCTCTTTTTATTATAATACTATAAGAGCACAACTTAGGGAGGAATCTCTGCAGCGTTGTAGATGAAAGCAGAGAAGATTGTACGTCTAAATAAAGAATATAGCTTCTTGCAGAATCGTTAAAGCCTTCAAAGATTTAGATTTGCTGCGTTTGCTTATGCAGGTGTCTCCACGTCTACTTCACCCAGTTTATATTCAAACACTCCGAAATCCAAGAATCTGACAATGGTTAACAAACAGGAAGTCAATCCTGCTTACTTTCTTTGCAGAGAAAATAGAGAAATTGCAAAGCTTACATTTAAAGTCCCCCCCCCCCCCCCCCCCCCCTCCAGTCTTTATCAAGGGCTTTCAAGTGAGTCACACACAGACAGAATGCAGAGGCTGATAGGGCTCTGGCAAAGTAATGCTGTGAAAGTCCACTGCTTTCAAGGCCAACTCTCAGATCTTTCCAAATATACATGTATGCCAACACCAGGAGGCGGGTAGCAATTTTTGATGTAGGTAAAGATTACTGATGCGTATTCTGAACCTAGATGCAAATATGAAACAGCGATACATCTGACATCTGAAGTCTGGTGTGGTCATTCTTCCCAAGCAACATCACTGTGTTTCCATTCTCTTTACTAAACATGCATTATTCAACTTTGCAAATAGGTGTCTCCACATGGTAGTGAGAGATAAGACACCTGCTGCCTTCATGGCTTGGTAATGCTTTATACTTTTGCCTTATTACAATGTTACTGCGCAGAAAGCTATGTGATGCCAGGGCACGGATTCATGGATTTAGATGAGACATGGGATACAAATTTAAACCCCTACCTGTGGTGTCTTTGTGTGAGCCTATTGTAAAAAGGATAAAAAACAAGTGATGAAAAATCAGTAAGGACAAAAGTGATCATGGTGACTCACTTTCCTATTTTGAGTGACAAGAAAAAAAACGTCCACAGCCATATCAGCTAGTCTGTGAGTTCATATTAGTAACCTAAGGCTGGTGGGAAGAGCCCTAGTTTTGCTGCTATTTGATCATAAATTAGCAAAGTGTCGAAACAAACCAACATTTTGACTTGAATGTGAAACTAGACGATAAGCCATATGTAGGGATGTGATCATGTGGACCAAAGCTCAAATTCAATTACAGGATGGAATAGTATCCAATAACTTTTGAGGCATTTCACACTAACCGCACATGCTGACCCCACTGTGGCCCTAGAAGAAAAATTACAGGATCAGCAAAGAATTTGGGATTCATCCTTTGGGGATGGAAAATGTCTTCAGTTATTGAGATACCTCAGTCACGTCGAAAGCAGTGGAATTATCAGCTGGCCTCCAGGCTAAAATGGACTGAAGCTGTGCACCCATGATTTGGCAACAGATGCTCCAACTCTGTAATCAGTGAAACTGGCTACTGAGAACAGGGCGTAAGTGGCACATATATACTGGGAAAAACAAGCCTTATATCACAGTGGCTATGCTGAATGTGGGGCAAAATGTATCTCTTTAGTGGTTACACCTGCAGCACACTTTCTGTATTAGGACTGCACACACCTGTGAAAAAAAAGAAAAAGAGAAGACAGGTCTGTTTGAACTTTTGGCACATGCACACCTCTTATGAGTTGCTCTCATGCCTGATGGATCCACGGATGGTCGGCATATGCAGAGCATTCAGTGTAGCAACGAGGTCCAGACTACAAAATATTTATCATGACTGCATTTGAGAAAAAAGATTGATTTGAGAGACATTGCAGAATATATGTTGGTCTCCAGGAAGATGACAGGTATTAACCTCTGGATGCAAGGTTTTAAACACACTATGACCTGCACAGTTGTGTGTATGGTCATGGCCGTTTACTCGCGTAAAGGTTTTTGTGCATAAAGACACACAACTGTCGTGGAACTCCTGTGTAGTAAGTTTTTTCAGTGCTTGTTACTGGGCTTGTTCTCCGATTGCAGCATCACTCACTCTCCTATCATCCACAATTTTATTTTGTTATGGATTTTCCTCAGGCCAGCCTCAGCTCTGCACTCAAACTTGTACTTATTATGATAGCTATGAAAAAAGACAAAGAAATCTAAATGTAGGGATCCAGGACAGGGATGGAAACTTTTCGAAGATGGAGTTACGGGAGGCATAATAGCAAAGAAGTGATTTGTCGGCAATCATGGTCTATTTATCTCTGTCAGTCTTCATCTTGGCATTTTCTCTCTTTGCATTATACCTTTTCGAATATCATTAGTCCTTCAATCCTCTCTCCCTCCTGTCTTATCATCTATCTTCCTCTGTTGTCAACATGTCATTCCTCTACTCTATTCTCCCGCTGCCCATTTTCTCTCAGCCTATTCTCCCTTTTCTATCTCTCCACATGTCTTTTCTCTCAGCCGTCTCATTCTCTCTGCAGGTCTCCATCTCATGGTCTCCCCTTCCTTCTCTCAAATCAAGTCGTGAGTGTTCAGCCCTCCCCTCTCATTAAGGGAGTTCTGTAGCCCAGGAGGAAGTGCAGTAGAAATGGATCCCCCCCTCTCTCTCTTCGTTGTGGAGGCTGTTGAGGAGACAATTCTGAGCCAACATCCATCTCCATTAGTGGGACAGCACAGCGACCGGCACGACCCCCCCTCAGCCGCTGCCCCGTGTCACGTTTCACTGCCTGCTATTTTTCCAGGTGGAAAGAGAAAGCCGGGCAGAGGGACAGCAGGGTAGATGCTGGGAACGGGTCTAGAGAAGAAGGAAGAGAGGAATGATTTAGACCTGGAGTAAAGAAATCATCCGTCCTCCACTTCTTTTCATGCTCTGATACACTGACTTCCCCTGGGGGTGATGTCTGGGACATGGTGCAGTGTCCACCAGTGCACCTCAGCGGGAGTACTGAAACTTTCTACCTTTTTAAAGAAAGTCTGCATGATGATCTCACAAGTGCTTTAGGCTTACATAGCTAGTACAGCACAGAAACAGCTGCTATTAGGCCAGGTCATGTTCGTGCGTGCTACAGCTAAATGGTGAGTTTAGCATTAATCCGACAGGATGACACTTAATTCTATCAAGGCTGTGATTAACAAAGGCTTTTCCACAGAGACATACAGGGTATTTAAGGGATTATTTTAAATAGTAACTTTCTCTTTCTGTTCTCTTTTCTCTTTAAATTCCACAGTTATGCCACTAAATTATGTTTTTTTTTCTTTTGGGGATGTTCACGGCAATTTAAAAAAATACTTTGGCTAATGTTAGATTTTAGTGTTAACCAGCAATGGTTGTGACTCATGATTTCTAGCACAGCACAGTCATAGACTTGCAGTAGTAACTTTCTGTGAATCCTCATTCCATCCATCTGTTCTCTACCACCTATCCTTATCAGGCTAGAGTATCCCTGCTACCACAGGGCGAGAAGCAGGGTACACTGTGGACAGATGGCCAATCTGTTGCAAGAGTAACACAGAGAGACAGACAACCCTTAACACATTAACACCTATGGGTTTCGCATAGACTCAACCCACTAACTCTTTTGGACTGTTGGATGGAGCCAGAGAGAAGATGCAAACTCAACACAGAAAGGCCAGATGGTGGAGTGGAACTTGCTGTGAGGCAAAGCACATGCTATCCACGTTTTCGTGATCGATTTCATTTGCCACCAATCTTTTGGGAATTTTTAACGGAAAAATTTTATAATTTTTGACTGTAGTACCAAGAAATCCTAGACTGTGTATAAAAGACTGGTGTAGCCACTGTGATGTTACCTGTTTGTTAGTGAGGTCCTGTTGTTGGTAAACGTGAAACATTTTACTTTTTCTGCAATGGCAGAATCAAGTGAAATTGTTAATCTAATCTGCCAAAACAAATGACATTCCCATTATTCTCAGCCGTACTGCAGTTGAACCTGGTCCCAATCTTCAAAGCAACTATTCCAAAGACAAACAAGACTGCAAATTTATTGTTTATTGCAGTAATTCTGGTGTGGTCTCAAACCCCCATTTCCCCTCGTGTGACTGTAGCATTATCGTGCCTGGAATCAGAATTTAGGTCAAAGTAAACTGGGCATAAGGAGGCATAAACAGCATGGTCATACACATGCATCAAGTGTCTGTAGTAAAGAGTCTTTTGTGACCACTTTCAGGTGTGCATTTGTAATTTGTGCCATGAAGCAGAAACACTGCCGGCTCTGTCTGTGGGGATCTTTGTCGGAGGGCTCTGAATGACTCAGCCTTCATGTTGTGGATCATCACTTGTCATGAGAGCTACCACCAAGAGATCAAACAGAGGTCTTCATAGTGAAAGAGCCATTAGTCTCCAAGGCTAACCAAAGCGCCTTCTGTCAGGAGCGTGGTCAGGAAAACGTCTTTTTTTTCTTCCTAACAGTCACAGGGTTACACATTGTAAATCTGCTCACTGGGGTCAGACTGTCAATGTGGAGTTGTAATGTGCTGACGTGTGTGAAGAAGACCTTTCTGCTACATAAATGACCCAAACTTTTGCTTTGTCAGTGTTGCCTAAATTACAATGCACTGAGGTTTCAGACCACACCATGCAATAGCTGACCACACACACTATTTAATTTTTGTCTGTTCAACTTCTCTCTCTTTACCAAAATGAAATTCGAATAGCATTCTACGGTGGCCCTGAGAGGCCAAATGGACTGCAACTTAAGAAATCACCAGCAATAATAAAAACGCTGCAAAAGCAAACAGGACACAATGGAAATAGTAAAAAAAGGAAACAGAAATAGAAAAAACGAAAACAGAAATAGGAAAAAACAGATTTCCAAAAGCACAAGGGAAGTGTTTCTGGGGAGACAATAACCTGACGGACCAGTTGCAGTAACTTAATCGCGGAGACGCTTAAAAGAAGTGGAGGATCTATCGGTTTTGTGAAGAAAGAAAAGATGAGAGGTAAGTGTGTTAGCCTAACTATTAGCCTAAAAATCCGTCATCAGTATTATATGAATAATGAGATTAAAACACACTTACCTAGCATGTTTTGGTTCCTCCAACTGGTCCGTCGGGTTATTGTCTCCCCAGAAACACTTCCCTTGCACGTTTGGAAATCTGTTTTTTCCTATTTCCGTTTTCGTTTTTCCCTATTTCCGTTGTGTTTTGTGTGCTTTTGCAGTGTTTTTCTTATTGCTGGTGTTTTCTTAAGTTGCAGTCCGTTTGGCCTCTCAGGGCCACTGTAGGGCATTACCACTGGAAGAAATCCAGTACATATGAGAGCAGCACATGCGGTCAGAATGTGACTTTTGTAGAACCATCTAAAAATAATAGCAGCTGTGCTGGAAGCAGTGCAGCTCACAGAAATGACCTTGAAGGCAAGATCAACCAAACTTAAAGGTACGATTTCTGATTTTCATGGACAGGGTTATGGAATTGGATGATAACACCATCTTCAAGAATGACCATTCAGAACATCTACAGACACTGGACTTTGGATAGTCCATTTGACCCTTTGCTTGATTAAGTTGGATAGATAAAGTTCAAATTCTCTGTTTTTAGATTTGTCTGACAGGGCTTCAACTCTCAAGTGCACAACTCTTTCATCTCCAACCTCTAGGAACTATTATATCTAAATATGCAGTTTGCTCTATACGTATTATAAGTAGTGTCATGGCTCTGAATCCTCAACACATGTAGAATATATAAGGGAAATAAATACTGTCCTCTTTATTTTTTCTCATTACAGAGCTTAACAAATTTATTAGACCAACACCCAATAGACCTGCCCTAAGTTAACAGGATAATAAAAACGTTAATACCCCAGTACATGCAAGCTCTGTAATTGATATTTTAATGCCAAAATATAAAATTTAATGTTTTTTAAAGGCAGAAAGAAATACTAAATAACATTCATATTTTTAACTTACAGCACTCCTTTAGTTGTAATTTTGCTATACTTCTGGTGAAAATCGATGATGCATTAAAATAACTGTTTACTGCTTTCCTGATACAGGATGCTTTAGAAGCTAAGAGCTTTGATGAAAAGGTTGTGACAGGCAGTGAGAGGAGTATTGGGTTGACTTGGGATGGAGAATAAAGGGATGCATGATAATCAAATACTGTCTTTGTTTTTGTGGCAGACACAGGGCAACATTTCTCAAAAGTCTTCAGCTGTTTCAAAACTAGTTTAACCAATGAAACACAGGACATTAATGTGGGAACCCCTGTGCTCATTAAGTCCTAGCTTGTGGGAATTTCACTAAAAATGTTCAGGAGTACTATGAATATATCCAGGCTTCAAACATGGAGATGATGGAGGAGTTTGTGTCAGAAGTAAATGAGGTACTTTTGGCTTTGCTGCCACCTGGCCCAGACCAGAACAGCCGCATTTACACACTCACACCCAGGCCTCCCCATTCCATCTTCCTAAATTCATGTCTGTCATTTTGCCCCATCAGGATATGCCGGGTCAGGGAAAACCTCAAGGGCAAAGTTCAGGAAACAATTAAGGAAAATAACTGCACGCCAGTTGAGTAAATTCCCATTCCATTTTGAATTTGTGTCTGTTTCTCACAAAGTCTCACTCGTTAAATCATTAACCCCGTGACTGGAGACCAATAAAGTAACACAATTGTATGTTAAAAATTTAGAACTGCTTTGCAAGTGACTATTACAGGACCTATTACGGAGAGTGAAATGAGAGAATAGCTCCCTGTAAATCAATCAGCGGTGGCATACTGGGTTTGTGGTCTGACCCTGAAGTGGATTTCACCTTTAGACATTATCTTCCCACTCTGGCCAGGCAAAATGCTTCCACAGCACTTTATTACTGGAACATGTCAGTAGCACTTAAATAAGATATATATCATGGATCTCTTATAACTTAACCACTATCTGTGTGCAGGATTGCAGTGTAACACTGGAGCTTGACTCCTATAGAAATGCAGTTTGGAGTCCAAATACATATGAAAACGTTTTTTATTTAATAGCTTTTGAGCATCATGTGTGTCTTTGGGCCAGTGTTTTTTAACTTGGAGACTCCACTGGATGATATGGTAATTTACCATGAAACTTTGTACAGACACTCACAGTTCACAGACAAAACACACTGCTGTAACTATCCATGAACTGTGAACTCTAATAACACTTTTTACTTTTTCTTCTGACGCCATCACCGGGTCAAAACTTTCATTTACCCAAATTCTTTAATTTATGCCCAAATGTTAACCAGTGCCATTCCCATCACTCTCATCTTTAAGTATCAGCAACTCAAGATGCTGAAAATGTAAACATTACCCATCAAACACTAGAACATTACTGTTATCATCGTGATCACGTTAATGCAATTTAGCTCAAAGTACATCATGCCTAAAAGGATGTACATACAGGAAGAGGTGCCAGGAGGTGCATTGGTGCCAGGAAGAGGCTGGCACCAATGCAGTGAGCAGAGACCCTGTAATGTAAATTCAATTTAGCTTAAGCTTACCTAACCATAAGCTACAACTTTCTCTTTGTCTTGCTACTTCAAGAAATGGTGTGCAAGAAGTCACAGCTTTAAATGATGAATCTCAACTTCAACCTATTTTAGGCTCATTTTTACTTTCAAGGACATGATGGTAGCGCCCTCTTGTTAACATATGTAGACACAGACTCACATGACAAAGAATACACATTCTTTCTATATTCTAATGTTTTATGTATCAAAACATAATAAAAAAAATCATCTTGTCTTTACCAGGTCTTAGAATTAGGTAAGTTTAAGCTGGGAGAAACAACAACACTTGACACACAGAGTTATTTTTTATATACTGTAGCAACAACTAAGGCAAAATGCAAAAGTTAGCTAAGGAAACCCCATGATTCAAAAGTTTGCAGAACCTCCTTTTGCAGCAATAACTCGAGGAAATTATTCTTAGTATGAATTTATCCATCTCTCTCATGTTTATGGAGACGTTTTAGTCCACTTTTCTTTACAACACTGATTCAGTTTATTTACTTTTGACTCCTGAATTGACTTCAAATTGTTTGGACGTGGCCTTATAACCCTTCCCAGATTGATGAGGAAGTCAATACTGAATTGTTTCTTTGTTAGCAGTGTGTTAACACACACCTGAATACAGAGGTATTCACACTTGCTGATAATCAACTAATCAAGTGTATGTGATTATTAGTACATAGCCGCTACGTATCCTTTTAATTCCTAGTCTTCCCTCCACAGCTTCAGCTTTTGGGCTTGGTTTTTGTCAGATAAATAATACCACGGTGTAATATGTCATATGCCGTTGTATTTACTTGGTAATTAACAGAAGATTAAAAACAATCCTGATATGTAAAACCTAGAAGAAGGTGTAGTTTCTTTTCTCCACTGCAGTTTTCATTAGTGACAACGTGTCTGAAGCACATTGTGTCCATGCTGTGAAAAACCTCTTGACCAGATTCTCCTGACATTTTTCAGTTTTCATGAGTGAAAACAATCATTTTTTACTCGATGTTGATTTCTGATCTTTAATCTTTTCTTTATGGTGTTGGAAAGAAACCATGTGGAAGTATTTCATTCAGAATAACTGCTGTGGGTGGTTTTGTGTAGCCTGGCCTGCAGCTATCCAGACTGCGTGTGGTTGTGAGTCATAATAAGTTACATCATATTTACATCATTTTAGGCGTCACAAGAAACGTTTTTTAGAAACCATTTATCAAGAGCACAAATATACCGATGTGCTTATTTGCTGTGACACACGAACACATTAATAGGGGTTATTTTATAAATGGCAGGATCCATGAATTTAGTCTGGATTTTAAACAGTATTAATCATGTGCAGCTATTTGACAGTTCAGCCATTGGTCTTTTTTTTTAGGCAATAAAATGGTTGGCTGAGTGGAGAAAGCCTGAGGTGTATGGCTTGAATAACAAAAAAACATGTAGGAAAGTTAGGAAGTTATTGTAACGTGTAACGTGAAAAGAAGGATACAGGGAAATGAAATAATGGAAAAAACAGGGACAGGAAAGAAAACCACGTCAATGAATACAGATTTAATGTTCAGAGCTGTGAATTATGACAAATGGACATATACATTACAGACGCACATGCATGCACGCGCGCACACACACGCACATGCACACACGAGTTTATTTTGTCTCTGTGCCGAGGATTTCCAGCACATTAGCAACCAGCCATGTATGCCGTTTGAAGGGACACGACTTGAGAACACAAGGCCTTTGATCACTGCCAGTGAAACAGAAAGCATGATGGGGCTGAAATGCAAGGCTGCCACACACCTAACACACACAAGCAGAGAAACACAAACGCCTCTATCAGCCTTGCTGCTGTTCTTGCACGCAGTGGTTGAATCATATTAGGACGTAAAAACAAAATGCACACCCAGATCCGCGCGCACAAAAACGGATTAAGTAATTAAAACTTTCATTACTCAATATTATTTCATAGTATTGAGCTGCTGTGGAAGATCAAATTCTAGATGTAAAGGATTGGAGGAAGGTAGAGGAAGAGGATCAGGTTTTGTGTTATTGCTATTCAATATCTTCCACCCAGCTAATCACATTAGTCTCTTTTTGGTGCCCTGCTGTCAATGCACGTCCTTGGATTGCTCTCAGTCAACTAATCCTTTTTTGCCAACACATCTATCCTTCGCTTTGCTCCTAGCACTTCTTTTCACATTTTTCTTTTTCAGATTTCTCGACCGCTTCCGTCTCCTTTCATGTGACGTCTACTTTCTCCCAGATGCTTAAGAAATCAGAAGACCATCGGTGGCCTTTATGATCCCAGGTTGCGCATAAAGGCACACAAAAAGGACATCATCCTCCCTTATTCATAGACATCAATTTGTGCACCATGATAATAACATTTCTGATCGATTCAGAGGAAACGGCGGTCTTACGTACGGCGGTGCTCGATGCAATCTCAAGGTGCAGAGAAGGTTTAACAATGCCATCAATATTCCATCACCATCACCTTGAGTGAAACAGCTCATCCATTTGGAGGATAATAGTGGTTAGCTGAAGCGTCACCATGAAGCCATTGAGAAAAGCAGCCAGATAAGAACTACTACTCCTTTTACAGTGGATCAGAGAAAGATCTTATCTGAGACAATCTTTCACTTCCTACGAGGGAGATGAGAGAGTGACAAGTAAAGAATTTGTGCTAATACGAGCCATTCAAAAGTGTTTAAGAAAACTAGACTTTCATGTCGTTTTCAGGACTAGCAAAATGATCAAAGCAGCATCTCATAAACAATAAAACATGACAATTAAATTTTAAGTACCCATGTGGAGTAATAAAAGGCAGGAGATGAGTATAATAAAATAGCATTACCCCTCTTATCCATGGCTAAATTCATCTCACTCTTCTTTTTCTCGCAGTCAAGTTTTACAGCGGTTAAAGCCCTAAACACAAAATCGTCATGCTAGATATTACAGTGAATTATTGGTGAAGAGGGGCAAATATTCGGTATGCAACCTCGTTTCCAGAAAAACACAAATGCAGGCTAAAAATTTAATGAAAGAAAATGATTGTATTTGTGATTTTTTTTAAAGTCTATCTTTATTGTAAGACAGTAAAGATATTAAATGTTAAAAATGAAATAAATGTTTTGAATTATGAAAGCTTAGTTTGAATATTTATGCCACATTTATTAATGCAGGGCAGATTTAAAAAGACAGCAAGAGATGGTTTTTAATTAAAAGAGACAAAACAACTGGGTGACTATACATTTAGGTTAATTAGTAATGCCGCTGGGTATGAAAAGAGTATGGCTATAGGTACATAGCTCCTAACTATACATCCTTCCATACATTTAATTTCACTTTTTCAAGTCAGGGTCACAGTTGGGCTGAAGCCTATCCCAGCTGTCACGAGGCAAGAGGCACTGTACACCCAGAAGACCTTACTAGTCTGTCACAGGTCCCAACTGGTCAGCAGATTAAAACCCAGGACCCTCTGTGAGGCAAACACTGCACCACTGTACTGCTAGGGCTCGAAGATTAAAAAATTCATACTAAATGAGAGGAAATGACTCGTTAAGACGGCCATCTTTGCACGGATGTGTTCGTTTTCTGAGCCTGTGATCCTGCGCTCGCAGCGTCTGGTTCCTGTTACACTGGGACCATTTGTACTTAGGGGTCACATGTTTTACAACTTGGTACTTTCATGCTACTGCCTCCCCACGCGATGACAGCAGGGGATCTGCAGGTGAATCTGAATGTGAACACAACCCGACCACCAGCCATGTCAAGACAGAGGGCACAGACAGGCCACGTTTTATACGACCGCCCGGGAACGTCGCACCTGCTCAATAACACTGTTCTCCGTACACCTCTGCTGCATCCTCCGGCTGCCTGGAAATCCATCCACTCTGTCACGAAACTTTCTGGCAGGATATGGTCATCCAGCACATGTGAATCAGACTTATAAGAATGAGGGCACCATTGGGGCACTTTTTCTGGGAAATGTTAAAAATAGCAACATCCAGCCAAAAAGTTGTAGTCGCTCATTCTAACTAATTAATGCTGATGATTTATTCAGTTGAACAGTGCTTATCCAGTAACCACAGGATTTCCATCTGTTTTGGTTCAGGCAATACACCATCTTATCACACGCAGAAAAAGGGTTAACCTCTGGAGACCTGGGGTGCAGTTGTATTTGGGGTAAATACACCATGCAATCTTTTCCACATTAGTATTCTGGTTTAAAAAGAACAACTTCTAATAAAGCAATTCTTTAGAAAACACATAAACATTGATCTATACTGTTTCTCATTAGAAGAGATTTTTTAATGAGGCAGACCAGCCCTGCAACACACGTTTTATTGTATAAAGTTAGAAAAAAGGACACGGTCTTAATGTCCACACATGCAATGGATGAGAAAGACTTTTGTGTTTTTTATTAGCAATTTATGACACAGGACAAAAACAGCATGATTACACTGTAATGCTAAAATAGATTAAAAAAAAAAAAGAAAAAAAAAAAAGACATAACCCGGCCCTCACCATGCACCTTCCAAATCTCTCATTAGGGGATCTGACCATTTCTGCAACCTTCTGTATACTACAATCTGACATTTACACCCACTTCATGGTGTGATTGCACAGCTGTGTGGAAGTGAGGGAAAAGCAAGGTTTTGACCTTCTCTCTTTACCTTTCTAACTTGTCATGTGGCTGTTTCTATAATCAGAACTGTGCACAATATAAATTCTTTCTCAGAGGTATTATCTGAAAATATGCTATGAGATATGTTGTCCCATGGCTTACAATAAAGAAACCTCTCTAATATTAAAAGCTTTATGTGTTGTTGCTTTTCAGGTTTTCTGTTATCCACAGTTTATGTTTTGTTTGGTTGCATTTAGGCACAAAAGCTACTTGGGTGATCATAAAAAGGTTGGCTTGGGCTAAATCCATCCGTTTCATTGTTTGCCCTATTCTGCCCCATTCACAGGTGACAAAACAAGCTCACATTTCACATGTAACTCTTCACACGATCTGCAGGTCGCAAATCCAGCATGTACAAATTACACATAGTGCCATTTTGGCTGTAGATCAAAAGTTAAGGGGTCAACAGTTCATCCTGAAGGGTGAACTGTCGAGTCAATGCCTGTATGAAACTTTATGCCAGTCCATTTATACCAACTCTTGCGTGGCTAATTAGTCGGATGCACAACTACATTCATATGTACAAGTCATTATGAGAACAAAAGATTAGCTCAAATTTGCAGCTGATACTTGTTCGTAATATGTCTTTGTGCAATTTAACAGTTAATCATCAACAAGTTAATCAGGAGCTACTTTGTTAATGAGCCTTTACGTCCTGCTTTATTTTTATGTGTTCCTTGGAAACTGTTCAGGTATTGTAAACTTGTTTGCTGCTAAATCAAGTTCAGCTTTCTTTTCATGTCTGCCTCCAACTTGGCATCTTGTGTGAGTCGCTGGCGGCAGGTCATCTTTCCTGTTCCTTCACTATGGAATGTATATGGCTGAAAACACGGCTTTGAACGTCCAAGCACAACAGATGAGCAGGAAACTCTAAGATGAAAAGTCTTGAATTTTGACTCTCTGCTTTGATTTTGGACAACGCTGGTGTGTTTCCAATGAATTGGCCTTGAGATGAGAAAGAAAAATCTGGCTTTGTAAAAATGCACTGTAAACATGAGTCACTGAAGCACATTTCCCAGGGGGACAGTTTCTTTCACAAACATACACTCAGACAAAAAGGAAGTAACAGGAGAAAGTAGGATTCGTCGTGCTCTGTGGATAAAAATGCAGCTGAAGTCATTAATCACACACTCGCTGTAATTAGAAGAGGAGAAAATGTATGCCTAAGTAAATCACTTAGCACTGCTCAGATGGAAAAAGAACTGTTAAAAACATCAGCCATGTGTCTTAAAATGCATAAAACAACCTGTAAATGAGTGCAAGATCTGGTACTGCTGTTGTTTTGGTTTTTTCAAAATACATACAGTCACAGCAAAAAGAAATTACACCCTCTGTCAGTTTGAAGGTTTTAAATATCAGGACATAATAAGATTTTCTGCAAGAGTTTTTTCAGGGCATTTGTTTATGCACAGGTCTCTTAAGGTTCTGGCACAGCATTTCAATCAGGTTGAGGTCTGGACTTTGACTGAGTCATTGCAAAAGTTGATTCTTTTCTGTTTCAGCCATTCTGTTGGAGATTTGCTGCTGTGCTTGGGGTCACGGTTCTGTTGCATCACCTAATCCAAGCTTTAGCTGTTGGACAGGTGGCCTCACATTTGGCTCTAGGATACTTTAGTATACAGAGGAGTTCGTGGTCAATGTCTGCAATGTGCCCGAGTCCTGTGTCTGCAAAATAAGCCTAAATCAGCACCCCTCTATCCCCATGCTTGACAATTGGAGCTGTTTGAGCTGATATGCTTTGTTTGGCTTTCACCAAATTTGGTGTCGTGTATTATGGCCAAAAATCTCCACTTTGGACTTGTCTGTGTAAAGCAGCGGTCCCCAACCCCCGGGCCTTGGTCCGTGAGTCATTTGGTACTGGGCCGCGAGAGTTGAGGCTCAGGTGTGAAATGTATAGTTTTCAGGGTTTTTATCGGTTTTCAGCGTTATTTTGTTATCGTTTTTATCATTTACTCGGTTTTCCTGGGTCTTTTCATGTGTGTTATGAATAAATTTTCTTCTTTTTGGTACCGGTACTAGTTTTATTTTGTTGTATTTATCCGCAACACCTTAAAGGCTGGTCCGTGACAATATTGTCGGGCATAAACCGGTCCGTGGCGCAAAAAAGGTTGGGGACCGCTGGTCTAAAGGACACTGTCCAAAAGTCTTGTAACTTGTTCAGAGAGAAGCTTCCTCCAGACAACCCTTACAAACAAGACACCCATGTTCAGTCTTTTTCTAATTGTACCATGGTAAACTTTGACATCCTCACAAAGGCCCGTAGAGCCCAAAATGTAGCTCTTGGATTGTTTGCAGTTTCTCTGAAGATTGACTCAGTTTGACCTTGGGGTGAATTGTTTGGGTCGTGCACTCCTGCAAAGATTGGCAGCTGTCTTGAACGTTTTCCACTTGTGAATAATCTTTCTTACTGTAGAATAATAGACTTTAAATTGGTTGGAAATTATGTTACAACCCTACAATCGTTAATGTCCCTCCACTTTGCCATTGTATTAAGAAACATCTGAATGGTCTAGAACATAGGTGTCAAACTCTGGCCCGTGGGCCAAATTTGGCCCGCAGCCTAATTACATTTGGCCCGCGAAGCCATACCAAATTACTATTAGAGCTGGCCTACTGGTATTATACAGCTAATATATATATTGTTTAGTATTAAGCTTTGCTTGTTCCATATTCAGTTTTCCAGCAAAACTTATTTGAGTCCATAAGAAAAGATTCATTCTTATATCTGGAGGAAGATTTTTTTTCAATAAATATTAATGTTAGCCCGCAACTTTGTTCCAGTTTTGAATTTTGGCCCACTGTGTATTTGAGTTTGACACCCCTGGTCTAGACCACTTTTATAGAAGTGGTCTCACTTACTCATTATCAGTTAATTAATTGCATTTGATTATAAACAGCTGGCTGCTACTTACCCTAATAATTCCTATGGAAGGAGTGAGGGTGTTATGGTTGTTACTTGATGTGTAAAACCTCAGAAGCGACATGGGCATACTGTCTTTTTACCAAGCTACTGGGAAGAAGAACCCTTATATTTAAAACATTTATTTCTGCTTGTAACAGTCCACAAATTCTGAGATGAAATATTCAGTTGAAATTTACAGTATCTGTTTCACATAAATATATTTGAAATATGGGAACACTTTTGTCAGAAAACCTCTCTATTTCATGAAATAATACCACAGCATGGTGCGTTAAACGCTAAAGGATCCGTTTTTATTCTTTGCTTTGAACCTTTGATATTAAGTTAACTAGGGAGAAAAAAATACACACACACACACATCATCTATATGACAGCCTAAAGACAGCCTGTCAGGAGGAAAGTGTATGCTCTCTTACAGCTCTGGCTCAGCTCCAGTCTTCAGCGTGTACTTTTTGTGGTTTTATATTTGCAAACGATTTGTGAAGGGTGAAAGCACCTCCTCCTCTGTGTTGAATCTCATCTATAATTCTTGTTTTTAGATCTGTAACCAGTCACAGGTGATGTACTATCCCCTACTTGGCAGCCAGTTAAAAACATGTGGCGTCCACTCTCCCGACTCCGTATGGCTCCCCCGGCATGTTTCCCAATGCATGCTGAGAAATAACTGTATACAGTGGGCCTCCAACTGTTACATCAGGCACAATGTGTCACCTCAACGGCAAAAAGATAAGAAATCAGTGTGGTTAAACATCACACAGGGGTCATCCCGTCTTTAGACTCAACAGGAGAGGCTCTTGTCTCGACTAGACTTATCTTTGTCTAAACGCAACATCTGTATTTTATATCCACACCAGTACGCAAGAAATCAAATCCATTCCCTCAGTTTACATCGTTCTTTCAGATCTTATGCCATGTTTTTGACAAAGCAGTATTAACCTTAACACTGCTTTCCCCACAGGTTGTGAACAAAAGGCAAGTATTGATAGAATATGTGAATATTTTTTATTCTATTCATGGAAGGCAAAAAAACATTTCCATTATGTTCACACTTGACCAGAATAAGTTCAGAACATATCAATATCCGGCAAAGAGGTGGTGTACAAGGTAGGCCAGTTAGCTCAGTTGGTTAGAGCGTGGTGCTAATAACGCCAAGGTCGCGGGTTCGATCCCCGTACGGGCCACAAGCTGTTTTGGGAGGGGAAAGCTCAGTAGGCATGAACAGAAGGTCAGTTGTTCAAACCCACTAAACATGCTACTGTGAGTTACCCCTGAGCAAGGTACCGTCCCTACACGCTGCTTCACTGAATGAATGCAGAGAGTAAGTTTATGGAAAACCAAGACTGTGAATCTGAGACCATTACATCATTGGAGATGATTTAAAAAAAAAAAAAAAATTCTAACTGTAGAGGAGGGAAAAAAGTTGTGGTCCTTCAAGACAACTGTATAATTAACTTTTTATGTAACTAATCTATCAAACAAGTCGTAGAACGGCCAAAAGTTATTCACAGTTAAGGGTGTGACTGTGACGGTTGGTGCTTTCAGTGAGAGTTGGGTGCGGTTTTGTCTTGTTCAGCATTCAGTTATAGTAATGCTCAGCAAACTCCGGCGTTTTCTTTCACACAGGGATTCAGACAAGATGAAACCCTATGAAAATACGAGATGGAGAAAATGAGGTTCATCCTGTTCAGTAGTGGAAGTGTAGTGGAAGTCATTAATCACTAACCCAATTAGGAGAGGAGCTAACTTCACTTAATAAATCACTTTGCACAGCTCGCAGTGAAAAGAATTGTCCAAAAAACCCAAACTTGGTTATGCGTTTGTGGCTTTTGTCAATGCTACGCAAACGCCTGACTTTATTTGCACACGCTGCACATCATAACGCTTCTGCTCATTAACTCAAAGTTTCTTTCCAGCACAGTTCACAGTCCAGGACCAGCTTCGCTTGTCCACTTGTGTTGTCAGCAATACAGGATGAGTGCTCCACCTCTCTTGTGGCTGAGGCCAAAACTACACCCAACCACTGCAGTCTTTTAAATTGCATAAAACGGAAAATATGTAAAGCGTGGGTGGACTTCATGATTATATGTGGGCACAGTGTCATCATTGGAATGTTTTTACAGTCACTACTTGAAGACCAAGTGACATCCTTTGTCTGTGAAAGACAGAAAATGCTGTTCTTTGACTCGTAACTTGGTGCTGGGTCCTCTTCAGTACAAATGAATTTTACTATTACTCACATATTTAAGCAGCATTAATTCTCAATGCACTAAAAGATACTCTTAGTATTTGGATGTTCAAGTATTTGGTATCAAGACTGGTAGCGACAAGCCAAAGTTTTTCTCACATAGTTAAAAACCAATAGGAGGGCATGAACGTGCATAAAAGGAAGGACACACACTTTGCTCATTATTGTCTTAGTAACCGGATTTGTTTTGATAAAACATGCTTAATTTGGCCTCCAGCTGGGTTACAAAAACATCAAAATTATATGGTCAAAAATTGAGATGACAGTCATTTTTGATCACCAGATGCAGATACTATCTGCTCTTCCAATTTGTAGTAAATAGGTCATTTGGTGGGAGGATGAAGGGTGTCTTGAACTGCTATTTGCGATGTTTAAATGCTCACTGTAGTATAATTTGTGCTTATTGTGCAGTTAAATTAAGTTTCCCTTGGTCTGGTTTTGACTAAAAGAAGAAGAGATAAATAAATTACATACAATTAGATACATAAATAAATAACACTGTGTTGCCGGGAATGTCAAGTGTTGCTGCCCTCAACTAACGCCTTTTACCATGCAGCAAGCCCTCTTCATCAAGATTATATTATAATTGTGACCTTGCCGGCTGACATAATGTTTCCTTTTGCCGACCAGCAATAAGACTGAAACGTGATACATGCAAAAAGAATGTATCCTACCAAAGGCCTTGTAAACATATATCAGTTACAGCACGAATAGAGTTCACATTCAGAGGGCATTTTTCTATTTATGGCTGTTTCCTCTGCGTGTTGTAGAACATCTATTTTACACTGTTAGGACAGTGATGACAGCATCAACAACAAGGTTGAAACGAGCTAATTATTAACATTTATTTAACATGTGCAGGAATGGCAGGACCCGTGGTGATTACTGGCACTTCTATAGTGGCTCTACTGACACTGTAGTGATTATAGGTTCTAAATCCTGGCTCAAGCATGACCATCACACGAATGCAATATCAAAGACGCTAGTATTGATGGAGAAGAGCGCTGTCAAAGTCGTGAGAAGGGGGTTAGATAGAGACGATACAGGGGTGATCTTAAAGGAGGATGTAGGAAGTGGGAAAATTGATGTGTCCCGAGATCAATAACGAAGAGCATTCGGATCTCAACAGTGTAACTGAATCGCCTAGTGGCTGCTGCTGCTGTTTCAGGGACATCAGCCTCTGTGTCCCCTGAGCTGATGATCAGTGGAAAAAAATTAGAAATGCTAGTGTCAGGGAGATTGTAGAAGAAAAGGTTGGGAGAGGTTTGAAGCAGATAAAGCTGTCCAATTTTTGGTGACACCAACTGGTTCGTTGCCACGTTTTCTTGGATCAATATCCATCAACACTGGTTTTCCTTAAATGTAAAGGCTAAGTACCTCAGTGGGCATCAAACACAATTACAATCCTTAGACGTGCATTAGTGGTTTTGGAGTGGTCTCGCCAAATTTAGTATGATCTTGACAAAAAAAAAAAAAAAAAGATGAAGCAGATGGCACTTAATGGGATTAATGTGATCTAAACTTCAATAAACCTCAACGTGTCTGGCAGGTTTCCAAACAAGTGTTTCAAAATGCACTATTTCAAAATGCAGTCAAAGTGTGAAACTGCCAAATGCTGCACTAGAAAATGAGTCATGAATTAAAGAGACTGTTCAGCTTGGTAGATAAAATTCAGGACTAGACATCAAAAACACATTTATAGTCTAAACCCCTTTCAGGAGGTTCCTCTTCAAGTGCGCACAGCACTAAATTGTGCCGTAGCATCAGCAACACACGAAACCAGAATTCAGTGAAAATCAATCCTTTTTACAGTGCACTTCTCGCTGTGAAGTGGGAGGAAGAAAAACCTCATCTTTCAGTCTTAAGCTCAAGATCATCACACAAGACTGAGTGAGCTGCTGCTGATCTGTGGCTCAGCTGAGTCGCCCTCTTGTGGTGCATGGCGACAATGCACCTTGAAGTCCATCATAGGACTATACTTTTTTTTTTTTGCAAAGGATTCACAACACATTCAAAATAATAATGACAATAAAAATATAAAGTAGTAAAATAAAACCACTATTGAATATAAAAGAAGGAATAGGTGCAGTGATTTTGTGGACTTGTTTTTCTGTTGACCTAATTTTAGAGGTAAGTTTGGAGACTACTGGAATCCGTGGTGCTCTTTCTTTCTGTTTCCAATATCCTTCCTTCACTTTTAGAAACATTAGAAACACACTTTAGCATAATGCAATCCAGCTCAACAATGCCACAAGCTACAGCGAAGTCTTTGGCATACCAGCAGCCACTCCGCCACAAAAAACACGATTAATTGAAGAACCAAACGCTACATTAGCATAAATATGTAGACACTCACGAGTAATTGTCATTACTGGTAAACTGGCTGATACTCGGTGGTCGACTTAGCCCAGGTGTTAGAAAGAGGGTTTCCCCAAACCTCTCACGTGACTCTTTCGTATAAGATATAAAGATATCATTAATTTCTGTAACGTGCACGATGATATTAGATCAAAGGCAGGATAAAAGTGGCATGAAAGTGTTACTGTGGGGCTAAAAGAATGTAGACAGATGTGTCCACGTACTTTTGGGTATATAGCAATAACAACAAAGACGTGTGTGGGGATTATTACTGAATGTGCAAAACATTCATGTCGGTCTTTAATAATAAATATAAATCATTTTCATTATTTGATATTTTTCATCTAGTGAGACCTCACGTGAGACTAAAACGAGAGAGAGAGAGAGCGCGAGTGAGAGAGTGCGCGCGTGTGTGTGTGTGAGAGAGAGGGAGAGGAGCAGGTTGCACTGCAGGAGCATCAGGAGTAATAAAGTGGAGGGTGGACGTGGCCCTCTCCTCTTTTCGCCTGCCTCCTCCGCAGTGCACTTGCAGTACTCCGGACAGGACGGTCTCCTGCACCTCCTCCTCCGGCTCGTCTTCACTCTGTGTGCTGGTGCGTTAGTGTGTAAGTAGTGGCGCTGCTGAGGAGGTGCACCTACACTTGCAACTGACTCCGGTCCAGAGGTCCCGGACAGACGCGCGATGGTGCGGACTCATTGATAAAATCCGCGCCGCTGGAATTAAAATGAGCACTTCTGCTGAGCGGCTCTCCTCATACACATAGCTCTGCTTTCTCTGCACAACACCTCTTTTATGTGACTCCGGCTGACGAATCAGGATGACTTCTACCTTATCGCTGGTCATTTCATGCGCTTTGGTAAGTAGTCTGTGCAGTAAGTGACTGCAGCAGTACCCTGCTTCTTTAATGCTGTCATTCTTTAAATGGAGTTTTAGTGACCCGATGGACTTTTTCATTTCACTTTTTCATTTTTTAAGGATTTCCTTTCACTGTGACGTCTCAATAATGATTCCCTCACTAACATGCCATCTGGAGCTGAAATTGTTTCCCACTTTGCAAATCTGTGCTGCTGCTGCCCCTGTTGGGACTTTCGTGGTGACTTTTTCTTGACCATTGTGTGGCATTTATAATCTGTTTTGAGAAAATTCTGTCATATCTTTGTAAACATGTATTTTATTGCTGTTGTGAGGCAAGCAGTGAGTCGTTTATCTGGTTAAACGTGACACGCGGGTGCTGCATGTAGCTACATGTCAACTCATTTGATTATGACTTTGTGGACAGACCAGTTGATGTTCAGCTGTGCGCGCACCCACCTACCCACCCACACACACGCACGCACGCACGCAAGCACGCACACACGTCCCCCTAAATGCGCACTTGTACCTCCCTTTTGGTTTTCACGCATGGGAGAAAAAGTTCAGAAGCACTGCTGGAATTATGCTTATGGAAAATATCTTCGATATCTTCTTCACCCTGGGTCACATGCAGACACCAGAAGCTTCTGGTGGATGCTTTGACCTAGAGTTTAATACCTGTAATGAGTTTATAATAATGTTTTGTCAAAATGTTTACTTTTTAGGGTATTTTGGCCATATTTGGGGTGTTAAATGAAAACCAGAGAAAGATGCTTGAATGTTCATGCAAAAATGTGGATTTTTTTCTTTTTCTTTTTTTTTTGCTTAAAATCACATGATTCTTAAAATTAAAGTACTGATTATAGGAAAAAAGTTGATTATAGGAGATGGTGGTAATAAAGCCAGAAGCAGAGGTCACATCCTCCCAGCACTCTGTTAAGTGCACAGCAGCTGGTCTTATTGGGCTGTGTGGCTCAGTCATCATGTGAACAGCCCTGGATGTGAGCGGACACTCTGTTATGACAGCTGGTTTAAAGAGTGGTGACGGTCGGATGCACTTTGGTAGAATTAAATTTAGAAATAAACTCTCAAATTGACCATGAAATTGAAGTGGGAGCAAACCAAGCACATCATAGCTGCGTCACTGTACATTTTTATTAATACGTGTATGCATATTCCTGCTGCCCATTTCACTGTATTTGTCATTAATCTGTGTTTTAGCTGAGCGAAATTCCTGTGAGACGTAAAAGGAAGGGGAGAGCAGTTAGAGACATGAATCCATCCCCTGTGAGAAGGAATGTCTTTTATGGTTTTGGGATCCATCCAAGTTTCATTTTTGCAGACTCAAAGTCTGATAATGTACTCTTACAGATGCAGAAATTTGTGCAAAAACGTCGAGATAACAGGCTGTAAAGTCAGGAAAAAGGATTAGGAAGAGGAATGCACCTTGAGAGCAAAAAGTGGAGTGACAGATAGGGGGAAATATTGAGCAAGAGAAGTGGGAATGAGAGAAAGAGAGAGAGCGGCGCTAGCTGCTCAGTACATCTGTTTCTGAATGAAAGCAGGGACAGTAGAGAAAGAGGGGGGGGCAAGGAAGGATGACAGAGAGAAAGACAGAAAAAAGACTGAATTGATGTCTCAGCAAATGTGAATTAAGTGGAAATGAGCTTTTGCTCGTTACATAATAAAAGCCACAGGACATGAAAGTGACTCAGTATAACGCTTTTCTTTGTTCTCCAACGTCTGGGTATGAATTCTTTTCATTTTGCATTGTTGTACACACACCAGCGGAACAAGCCTCAGTTCTTTTGCGAGTAAAGCTGCATGGAATTTATATCAGAGAGGACTGAGGGAAATGCAACACAGAGGAGGTGATAATGGGGGAGGATGGGGCATTACCAGACAGGATATTAGTGACAAATAATTTGTGCATGCATGAAAGAAACACCATAAAAAGCATTTAGAGTGCAGAGACCACATGATTAAATGTGTTGCTTAAATATGCAAAGAAACAGGACTTTAGAATTAATTCATGACCTCAGCTGCTGACTCATAAGAGTGAACTTTTTTTTATTTATCTGGGGAACTATCTCCCATTTATTGTTAAAAGTCTCCACAATGTAAACTTTCACCTTCAAACTTAATAAAAAAAATGAACCTCCATCATGTAGACCAATTTGAGTAAAGGATGGATGTACACATGTTATGGTTGAGGGAGGTTAGTGAGAGGAAATGCACGTTTACAATTTATAAAGTCCTCACAAGTGTAGAAATACAAGTGGTTGTGTGCATGTGTCAGAGGAGATCGGAAGCAGAGGCTGACATTCACAACAACTTTCACCTTTAGACAGTAATTAGGACAGGCATGTGTATAATGTCGTGCACCCATGATTTTATGCTTACTGCCCTGGCTGGAGCATGTCATAAGTTTACTATTAGAGCTGATGTGCCTTTAGGGGAGCTATTAGGACAGTTTAGACGACTGCCTTGTTTAAAGTGTGTCTAATGTAGGCGGAGACAACATGATTTATGATGAATCCCGATGGCAGTTAGAGTTAAGGAACAGGTTGGACACCTGGCAGTAATTTTCATCAATTTGCTTTGCCTTGCACGCCACAGTGGTCCTGTTTGTCTATGTGTGAAAGTTTGCTCTCTGATTTACTGTGCCGGTGTCCCGGTGTGCCAGGTTGCAGCGGCGCTGGCCTCCAAGACGGAGCGGGCTGTGCTTCTCTCCTGCGACTCTCGCCAGTTCACCAGGAATGGAGAATGCTGCATTGAGTGTCCACCTGGAGAGGGAGTGGTGAAAAGATGCGGCCTTACTCAGACCGTCTGCGCTCAGTGTTTGGACAGTGAGTATTGTATTACTGTTATTATTATTGTGCATGCAATTAAAAATGAATAGAGTAATCAAATCAAAGTTACAAAGCAAGTTTCTCTGATGTTGGTTAATATATCATTATTTGGCGAAATGTTTGTTTTTTGCTTTAGGTTAAATCCTAGAATAGATGTGTGGAGAGTGAGGCTTCAAATCCACTAATTAACAGTTTGTTAACATTTACAGCTTTCAACTTGATTAAATACTGTGCAAACGCTCTACCAATGGCTTGCTATTATTTATGGCTGCAAAACACACAAGAGCCAAGGGGATTTTTTTTCCTCATTTACATGAGCCAAAAGCATTTTTTTTCCTAACTGTAAAAATAGATTTTTTTTTCATTTCCACTAGGAAAACACATTTTTTACTGATCAATAGGCAACAATGCATACACCAAGCAAGTTTCAAAGTATTGTATTAAAAGATAACACTCTTAAAACCATTTTGTGATATTTATGGAATTTTGTGTTGCCTTTCCTATTTGTGGCCCTGAAACGTTCCGCCTAAACAAAGCTCAACAACAATGAGTCTTACCGCAACCAAAATACAACCACAAACCACACAAAGAGTTTTCATATAAGTGCAGAGTGGTTCTAATAAAGCAGGTCGAACATGTTTGTTTTTTTTATTACGGGCATTTAAGCAACCAACTCTTAAATCTTTGCATTATAGAACTTTAGGATGCAAAAAACTTGACTCTACTTCTTGTAAGCCCAATGTAAGAGGATTAAAATAAATCCAGAAACAAATCAAACACAGTATATACACATATAAACTCACGCACAGCTGCAAAACTGAATGTGATTACCAACATAGACACATCTGATCAACACAAACTTTTAACAATTGCATCATCTTTATTTACACATGCCATTCATATTTGGGGGTCTCAAGATCCAAACTAAAAACAAAGATTTTCAAAGCCAGAAATACTGTTATTGACCAATTTGTATAAACTGTATGATTTGTCTCTATGAAGTTACCCCCAAATAATGCAGGAATTCATCAGTTTGATGCTTGTAAGTGGGTCCAAATGTGTTCATTTAAAGCTCGGCTGAGGCTGTAAACCATTAGGGACTTGGTCTGTGCTTTCCCAGAGTTGGGAAAGATTCCAACTTCACAACAACACAAAGAAGAAAATAAGATTTTTGCATTTTGTCGTAGCAGTTCTCTTGTTCTGTAGCTCTGTCAGCATGCAAAGTAAAGATCTCGAGTGTCACTGCGTAGTTCAACAAAAGTTGCAGAACTGTTTAACACTGACTTGTGGCGTGAATCCATTATGGCAACATGTGCTGAAAAATCCTTTCATAAACAAGGAGTACTGAGCAAAAGTCTTTTAACATCAAAATCTTCCCATGTGCTAAACAGAACCCTCCAAAATATCAACTGGATGCCATTACGAGGGAGATGATTAAATTGCGGAGGAATAATTACGGACTGGCAGGAATACTTTCTATCCACAGAGAATTCAAGTCTTGGACTTGTGAATTTGTTTGCATAACAAAATGCAAATCTCTGAGCCACATTATGTTATTTAAGCATCTCAAGTCGGGCTAATTTCAATCCTTTGAAGTTTTTTGCCTTGGGTATCTTAAGAGCTGCAGTTGTTGGTGCAAGAACAGGGAGCCAGTTTTCTACATGTAGAGCAAAACAGTGCCACAGGCTGAAAAAACCCGGGTACGATACAATGAGTCAATTTCATATAAACCTACTGTGTCAAAGCAAAGGAAGAGGCATGAATTTGACAAAAATGGGCTGATGTGCAAAAGTAAAAGTGAAATTTTTATGAGCGCTGTTGAAAATCCAGATTAAGAATTAATATTATAAATATTAGTTAACATTGAAAAACGCATCTGATAACTTGGAATGACTAATTGGTTAAGTGGTGTCTGGAGTCTGAGGAGAAGCGCGCTGCTATTTCATGGGCGTCTGGACTTTATCACTGCTTTGACGTCACGAGGACTTCGTCTTGCACACCATATTCCCTTTCATATTGCTACGGCAAACAGTGGCAGATGATGTGTAGATGCTAAACCACAGCTCTACTTTCCTATAATGTGGGCTGGCTCTCTTGACTGTATTTCTGAATAGACGTCGTTTCATTCTCTCCCTCATCCCCAACTCCTCTACACCAATTCTTGTCGTGTCTCCCTTCATCTCCTGTTCTCACTTTTCTCAGCCAGCATGCCGCCTCCCTCCCCCTTCCTGTTGCTATGACTCATCGTCTGTACTAGCGGATAAAATGGTATTAGAGAGCCAGGCACCAAAGGGCACGATCTGCTCATTTATCATGCATACTGTTACATCAGTGCATCTTTACCAATTTGATCCAGCTAATTAAACCATATTGAAAAGCCTATTGTGCCTCTAACAGCGAACAATTATCTTGCTTTGCAATACGGGAACAGTATTCACCACTGATAAACCCTCAACAATTAACCTCAAATACCCAGGAGGTTAAATTCAATTTCTGGTGCAAATGCATTTTTAGACTTTTCTGCATTGTTTTTGTTTCGGCAATTTAAATATTAATCCACCTGAAACCCCCGGGAGCACAGTCGCTAAAATAAGGCTGAGTGGCGTTTATATACAAGCAAAGGTTAGAGGCTAAAACAGCGACCTTACTCGAAAAACGAATGCTATAAATACATTTTCTAAAGTGCAGATATGAATAATTGAGGAGTAAAATCCAACACATCCATTTCCTGTTTCACGGTAAATAAGGACAAATCTGTATTCACCTCGACCCCCTTTAATATCCCACTTCCTGTATCCCACTTCTACTCCTCCACCTACCAATGGTCTCCCCGGTCCCAGCTCGGGACGAGTGCCAGCATCAGCAGCAATAAAATATTTATCAGTCTCCTTCACTTTCACTGCTGTCATGGGAGATAAGACAACCAGACTTGCCTCACTTAGTAAGCCCAGGGGCAAAACCCCAGGAGTCAATGTGGAAGAGCCCTGCTGGCCAACTGGACTAGGACTCACTGGAAATTAAAGGAAAATTCAAATCATGGAATGTCTGGGGACGGCTGAAGCAGAGCATCAAGTTTCTTTTAACTTTGGATAAAGAAAGGGAAAATGGAGATTTTCTCCTGGCAGGTCTTCTTTGGCTGTAGCAGATGTATCAGATGAAGCTAGTTCCCTACATACCACCCTAAAAAAAGTGACATTAGTACGGGATGCAAGAGCGGACATTGATTGCTAAATTATATTTTGCCTAATTTGGTCTTCCTTGGAATAGCTCCGGTTAATAATATTCCCTCTATGTTTGAAACACCTGTTTCAAATCTGAGGGAAGCAAAGTGGTCCAAAGGAGCGGGGTGATAATTACAGACAGAAATGATTTGTGTTCAAAAAGCCAAATAAAGCCGTCACGCAACTTTCCAAATGTTGATAATTTATCCTCAGTCAGCGGAGGGTCAGCGTTTTGGGTAGTGTCTGAGCAGAAACACGGTACTTTCTGTGAAGGGTAGGAAATGTCCAGCATTGCTCATGCTCACACCTAAAGTGCTGATTGTGAACATCATCAAATAGCCTCAATGCCATCGAGAGCTACATTATTGATGACACTAATGGGGCTGAAACACATCAGCGTTAGATGAGGGGGGTGGTCCTCCTGGGCTGAAGTGGCACAATTTAAGTGCATCGCGCCCCCATTCACAACCGCATTTCCCTTTACCCGCAACCACCTTTATAGCCAAACACGATGACACTAAACGCTGATGTGTGCTCATCAGATCTCAGCTGGGGACAATTAGAAAGAAGGCCATATTTGATTAAAGAATGCACTCTCACCTGATGGCCTTTAACTTTCTTCTTTCCACATGAAAGCGCTGACGCATGCACCGCAGACACACGCCCACACACATCTCTTCTGACAGTTCCTGCTGAACACTCGCTGCATATGGTCACATTTAGGCATGTTTACGCACAAGAACTGCAAAGGGGACTCATGCATGCGAGTTAAAATTAGCGAGGAAGCCTGTTCGCAGCGGGATAATTGAAATGAATGAGGAGGGGAGGTTTACTGGTTGAGCCTGACTGAAACCAAAACAAAGGTTTCAACCTCACAAATTCATATGATTATTTACTTTGGAGGTCTGGTGTTTGTCTGTGGATCATTCAGTTAGTGTCACCCTCCTCTATCACTTCTGCCTGCACACAGTAATAAGAGCAAAGGGTGATGACAGACTCACCCTTAAAGAAAAAGCACAGGATTTGATGCTGTCTAAAAGGAAACTGAACGCACTTACATCCCTGCTTGCCTCATTTCCCGTGACCCTTTCTCCTCCTACTTGTACACCAGCCCTTCCTCAACACTAGAATACGCTTTTTTTGGGGGGGGGGGGGGGACCACCCTCACAGACTGCTTATAGTTGTGCTGCGTCAAACAATCTAGCGAATCATTCGAGCGAATCGAACGACTGCTCGCGCAGAGCTTGTTGATCATTCTACCTGTGTCTATATCATTACTTCCATCTGCTCCGCTCAGTCTGCTTGTATAATGTGACAGGTCTCATAGTCGGCCTCTTAGCAGCGCTGCTGTTTACAAGGTGTTAAGAGCTTCAATCGGTGCCAGTGTTTACTTGCCGGAGCCGCTTACAACGTGAAAGCAAGCGCTGGGACATTGCTGCAGGGTTTTTCACACTGACAATATGTTGTTTCTCAACACGACACCCGCTAAGTAATTCCTGTGAAAAACACATATTCCGAAGCATATGGATATGCAGATAAGAGTCCCAGACATCCACACAGGCATGTGGCTTTATTTATAGTTCCGCCATTCCCAATGATTTATTTCCCTTCAAGACAAACAGCACGGAGATGCCGAGGAGATTTTGAAGAGTGTAAACTTGCTACGTGCTTCATTTTTGTGAAATTCATAGTAAAACGAGCAATGTCTGGTGTTAATTAAGCAGTTTGTAAGGCTGCATTCTTGTCGCAAAATCTCATGTTGTGAAACCTTTATTCCAAACAGCTTTGTACCCATTGAATGTTGTGTACAACACAACAGTCTTTGTGTTGTTTTTGCAGCTCTCTCAAGGTGACCGCTCTTATATTATACACACACACACACACACAAAAAGGTATTTGAAAAACAGTGACGCTGCCTCTGTAATGAATCTGAGCTTTAGTGTCGCCCCCCACCCCTGTCGGCCTTTCTACTATACTCTCAACTCATTCAACTGCTAAAGCACACTCATAGGGCACACAAACACTCTCGCTTTCACATTGTATGCATAATTCAGCAGGCATCCAATTATATCTGAAAATAAGTCTATATGAAAATGCAATATTAATAGATTACTTTGTGCCCCGAGGAACTCTCAGTGTAAGAATAAGCTAATTTGAGGTCATCACTTCCTCAGTCATGAACTCTCCCAAATCCTCCCGACTCCAAATAGCACAGAAGAACAAATCTGAAGAGCTTGGAGTAATTCAGAGGCAGCCAGTAATAAGTCACCACAGCTTTTACCTCATTTCTCTGATAACACTACTGTGGTCTGATATGTTTTTTTCTCCCTTTGCACACAACATCCATATCCACAAGGCTACCTGGGTTGGCTAGCAGACTGTTTACTTAGCCTGATAGGGTGAAGGACACTGTCTCAGCTGAACTATGGACACCGCTGGAGAGTTGGCGCAGTGGCAGGATGGCTGCTGTGTTGCCTGGGATTACTCCTTATCCCCTACTCAACCCTGTTGCTGGTCACGTGCTCTATAATGTTGTACTGTGGACATTTATGTGCTTTCTGTGCAGAGGAATTTTTTTTGTTTCCTGTTCTCATGCTGTCCAGCCCAGCATGAGTAGAAGTCTCTTTTTTTCCTCTTGTACTTTCCCATTGTAGTGTACATTTCAGTGTTTTTTCTGTAATGCAACCATTCTCTGACTTGTATCCCCATGTGATGTCTGTGTTGTGTGTGTAAGGTTGGGGGGCGGGTTCTTTCCACTGCAGGGCAACCTGCCACTGCATGTGGCGAATAAAATTTGAACTTGAATAAAAAAAAATTGAACTTGAACTCACAACAAAAACTTATACAGTGAAATGTGCCTTAAACTCAAGGTTTTTTGCACACACAGACATACCCTGTGAAGGTTTAGCAAACATATGACACAAACCTGAAATAACATGTGTTTTATATAGATGACGCTACTACTCAGTCCGCCAGTTTACACACTCTTACTTCAGGCAGATCAAAGAGTGAAGCTTAGCTAATATTAGCCTGTGTTAAACCTAAAGCTAAAATATCTGAAGATATCCTACTGAACAGTATCTGCTTCTTATGAAGTTGTTGCCTTGCAGTTAGACGTTTATGCCTATTATCAGCATTTGTGATGATGGTTATTATTTAATCTTACTTCAGTTACAAAAAGCTTAAATAAAGGCGGCAGTTACATTGGATCATTAGTGTAACTCCTGGAAGTGTTTGCCAATTTACATTAAAAAAAATCCAACCTTGGTAATAAAGTGATATTTTCTCTGGGTTGTCTTCATCTGTGTGAAGCAACTTGGTAAGAACTCAATGCGCCTTTTGCGATACATTACTGGGCAGTTCAAATAGAACAGTTTTTGACTGTAGCGCAAATTCAAATTCCATATCTGTATTTCTCCTTCACCTCATGGTGTTATCCTTGAAATCAAGGAAGATCAGCAAGGAAAAGAAACAGGAGGTCAAGTTTTAAACATACGACTGCAGCCTTACATTATGTTATGATATATTCAATTATGATATGGCAATTAAAAATTCTATTTGTGCTTTTAGATCAGTTTATATCATGACCAGGTAACAAAAGTATCTTAATTTACTTAAGTCAGTGATGATGACTTTTAAAGACAGGCTTTCAGTGGAAGGATGTGGATGCACCTGCGTTCCACTCCCCGCGTATGACTGAGATTAAAGCAGTTTACTCAGCGCAGCGCAAACACTCTGGGATCGATATCATAATGAGCACAGCAGGCTTTTGACTCGCTCCCCAACAAGAGCACCTTTCTTGTCCCGAAGCACAAATCACTAAAGAGCCCAGTGGATCAATGTGTCCTTCCTTTTAATGAATGTGCAGTAAACATGATTAATGTCATTATACTCACTGTTTTTCTCCCTGTTTATCTCCTCACATTTCCTTCTCTCTTCATCTTCTAATCTCTTTTATTTTTTTTACTCATCTCCCATTTCCTCTTTCTCACTTCTCTCTCCATTCCTTTCAAACCTTTCCTCTAATGTGCAGGCGAGACCTTCTCTGAGAACTACAGTCATACAGAGGAGTGCAAGACATGCACTCAGTGCACCGGGTTGATGCGGATGGAGACGCCATGCACCGACTCCAACGATGCCAAATGCATTTGTAACTATAACTATTTCTTCAACACTGTAACTGGCCGTTGTGAGCGGTGTACGGTGTGCCCTTTGGGACAGGGCGTGTACTCCCACTGTGATCACGATCACGACACGGTGTGTGAGGAATGTGTCGACGAAACCTTCTCTGACGAGGAAAACTCCCTCGAACCCTGCCTGCCCTGCACCATCTGTGATGAAAACGAAACCCAAGTAGCTAATTGCACGCCAACCAGTGACACTGTCTGCTACAGTAAGTCTGCACTGCACACTCACGTTGCTTTTATATAGTTGAATTTTTTTTAAAGGATATTTTTTCACCTTTGAACGAAACCAAGGTAAAAACGAACCGAGATGGTTTCTATGCCAAACACATCAGGGGTAAAAGTCAGTTTAAAAAGTTAGCAGCTCCACACTAAAACTGCACAGTAGCTACAAGTAATTTTAAAACAGCATCATATATGTCTCAGTCACATTTTGCACAAATCAGCAGGGGTAACTTCCACATGTGTGGGAACAAACGTGGTCAGAGGTCAGCCCTGGTCTGATTTTTAAACAGCAGGATGTTCAAAGTTTTAGCATTAAAAGGTCAAAGTTTGCTGCAGTGTCAACAAAGGGACAATGAATAATCGTCTCGACCACAAAACAGAAGCTCAGAATGTCAGAGCAAAGTCAAGCTGCTTGTACCAAAGGAAGCTATAAATTCACTTGGGTTAGACAAGGCGTGAAATTGACCTCATCAGGGGGCTGCAAAGTTCAAATCTATGGGGTAAAATGTCTTCGCTGGTATTGCTCTCGATTTCCTGTATGAAAAAATGTTCTTCTGCATTATCTTATGGGAAAGCGTGCTTGAACCAGTGAGGCAATTTTGAATAAATGCTTCAAAGAATGATCGTAATAGATGGAACACTGGCTAAAGGCCTACTAATCTCTTGTGCACATTATCAATTTATTGAAAAATGTTTATGTATAAATTTTGGTATTCAGCAAGGAGCTGTAATAATCCCCTTTTAAACGTCGAGAGGGTTGAGATTTCATGGCCTCAAACACTGGTGGTGGCAGGTGGATATACCAAGTTAATGAACCTCAGAAATTTGTCAAGCACATGTTGTTGTAGAGAGGATGACTTGAAGCTTCTTATAATAGGTTCTAATGGCAAAAAAGACAATGGAGAAATGAACTGGAGGGAAAAAAAGCAGGAAAAATGACTCTAAACATACATAACAACTTTTACATGAGCGCCACATTTAGCATTTTATTATTAATTGATCAGTAAGATAATTTTTTACACCATTCAAATTATGGTCTATTTTTTATATTGTTTGCCACCAGGATAAAATGATAAAGAAATCAGACAGATTAATTGCCATTTTCAAAACGAATTAATTAGAGTTTGAAAAACTACAATTTTTTAAAAAATTTAAATTTAGACTTTAGTTTTAGTTGCCTGAACAATGCATTGGCTCATCTCAAAAATATATATGGTCCAGGCATATAATCTACTTCCACTTGGAATTTCAAAGTAATGCCTACCATTAGCCTGGCCTGTCCAAAAATATCTGCCGTCCCGTAGGCCACAATGCAGCCTTTTGCTGCCCATTTAGCGCCCACCCAGGCAGATCAACTGTGACCCGCCTTGTCCTGAGTGATGGTACTGCAGCAGCAGTAACGGTGGGGACTGGAGATGGCATGATATGTGACTGTTTGAAAAATAATAGCACCAGTGGGCCTGCGGGTAATGGCTGCAGTCACATGCGGTCATGATGATGCTTGCTGACCTTACATGGTGGTCTTTGATACTGTGCATACAGTAAGCTTGTTATGACAAAGGAGAAAGTGCCTTACTGGTAATTTTTACAGGAGGAATTTTTAGATTTTATTCTTATCCCGCTGCCTTATTTTTATACAGTAAATACGATGTGATTAAAGCATTTTAAAGTTCCCAGATTTTCATATCCAGCTGTCACCAAGTGTCAATTACATGATACAATGACAGAGTCAGAAAGAGAAAGAGAGGGCTGCAGCATATGTGCTGTGCTGGTATTCTATGCAGAGGGGTCGATATCAGTCCAGGGATTTCTTCTACTTGTGCTCAGGTTTCGCTGAGTGACCTCTATGAGCACCCACACTTGACTACAGTATGCACACACACACACACACACACGCACACAAACACACACACACACATGCAAGCAAGCTTAGTCATCTCCAACTTCAGACACCCAAATGCTTTATATGAGCATCCCGAATCAATACAACTGATAGCAGGCTAACAAGACGCGCGCACACTCTTCCCCTGCCAAGTGTGATTTTATTCCTACGTTTTTCATTAAAGACGCTGCACATGCGTGAACCTTTTTGATGTGAAGCTGTAAACACCTCCGCCACATTTTATCGAAGACCTTTGATCCTGTTGGCCTTGAGATAGCTTTTCCAAACGGTGTTGTCCGGTCTCCAGTTGAGCAGGTTTGCATTAAACGTGAAATGCTGAGCATCTGTTCGACAGCTTTTCCAAGAGAAGGGGAGTGAAAGATTAAAAACACAGATAAAGCAGACTTCTTTGCTCTTTTTTACCCCCACTCTCATCACGCCACGCTCATCACCTTCTCTCCTCCCCCTCTTTCTATCTCTTCCCACAGTGGCCCTCAAGTGGCTCGGTGAGCGGAGTGGTGGAAGTTGGCCAGTGTGCATTCAGTGCCTCCACTGCTGCAGTATAATTACTCCTGCTAATCAGAGCACTTTACAGCAGCTCCTCTGTTCATCTGTACCCCCTCCTCCCTCTCTCCTAACACTCTGCCTCTCTGTCTATCCTCCCCTCTACTCTTCCTATTAACCCCCCCTCACAGAAGACAGAGCGCTCACTTGAATAGTTCGTAGTACGTGTGCGTATGATAGATGTGTGCACGGCAGGCAATTGAGATAGAAGCTGAGCTGAGACAGAGGGAGAGTGTTTGGTGGCTGATAAAGAGGTCATTGTGCGTGTTCTGCGCCTGATAGTTGCTCATCTCCACCCTGAACTGGCAGCAGTCAAGACATCAACCACTGCTCAAGACCCTGGGGTTAACTTCACCATAAAGACCTCAATGGCTCATAAAAATTCAATCTTTTTTTTTCTCCCCTTTTGGTCCACACCCCACTAATAAACACATCTCCCTGAACACACAGGCCCACGCTCATAAAATCTAGGGTTAGTTTTATTTAGCGTCACGATTGTTTTAAACCCTCTGCTCCGAAAATTAAATTGTTAAAGTTCCACTGCTGCCTTTAAGCTCCTGCTCTGTTCCAGTTAGTGTACGCAGCCTCTGCAGGCTTATATTTGTCCTTTGGTCTACAGCCAGAGTTTTTTTTTCTTCAACCTATAGAAATGAGAGCATGAAGGAGTCACAATAAAGACGTAGCGCACTGTACTTTATGTGTTGAGTCAGAGTTATGCAAAGGATGCTCCCAGGAGAGCTGTCGCCTTGGCTCGGAAAGAGATAAACGATTTACAGCAAATCCTAGGTGAGACTCGTACTGTAAGCATACATCTGCATGTAGGGAGCACTGCTTGCACCAAAGCGTACTTACAGAAGAGTGACGTGATTTAAAAGCCAGTGTGAAGACAAACGTGTAGGGATTGCAACTTATTTGACAAACTGTATATAAGCCTAGACCATCTGCACACTTTCACACCTTCCATTCAAAATGTGTCCTATTAGTGAGCTCAGGTTGCATTGCTAATACCATTAGCCATCCCTGCATTAGCCGGATGATGTATGGCAGAGCTTAGGAAACCTGACTACATCCCAGGAAAGGTCAAGAAATGCATGTAATACAAACACCCATGTTCCACTCCCTCCTTTTAGACAGATCCCAATCAATAGTGCCGCTTTAAATAGGTCTCCGCATTATTTCTGTTTCTAAGTATGGCTCTGTTGTGCTCTGTTTTTCTGTCCCACGAAATATATTTCCTGCTTTTTCAGCAACCCAATACCCTTACGACAGAACTGCCCCGCCACAGTCATGCAGCAAGACAGACCAACGTGGACGCTTCATGACAAACAGAAAAAAAGTCCAGACAAATTGCCCATCAAGATGCAAATGAACTATTAAAAGAATCATCCGTATGCAATATATGCAACAAATCACCATGAAGAAACCTGAGTATTTGCTATATCAGAAGAAATAGGACAGCTATTGGCTGTCATGGTCCACTGAATATCTTTTTCGTGTTGTTAACATCAGCGGTCACAGCAATCATGTGGTGTGGTTTTCTTCCATTACCAGTCTTTTCTGGAAGATTGTTCCCTTACTCAATATCCAACATTCATATAATACAGAATATAAATGACATGACATTGATACATTCGAACCATGCATTTAAGCCGTGGGACGACCGTGGCTCAGGGGGTTGGGAAGCGCATCTGTAACTGGAAGGTCGCCGGTTCGATCCCTGGGCTCTCTGTCCTGGTTGTTGTGCCCTTGGGCACACTACTGCCTAGTGGTGTTGGCCAGAGGGGCCGATGGCACGATATGGCAGCCTCGCCTCTGCTACATCCGTAGCTTTGCCTCCACCAGTGAGAGGCGTAGAGTGTATGAATAGTGTAAAGCGCTTTGGGTGCCTTGAAAAATCCATAAAATCCGATCCAATTTGCGATATATAAATCCAATCCATTATTATTATTATTATTAAAGTACGAGTTGCAAAGTAGCTTGTAGATGGTGGAGCCTTCAAATGAGAGATTTGCCAAAGACGTGTAGAAAGAGTACCAGCTGGTACTCTGTTTCACACCCGGATGAAGGCTTGTAAGCCAAAACCTGTTGGAGGTTTTTTTTTCTTTTTAGGTTAAATATAACTATGCCATTAGAATAAATTCTATTTAAATTTTAATTGAATTCTTTATATATAATTATTATTTAAAAAGGATGTTATATCTGATTTCAAATACACCACGTTTAAAGGTTATATTGTACTTATTGATAAAAGCTTAGAACACAGAAATATAATACGTGGAAACCAGATAGCAGCCCTAAAAAAATCATAACATCTGTAAAGAGGGGACACCGAAAGTATTTCGGATAGAGTGTCCCGGTGTTTGGCCATGAAGGAAACCCCAGGAGTCTCCGCAGGGTTAATCCTGCAAGTGCAAGACAAAGCTAATGAGGAGCAGCCTGAGGTTCTGGTGGGAATTACTGGCTCAGATCTGAACCAGGCTGCACAACTCCTTCCTCACTCTGCTGTTGTGCTCAGAGGGGTCTTAGATTTGCCTGGACAGACCTCTTACTTGGCCTGCTCGACCACACTTTGACAGAAGGCATAATCTGCAACCTTCTCTGCAGACCTTTTCTGTCATCTAACAGAATCGCTGCTTTGTAACTTGCAGAACTTTTCAAAACAAATGCATAATATGACAGGAGTGTTGAAGAGATATGATGGATGCATTGTTTTTTCAGAAGAAGCGATGCCATGGAGCTGCTGCCAAATGGAAAATTACATTGAAATAATTAATGGAGCTCACGACGAAAGAGGAAATAGGACAATTTATGAAAATGACTTCTTTACAGACATAGCTATGATAGAAACCAGACCCGTCCAGTAGCACAGTGCTCTTCTCGCTTCTCTGGCCTCAGCAAAGGCTAAACTCAATATGATGACCTCGCTAAAACCCCAGACTTTGTTCAGCTAGAAACCATATGGCCTCAATGTTGTGCAGTGCGCAAGGATCACACAGATGGAGATGTGGCGAGAGGAGACCTGGCATGCAAGGCCCAAACTTGGTGTGGGGAAAGCTGAGTGTGTAGTGGGTGGTGGATATTTACCCCCTTAGTTAAAGAGCATTCCTTCTTTCTGCACAGAGCAACTCAGGAAGAACCCATCTGTCTATCAGAAACAGCTGCTACATGAGTGCAGCACGCCAGACATCTGCTTGGGGACTTGCACGGGAATATACAATGAAATTAATACATTAAGGTTTTGATTCATACACAGGAAGTGAATAAAGTTTATATGTATATTATACTATATACTTCTCGGTTCTCAGAGAACTTATCTCTATTTTTGTAATGTTTGGATTTCTTCTTTTTTAGACAGTAATGGATGAATAAAAATATTTTCCCAGAAGTTTTCATACAGTCCTCCCCTTAACATTACAAGCAGGGCAAAATTTTCCAGTGCTTTGGTTTATGATAAACTATATATAGCAACAACAAGTGGTGTTGCTGTGAAACTAAAATGGTGAACGCTGTAAATGTTGCAGAAAGCTGGTAAAAGTCTCCATGCTGGCACTGGCACAGCCTCCTCAAAATATTGAGCTCAGAGTGCATCATGTTCTGAAAATCCTGTCAGCAATGACGCAGTGGAGCATGAATGTAGGTATGAATGAATGTAGGTAAACTTCTAGTGAGAAGTTTACCTACATTCATCACCGACATGAATGCCATGGTAATTTGGAGCTTCCATGCAGTACACAGTCAGAGACAGATATAAATATTTTTTTAGCCTGCAATGTGGACAGAATTTAATTGTGCTCTATTTCTATAGCTGTATATAATCAGTTTAAATAACATGTTTCCTGACTCATAAATGCTCCTGTCGCTCTGTTTTCTTCCTTATAGATCCTAGTTTACCCACCGATGTCATTCCTACCTCCGATTTGGATATATCTTCATCCTCCCTCCCTGATCCCTTCCTTCCCGATGCCTCTGACAGCCCACTGCCAGGAGGAGAAACGACTACGTCCAGCGCTGGTTCTCCTCGCTTCCTCGGTCACGGCCTCAATGAAAACCTCATACCTATCTACTGCTCTATCCTGGCTGCCATGGTGGTGGGTCTTGCCGCTTATCTCATCTTTAGGAGGTCAGTTTGTGAAGAGAAATAATTAAAAGCAACTCTATGGTCAAGGATATTGGCTCATTTGGGTTTTACAACTTGTTCAAAAATATTGCCTGGTGTAGAATGAGTGAACAATGATGGTGGTCTGGATGTTGCTTGGAGCGACATCTGCCCCAGGCAACATCTGGTTGAAAAGTGGTAGTAAGGTGGCTGGTCGAATATTAATTCCAGTTGTGGTTGAAGAGGCTTTAAGCCATTTGTGCTAAAACACACCATAACAAAAAAACCCAAACTCAGCTCTCAGAGAGCTCTCGCTCCCTTACTGTCTCTCTTTCGCTCTCGCTCTCTCACACACACACACGCGTGCACACACACACACACACGTTAGTGAGGACGTGCAACCACACATGCAAGCACTCAGACAGACAGATACAAACCCAGGCTATAACACATTTGAAGCAAGTAAACAAGCTCATTAAGGGCATTGATTGTTTGAAAAGTGCCGACCAGAGGAAATTTGAGTGCCAGATTTATCAGCACAGTCACGCACACATCTGGTTAATAACCTCATGTACTTGTTGACATGCATAGACAGACTGTAAATTACATGAATTTCTTTAACACCCAGTATTTTATAAGAAGAGGTGTTTACTATACGGTACCACTAAATACCTCATGAATATTTAAATTACTGATTCACATCACTTTATCTTCTACAAGAAGAACACTTGGTTGTATTTCTTTTTTATAGTATTTTGTATATTTATTTTATTTAGTGTTTCTTTTTCTTGTAGTTGTATTCATAGCACTAATTATAATTCTGCTTTCTAAGATTTTAGTACAAAATATAACTATGCAGTTTACAGCGATAATGATGACAGATTAACTGTTAAAGCCCATAGCATTTTCTGAAGAAATACAAGTGAAAGTTACTCCATTCTAGCAGCTATATCATCTATTTGTTTAATTAAACAATTCTGTCAAACACAAACTACTCATCTTAAGACTTGTTGTTTTACAAGGACATAAATTACTAATTTAAAGCACAAATTTCATAAACAGTTTACATCAACTGTCACCATTGGAGCTCACTTCAAATTGTGGCATGCCTCTTTAAAATACAGTAACTCAAAACTGCAGAAAATAAAATTAATTGTTGAATTTGAAAGTGGAAGCGACAGCTGTGAATGGATTTCTATAAGGTGTTAGAAGCTGTAGCTAGTTAGCTAACTAATGCTTTGCAATGAACTGATTTAAAATGCTGTCTCCATCTGGACTTTATAATGTCGATCACACTAAATGTTTGTGTAATTCACAAATAAGAAACAGAAATAGATGGAAATGGAAATATTCTTTTTGCATAGGACTGTGGAGCTAGTTAGTCCATTAATTCTGAGGATGATGTAAAATATGAAATATAGTTTACTAATTTGTCATTTTAGGTTTTTGAATTAGAATGATCTTAAATACTAAATGTGTTTAGCTAATATATCCAGTAAAGTGTGCAGAGCAGCTGGGATCTTAGGGTGATATTTTTAGGGAGTTAGCGTTGTCGTAGTTCTTTCAGCATAATAAGTAATGTTGTTGCAACTTTCATCATTGCAACTGACCAATCCTGCTAATGAGATGGTAGCGGGAGAAGTTTGAATGCAGTGCTTTCTGGGAGAAAAGGCTTCCAGACAGAAACACTTTAAGGCAGGAAGGCTTGTAGGTTGTAATGGATCCGGTGGGTAAAACGTGTTTCATCATTTGCACTGAAGATTGTTAAATATGATGTTTTAGGAACAACACCAACGTTGGGACATCAGATCCCACACTGTAGATAGAGACTTGAAAGGGCCATTTGCAATGTAACACAATGTAGGTAGCTGATAATGTGGTGATAAGCCACCCTCTTAACCTCTTATTGACTTCTGTTTATCTATTACAGAAGATAAGAACATAATTTTGTTCATTCGATAGTTTTGTTTTTGTGTTTCTGGTTTTAGAAATGCTTAAAAAAAAGCCAAAGAAAAGTAATACTTTAGTGAGCGACCATCTTTGAACAGAGGCGGTGGTTTACGACACCAACTGTCTGCCATCTATAATCCAGTTTTGAGTTCCCTCCCCAAACGGCTTAACGCCCACTCACATCCTGGGCCATCTGACCTCAGGAATTCACATGATAAGGTGGGGCCAGGTTTCACAATGAGCTCACCCGAAACTCTGGCTGATTGGGACCCACACCCAGTTTCACACCTTGGCTCAGGTGATTAGAGGATCATCAGGGGGTCCTTTTGTTCCTCTGTGGGGGGAAACTCCCACTAGGTTTAAATCTGGGACTCCCCACCATTTGACCTTAGAACTGAAGAAGCTTCTCGGATGAGAGCTGAAACGTCTTCAAGTAACTTAAAGACGTCCAGACGCTTTTCTTTGCAAACTCCTTTGGCTTTAATTAAAGAAGATTTGTTTTAGTTTAAAACCATGACTGTATCTTTATCACACTGGATCTTATCTGATGTGCTACTTTTCCACAGGTGGAATAGCTGCAAACAGAACAAACAGGCAGCTAATAACCGTGGAGCTACAAACAACCAGATGGTGACGCCGGAAGGAGAGAAGTTGCACAGTGACAGCGGGATCTCAGTGGACAGTCAGAGTCTGCAGGAGCAGCAGCAGCAGCAGCAACAGCAGCAGGCCCAGGCTGAAGTCCAGCCTCAGCCTTCGCACTCTCATACACAGGAACAGATAGGTAAGCTCAAACCCTAATCCCAGCTTTTCAGTCTTTCTGTGTGATAAAGGGGTATTTAAGTATCCAAAATGCTTCATCTTTCATCTTTCTGTCCTCTCTTGCTTATTGCAAATCAATTTCCCAGTTCCATGAAAGCATTAAGTGGAAATTGCGTGACCATGTTCTAATAAAATGATAAGCCTGATGGGAGCTAAGGTGCTTCACTCCATGAAAACCTGGCCTCTCATCACAGAAACTTAGACTCATCCCAGACTGAATACATTTTTTCCTTCACGTGGTATTACTTTCGGTGCCAAGGAAAGTCTGCCTCGATTAAATCAAGATATTCTACTGAGATTTTATCAATGTGTGTAGTGGTGTTTTTTGAGCATTGTGCAAGCTTTTCTCTCAGAGGGAAGACACATTTCTGCGGGATTGAGATCAAAAGCAGTATATCACCTAACAGCAGGACTAAAATCTACATTTAGCTGCCAAAGGCAGGTAGGTTAGGCCAAGTCTTACAGGTACTCACGATGCATTAGACTCAAGGAATGCACAGACTACGGCTCTGTAGGAAACCTGCCGTCAAAACAAGGTGAAAAATTTCAGTGTTGACAGAATTTTGACACAGATTTCATCTCAGTCAGTACATTGGAGGAATGTATAGACTGGGTATGTAACTGTATATGCATGATCTGTATTTGCCTTTACCACTACTCCTCCATATATTTGTCTCTGGGGACTTGGGAAGTGTTTCTGGTGTAGGTCTTTAGGACAGATTGTGCAATGCAGACATGAAAGCCAGACAACATCTAAAAGGTTTGTTTGGAAGATGAACTCAATAAATGATGTCTGGCTTAGAACCAACATTATGCACTTTACTAATCTATTATAAAGCAATTTACCATGTCCTTAATTTACTTCTTGTAATGCAGTGCATTAAGATGGAGAAACGCAGAGATGAACTTTTTTTTTGTGTGTGTGTTTTTGTTTGTCTGAGATATCTGCCATTACTGTTAATATAGATATATTAAGATAACTCCGAGTATTTAATTTCTAGTGCTTTGCCATTTTCGTCTGCAAGCCAGAATTTCTGTGCTTCCTACTAAAGGCATAAATATTGTTAAAAAGTCTTGTTTTTTTTTTTAAATAAAGAGCTGTGACATTTTCAAAATTAGCTGGGAACTTTAGATTGTAGGGAACGTTACTGGATCAGGAGAAATCTGTGCATTTTGGGGACTAACTTGCAGATTTATATATGTTAAAGCAGCATGAATGTGTATGTTGAAATGTGTTTTTGATTGTTGGGAACAGCAGTACTTTTTAGCAAATTCATTATCAAGCTTTGCATGTAAAGACAATGTTTTACAGGATCAATATGTTAGAGGGATTTGATCACAATAGCCACCCCCCAAAAATGCTGGTATCATCCCTTAACCAGTACAAGAAATATAAATACATTGAATTATTACTATATTTGAGCCCAGTTATCTCAAATTATACCAGTCTTTTATGACCATCTAATTCTCCTTTTAAATCAATATAAGATCAGGTGATTTCATTCACTGCATAGCGCTGAATATATAAACGCGATGAACGAGGCTCGGTGAGAATTGTCACTGAATGTCTGGAAAAAAAGAGCCTTGGAGGATAAAAGTAAGTGCTCCAGGAATGTGAAGTGGCTTCTGCACAACACTGAGCCACCCATCGTCCTTCAATTCTCAAATAGCACTTACAAAATGAAACTAGCTTTTTTATTTGATTTATACATATAAGACTGAGTTTTTTCCTCTACTGAAGAGGTCTTAAGTTCGCTCGTGATCTTGTTTTCAGTTGTTCTCACTTGTCCTGTTCTTTCTCAGGGTTTTATTTTTCCCTTCCAAAGCACATTGTGTAAAGATTAAGAAATTGTTATAATAAGGATAATAGTATGCGAAGACAAACAACTGACAAATCCTTGCTTCTACAATCCGCACCACTGTGTCTGGTCTAGGATCCCCATTACATTCTAATGAGGCCTGGAAAAAGCTCATTTTGTTCTTGTGTTTTGTTTGAGTACCTCTTTTCATTCTTCCACTCAACAAATGTGAAGCCCGCTGTATGTCGAAGAAAAGAAAGGAATTTCTTTTGGAGGCAAAGTTTGGCATTGGTTCATTGAGAGGATGACTGCCTGCTTAACACTGTCACCTCTTTAACGGACTGGCTCATTAGCAGGTGTTACGAGATGGGATCCAGGCCTGGGCTCCGAATCTGATGTAGTATCAGTGTTTAGCACGTGCTAATTGGCATTACCACCGTCTGTCGGTGCGGAAGCCATTAAAAAGGCAGCAAATGTGCTCGTGCAGGGGGTTGTGTGCTCTTACACAACCAACTGGGACTGTAAAAAAAAGCAAAGGGGTGAGAATATGCGCCATAAATCCATGATAATCGCAGGGGGTTTCCTGTTTCCACTGAACCATATTTAACTGGTAGCTAAAGTAATGGGAACGGCTTCAGTCAAAACAAGTCAAAGAGGCTTTTAAAACCAGAAACCGAGCACTGAAAATGTCCCCTCGCTTTGACTGACACACTCAATGAGGGTATTCCCTGCATGATTCACTGGTGAGGGGTGAGACCTCCAAGATGAAGGGTCCTCAGCCTCATTTCTGTCTGCTCATCTGAATTGAAAAGAACCGTCTCATCTGTGCAGCGCCCCTCCCTGAACTCTCCCTCGCTTACTGCCTGCTTCCCCCTATGAATTGTGCAGATTGTATGTGTTTAAAATTTAAACGAGACCTCGTTGCCCAACAAACTGAGTCAAAGCAGGTGTCAGTCAAATTTTTTTTAAAGGATTGTCAGAGTCATTGGAAAAAACAAAAGACCTGATGATGAAAGGGTAGAAATTTGACGTTAGAGCTTCAAAACTGACCTAAAATAACCCTGTAGCAAATGTACAGTCCCAGATTTATGCTGCTTAATCTTCCTATGAAAGCCACTGACAGAAGGTTTGCTGAAAACGCAGAGGGACGACAGTCTTTATTGCATCACTACAGTCCACCTCCATCATTGGGTTTACATGTGGGATTGCGTTTGATTGCTCACGGTACCTGCAGAGTCTCAGCGGTACGTTCTTTACTCTGTAACATTATACAGCTGAAAGTTACAGTAATAATGCAGCTGAGTCATGTTACAAATCACTAATGCAATTTCTGCAGAACAAGAGGGATGACTCATAACTGGTTGTCATCCTCCCACATTAGCAAATTTGCAAAAACTTCTCTGGGTGGAAGTATTCTCACTGCTGTTGTTATTTGAATAATGAGCATAGAAGTAGGCAGCAGACACCCCGCGTGAAATAAGTATGTATTCGGTGCACAGTAGAGCTGCAATGAGTCGACTAACTGATTCAATTATTCTAAACTACTTTAATAATTGGTTAAGTGGTTTGATTACCCTGAAGATGTTGGTTTAACAAATCAACACACTTGATGGTATCAACAAAGATTTAGGCAGTTTTTTCCCCCAAAGCCAGAGTCTTATTATTTCATCTGTTTTTGTCAAATCCACAATCAAGTTCACAACTAAACTAAATATTCACCCTCTAGTGTCCTGATTAATATTCAGCTTCCCTTTATCACCAGGATGTAGAAGCAAATTTCTGAAGTGCTGGGAACCTGGTGACTAGTTTTTTGAATTAGCCTCTGGGGACAACCACCAGCTGGGGCTTCCAGTATAGAGAACAGGCATCTGGTGCAAGACTTGCTGCTCTGTAAACCAGTGATTCTTTACAAAGTCAGATACATTTTAAAAAAAAAAGCTATAAAGATCTAAATTATGATCAGAGCTTAAGGTTCAAGGTTGTATTTTGGCAAATGAGTTCACTCTATTGCTCCCACCATGGGCTGTTGTTGGCATTGAAGCAAAGCATCAAACTTGATTGGTAAGTAGAACTCTAAAAATGCACAATTGGGTACAAATATCTTGCCCCATGACACAAGTGCATAAGCAGATATTTGATAAAAAAAAAGATGACAAATAAAAATACAAAAAAGAGGGACCAGGCAAATTTAGCAAATAGGTTTATAATTTAGGAAGAAAAGACTGTGTTCATGCAGGGTTTAGTTAATCAAGTAAACACAAAAATATGTAGTATCCTTTCAAGTGCCCTAAAAAATGAAAATGGATTTAAATGGAATAAAATGAGTTCTGAAATGAATATAAGTAGTGCTATTTGATTGTAAACTATCAAAAGAAAAACATATATATATGTGAACATAGTAAAACACTGACTCTTTAACTTTTCCTTTGAGTTCTTGTGACAATCATGAAACCACAAATCACAATCACAATTGGCAAATTTCAAAGCTTAACAGTGGCTTTGGATCCAATCAGGATTCCCTGAATGTTCTGATTGGAAAAAAAAAAAGAGTCAGTAACAAGGCTTCGCTCTGATGGGGAGTTCACGTTTCAGAGTAGACCTGATTGAACTGGTTCAGTGAAAGACAGCTTGTATTGATTCTCGGAATGAGGTCGGACTTTATAAAACAGCCATGTGGCTATTATTATCAATGCTGCCTCTGAAATGAGGTGCATTGCCAGTTCAGAAACAGTTGGACTGAAGCAGAAGTGCAGGTGCAAGCCGCTGTATGTCTGTGTGCATGAACTTGTGCGTGATACAGATGGCTGGGCACTGGCCAGTGTCAGAGTCTTTCTGCTCTGTGTCACTGAGGATGCCTGTAGAGTGTCTGTTTAAGCAGAAGGAAGAGACGAGTGCTTTGGACTGCCGCTGGACATAATCAGAGTAGATGGAGAAAGGAAGCAGAAAAACTGGATGTAGCGATCTTAGTGCTCTTAGTGCAGTAGGATGTTTGGAAAAGGATTTTGTAGGAGGAGAGTGACACTATAGGTAGTCAATTCTTCAAACTTTGTTGTACTGTAGTTCACTTTCACAAGGATGCATTGATAAGACACAGACTTTGGGGTCCTCTCAGAATTATGTCTTCATTCCCAAGGTGTTTCCATGGTTTCCCTCAATCAGCTTTGTTTCCCATCCTCATGGAGCTAATGATCCAGTTTAACAAGCTTGAATGAGTGGATGACACCATAGGGCCCTCTACAGGGTAGAGTGTGATTATCCAGAGTTTTAGAGGTTTTACATGACTTATAGTAAGTAGTTTATTTTTTGGTGAATGGATAGCTTTAACATTTGGGCGATGTAACTAGAAGCATTTCCTCGTGATTAAGAAACTTTTTGAAGAAGATAGAACAAGGATCTTTTCAGTGCGAGACACAAGAAACAGTGTTGGTATGAGTGAAATTTCAAGTTAATAAAAGAGGAGCTCTACAACTAAAAAAACCTCCACCAGTATCTTCTTTTCACAGCCTGACATATATCTTATCTTTTTCTGCAGTGGTTAGGGTGGATGGGGGTCCCCAGCCTGACTCGCCTCCCCCTGAAGTCTGAGGAGACGGAGGCCCAAGACAAGGAGAAGACAGTGGGGACTTAAACAGTGGACCAAAAGGAAGACAGGCGGCCACAGAATGTAAAAACCGACTCTGATTTATATCTGAAGCTGCCACAGAGCGACATTTCGACTGATAAGGACCTCCCAGCACCTTTGGGCCACACGCTGACTCTTCCTCCATGCACATACAGTGTGCCTGGACACTCTTTGGCAATATCAACCAAAATCTGAACCTGTGTTACACAGATAGGTAGATATTTGCCAGTGCATCTTGTATTACCTGACTATTCCAGTATGACATGACATAATTCTCACTAGCTGCCAGTTTAGAACCTCGTATCCATCTCAAAGCTTTTCATTTACCTTTAAATTTTATGATCACTTGCAATGAAACATCTATGCCTGATAGGTAAATAGGTAGAAAGACACTTCATTATATTCCCTCTTTTTTCACGAGCATCGAAGAGACAAAGGGAGCTTGTCCGTCTCACATCTTGCTCTGTGGCGTCCCACTCTTGGATAATCCTCTGCCTCTCTCCACGAGATTCACTCTATTAGACCCCCACTGTCATCAGCGATACGAAAAGCAACAGGGGAGCCGTGAGTCACTCCCAACTTCTTCTGAAATTTCTTTCTCTTGTATCATTTAACCACAAATGCGTTTCATGTCATGTTGTCTTATAAAAAGTCTGCGTCATTGTTTGAGATTGGCTACACCGACTGATGCGAGTGACTCATATTTGGAAAAAGAGGTTAACTGTTTGGGGTTTTTTTTGCCTCAGTGAGATGCTTCTTCCTGACTTTCTCTCACAAACTAACCTCCGTTACGCCACCTAAAAAGGATTGTGTGTCGGTAATTTCACGCTTTTAATTCAACATAACCAAATGTATATCTTCTGTTTATGGTAATTTTGTGGCTTGAGCTACATGGCTGATTGAGCGGTGGTCCTCCACACTCCTCCGTGGAGCCTGGATGTGCAACATGAAGGGGGACGTCTCGGCATTGTGGAGCTCTGCTGACTCATTGCAATGAGTTAACTTGCCTGATGGGAAGGGGAAGCCGTCTAATGAGCAACAAACTACGTCATCAGTGCTCATTAAACTGATGTTTAAATGAATCTGGGACACAAAATCAGCAACAAGGAATCCCATCTATAACAATTTACGCTTACTGAGTGGAAAATTGGGACAACCCTCAGAGGCACACTTTCATTTCATAATCTGCACAAGCAACTACATCTTCACTTTCTCACTCTTGCAGTCTTTCATGCAGCTTTGTCTGAGTCTGATAAACAGTGTGGAGGTGCTAATGCTTTGCCGCTGGCACTCACATCAACACGGGACCCATTAGAGAGACATCCTGACAGGCAGGTAGTAATTACCTCAGGGTTTCAGCTTCATTTACCCTCCGCTCCACTCTCATTGGGATTAATGCCGTGGACAACAGAGGGGTGACTACGCCCTTGCTGAAGCCTCAACGCCACATTACAAATCCTTTATCCCACTCTGAGGCTGCTGACATTTACTACATTGGCTGGTGATATAAAAGCACTTAGTCCAGGCTCACATCTAAAGCTGGGTGACACCTTTTATCATGGAGGACCACTTTTATGCTGCCCCCCTCCTGTTGCCTAACGTAGCTGTAAAAGCAATTGACATAGATACCTTGCAAAAGATTGCAGCTGAGCTCACCGGCATTGCTTTAGCATTCATTCCTTCAGGGGCACGCATCTTCTCAGGGTCCCTCTTAATGTGGTGTGGATAAAATGATAAAGAGATCTTCAGAAAATTAGTGTGAATCATCTGTAAGTTGTGTAATAGACCTGCTAAGTAGACAAGTAAAGTAGCTAGAAAGACACGGGTTGATATAGATTCAGGATCTAGAAACAGAATCATTTAAAAGAATAGTTTGATTGCTTTTTTCATGAATATTTTGATGAGAAGATTGTTGCTAATGTCAGATCTGAACATTCAATATGATGCTCTCTGAGGCCGGTTAGCTTAGCTTAGAATGAATACTGTAAAACGGGGGAAATGGTTGGCTCTGGCCAAAGGTACAAAATTCACCTACCTGTACCAAGTTTCCTAATAAACACATCACTTCTCCTAGCTTCATACGAAACCTCACATGTAAGAGATGACACATGGCTTTTAAACGGGGATTATTTGTAATACCATTATCTATGGACAAGCGGATGTGTTTACTTGTTAGCAGAACTTGTCGAATTTAATGACCACCAGATAGGAAATGTCACACAGTGAGAAGAAGACAGAGAAAGTGAGTCATTATATCCCGCATGCATCAATCACCTGGTCACCAACAGCTCAAGACAATTAAACTTTCTCTTCACTTGTGATTCATGAATCACTGCAGCATAATGAATGGAAGCAAATAAAACTCTGCTGTCCTTTGCTCACACCTCCTCAGCTGATGCGGTGCGGACATGTGACCACACACACATACAGACAGTGTATGATTCACTCTATTGTAAGAGTCGGTATGAGTCATCCCGATCCTAGCTCTGGCAGTGACATTAAAGCAGAGTCTGCTACAGTATGAGCGACCAGAGTGTTGACTTAACAGGAAAGTAAAAAAAACCCCTACTCCACGACTGCATCCCCCTGAGGCCCAATCAGCCCTCCAGCAGTGAACTCATATACCCTGAACTGACTTATTCCGTGTTACTCTAACAGCTTGTAAAGTGAGACACACTGTAGGAATCTACAACCTGAATATAAACAGAAATATATGCAAGACCAATTCAAGGATAAGGTTTGAGTAGCCCTAAGTTTTTTGTTGTAAATTGATTTTTCTTTTTTTGTCTTTACATTTTCCCGTTTGTTTGTATGAATGAACAATATTACACTTTTGGAATCCGTATTTTTTCTAACTGATGTTATTTTGTAGCACTTATTAGACATAATATGAATGCACTCAAAGAGTGTACCACAGTTCAAGTGCCTGTGTACAGTGTCCAGTATCTTTGAGTTCAGATGTATGGCTAGTTTTCTTTTGCAGTTTTTCCACTTATTTTGTGTTTTTTGTGTATTTTTAAAAATATTTTCAGAGCTAATGAAGGTTTCTAGCAAATCGAAGTCAGCACTATAGATGAACCTTGGAGACGCAAGCAAACTGTATAAACTTGGCACCAGTATAAAGAGACTTACAGTACAAATAGGTTGCCAGTGAACACATACTATATGTTAACATGCTATAAATACTGGCGACTAACAGGGTCATGTAGCATTGCATAAACATGCCACCCAGGACTTCTACTCTTAAGCTCACACATACTATTTGTCAATAGAAATCAGCACTACGGTACTGATTTTTTTGCATGTACAGTAAGTTTGATCACATACCTCCATCACAGAGGCAACAAGATATGTAATCTACAGTAACATGAAGTCTATGGGGAGGTTCACTGTGATACTCTGTGATATTATTACTTGACACAGATAGATCAGGACCTGGTCCCAGTAAAGCTGAATGTCATCTGCAGTAACCTACTAATGTAAAATGCATTATGTAAATGTGAATTTCTTAGCGTTGATACAAGACAGAAAAATACCCTAGAAAATGTATAAAAACAAAAATATGTGCAAGTGTAATGGACATCCATATTAAAATAAACAGATGTCATTGCATTATTTGTCTACTCTGCCTTTGTAGCTACACTGAGATTGATGATATTCACACGAATTGATAAATACGGTGTTAATATTATTGGTTAAAGGAAGAGCTTGAGATCTTGGCAAACCTGCTTGCTAAAAAGCGATCTGTTTTGCAAATATGAAACCTGTGCCAGCTGTTGATTAGCTTAGAGTAGCTCAAAGAATACAAGGAAGAAAACTAATAAAGCTTCAGTGTTTAAGCATTAAGATGAACAATTGCCACATTTAATTTCAATGTAATAACTTTTTGTCATCACTTTAAAAACATGAAAAATTATGCAACAGTTGTAGATGGGTGAAAGTATAGAGTTAATAATCCGGTTTGGCATATATTATTGCCTGCTTGCAAATGCTTTTATTGTCTGGTAGAACGCTACGTCTTAATAGTTTATGAATTGCAGATCATTTCAGGCTCGGAGATATTTTTAGGCTGTTTTCGTTGTACATTTCCATTTCCAGTGACGTTTGAATCGGTAGACTTTGAGGTCCACCCCCCAAAAACACTGCAGCTTGCAGGTTTTTAATAAACTTGAAGCAGCTCATTAAGGATTTATGCTAATGAATCCACTCTCTGAAATCATCCTTCAGTTTAAGTTTCATAATTGACTGCATGACATGTACATGATTTACTTTAATATCCTGAAATGATTTCCTCTTTCCTTTGCCCATTTAAAGCATTTTTTTATGCATGGCTTGTATTTTCTTGGTTTCATATCAAAATCCGTGAAAACCAGGAGTACGTGGAATAGCAGTGTAGTGGTTAGCACTGTTCCTTGATGGCAAGAAGGTTTTGAGCTGGAAGCTCAATGCTAGGTTGGGGTACTTCTGTGTGAAGTTTAGATGTGTCTATGTGGGTTTCCATCCCCCTACAGTCCAAACTTGCTGGTTAGATTAATAAAGGGTTAAAAAAAAATCACTTAAACTGCATATTATAATGTGCTGCATGAATGTATGTGATTTGTAGCCCAAGGGACTTATTGAGCTAAGTAAGACTAGAAGAGCAGTACAGTATAAATGTTCGTATATTTTCAGTCCATACAACATCATGCTGTAATTGATTAAATTTAGAAGCACTCGTAGACTGATTTGTTAGCTGCAGACACAGCCAGGCCAGCTACTGTATACTTGTGGTCAGCATGAGGAGAAAACACAATTGTGGTCAGAAGTTTACAAACAGTCATCATGGGCATGACCGTCATGGTAATTTGGGGCTTTTAATGATTTCTTTGAACTGTTCTTTGTCAGAGGGTAATGATTTTAGAGGAGACATATTTAATTTAAAATCCAATAAGAACCGGATGCACAATCTCTAATTCACAAGGGGGTCAAAAGTTTGCTGGCATGAAAAGAGTACTCAGGACCAATGGGTCCAAAGAACTCAGTGCAGAAGGAGAATTGTAGATTTACATAAGCTGGGAAGGCTTTTTAAACAACTGAAGATTCCAATTTCATTCCTTCAAACAATGTTAAGTACAAAGTATTTGCATGTGTCTTTGCAAGTATTTGCTAAAGCAGGGGTAGGCAACTCCAGGCCTCGAGTGCCGGTGTCCTGGAGGTTTTAGATGTGTCCATGATCCATCACAGCTGATTTAAAGGGCTAAATGACTCCTCAGCATTTCCTGAAGTTCTCCAGAGGCCTGGTAATGAACTAATCATTTGATTCAGGTGTGTTAACCCAGGGTGCGATCTAAAACCTGCAGGACACCGGCACTCGAGGCCTGGAGTTGCCTACCCCTGTGCTAAAGCCTGGAAGAAGACCCAACTGTCATGCTCAGATGGGAGGAAATAAGTTAGGATGTTCTGGACCAAGCCAGGAGCCACGGAGACTCAAAGCTCTCGTGAACTGGAAACTGCTGGAGCACCAGCATCACTGTCCACAGTGAAGCCAGTTTTACATTGCTTTGGGCCAAGAGGGAAGAGAGAAGCCCCACCTCCAAAATCGACACCTTTAATGCAGCTGCCCATATGGACAGGCCAAGTGCCATCTGGAGAAATCATCTATGGTCAGACGACACAAAGATTGAACTGTCTGGGCAGAATGACAAGAGGTCTGTTTTGAGGAATAAAGGGGAAGCTTTCAAACCTACAGTATGAATATTTTACCACCATGACAAACATGGTGATGGTAGCATCTTGCTTTGTGACTGTTTTGGTGTCATTGATTCTCGTACTTTGCACAAAGTGGAAAGAATAATGAAGGAGGACTCAAATCAACTGCCAGGTGGCTGAAGCTCCAGCAGGACAGTGATCCCAAACAAATATCAAAACATGTAGTTTCTGGAAGGACCTTCCCAATAAAAGTTTAAAGAAATCATTAAAAGCCCCAAATTACCAAAAATATATATATAAAAAGCAATTTTATCCCTTTTCCCACAGTGTTTTTCAAAAGATCCAAGTTGATGAGTATATACAAACTTCTGACAACATCTGTATTTCTTCTTCAGGCTAAGCTAAGCTAATGGGCAGCTTGATTAATTCCATTTTTACAAACATGACAATGATGCTGATCTTGGTGGGGTAATTTAAAGATTTCAATCAATTTCTTTCAGCAGTTGAAAGTAGGCTGGATACATGTATAACACATAATCTAAAGACTCAGCAAGCTTTTTGTCATTGGGAAAACCATAAAAGATTATTTAAAATATTTCCAAAACGGAACACACAGGTGTCATAATCTCACAGAGCTATCAACATTTTAACATTTCCCACCCTCCTAGTTTTGATGATAGGCAGTTTTTGTTGGTTTTTTTCCCCCCGTTTCAAAAACACCCAAAAGCATTGTGAAAATGACCTCAAGCAAATGAAAATAAAATGCTTAAGCCAGAAAGAATGGCGTGCTGGACTCACAGCCAAACCACAGTTTAAAACAAGACCATATGTGAAGGTCTACCGGACCCAGAGTGCGGTTCTCTACAGTCTTATCACCACTTAAACGTTTTGGATTCCAGATGGAATTTTTGTCCCTGCTACGTGTCAGAGACTAATCCTCAGCGATAAATCCTTCACCAACAACGAAATGACATAATAGCAAGAAAATGATCAAGAACGGTACTAACGTGTGTTCTGGTTCAATTTTTGTGAAATAGCACAACAGTTAAAAAAAAAATGAACTAAAGGAATACAACAGGAAAGTGATGAAATGTTTTTGTACAGCTCCCCCCTTCACTAGTTTCTACTGAATGCAACAAAGCAGAGCAAGATGGGGTTGACAGATAAATTTTAATTTGATCAGCAGGGAACATTTACATGGAAACACTAATCAACAGAAGTTTTTCCTCCTATCAAGATTAATCAGGACTCCAACTCAGCTGAAATGACAAAAAAGCCCATAAAGAGATGAAATGAAAGAGATACGCCAACTTGAAGCAAATGTGCGAACATGCTCGAGGCGATACAACTGAAACTTGTCTGTGTGACTAATTTAAAAAAGAAACAAGCACCTACAAGAAGAATGTCTCAGCTTGGCTCTCGTTTGTTGATGAATGCTTTATTTGTAAATTCAAATCAGCAGGTTATAGCTTTATTCATTCACATAGACACTTATTTATACGCTTAGATAAATTCATCAGATTTTTGCTAACAGGGCTTACACACTCCATCAGCACTTAATGGGCTAAAATGTGTATGGTGATTAGTCATATCTGATGGATTCACGGCACAAAAACAGATGAGAAAGAAAAAATTATTTTATTCTCAAAGAAACCAAAAGAAATATATTAATATAGTTATTTTAAATATCATGTGTTAAAAATAGAAAAGTCCAGTCATAAGGAACATATATAAAACAGATCTTTGTCATTATCTAAAAGATTTAATGGCAAAAATTTAATGTGGGCATTTCAATAAATATGCAGGAAATTTCTTAATAAAGCCAAAAGACATGAGACTTTCTTAACGTCTGAAAATGTGGTTGTCTGAAACTTCGGGGAATTTCAGCCAAACCCTGATATTATGAGCCAGTCGCACTATTGGACTGACATGAGTGCAAAGTTGAGGTTCACTGTACTTTCACATGTGCTGCAGCAGGCAAGCATAAAAAGAACCAGTCACACCGATCATGTCAATACTTGGAATTAGGCGCTAAATAAATCCATCCTTTTGTGAGACTGTGAGTGTGTTTTGTAGAAGAAGAACCTGTAGCACAAAAAAGCTTTTGGGCCAACATCAAACTTGTAAAGAGAACTTAATGAGATTTGACTGATGATTCGACTCATGAGGTGTTTAATGTTGAGGTGACCACTGAAATAAAAGTGCTATGACCCAGACTTGATTTTGTATTCTGTGTTATTGTTTTCCCTCCTCCCTGCCTGAGGAGTGGTGTTCATTTTGTTCTATGCTTTCAGTTATGTAAGCTCTATGTGGCAGATGACCATAGGTTGGTGACCAGAGGTGCCAGCTTTAAATTAGGACCTGATACGACTTGATTAGCTCTGTCTGTTTCCAGACTGCACACCAGCCTATGCATTGTAGTGTCGTTGAAGCTAGAAGAGCTAGATTACCATCTACTTACATGTTTAAAATGTAGTGCTGGTAGCTGTGAGGTTGTTTTAGCAACCTTCTCTAATGTTTATGTCTGGGAGTTTTTCTTTTTATCTCTATGGTGGAAGGTAAGATTTTTTTTCTATTGTTTTGGTCGTGCCCACTATGGCGTGCTCTATCCAAAATATCTGGCTTGGACTACAAATTTCACCATGGAGCTAGTCCTTAATGAACCTTCCAGATCTCTCAAGTCATCTGCATCCGGTCTTTTATCAGTTCCCAGAGTCAGAACCAGACACGGAGAAGCTGCATTCAGCTTTTATGCTCCTTATATCTGGAACAAACTCCCAGAAAGCCTCAGATCAGCTGAAACACTCAGTTTATTTAAATCCAGGTTGAAGACTCACCTATTCTCAGCTGCATTTAAATAAAGCACCAAATCCGCTTAAGCTTAAATTTCAAAACTTACATTTTAACTACTGATTTTATCTACTGTTCTGATTTTATCTGTTTTGATTTTATATACTGTTTTGTTTGTTTGTCTGTTTCTTTGCTAGTTAGTTTGTTTGTTTGCTTGTTTTAATCAATTTTAAATCATGTTTTTTTATTTGGTTTTGTTTCTAATGTCTCTGTAAAGCACTTTGAATCACCTTGTTGTTGAATTGTGCTATATAAATAAACTTGCCTTGCCTTAATTGTGAGTAGGGGACAAGATGGCCATGTTTTTTGTTGCACTCTGGTTTATGTTAAAAAGGATGTGAGAAATGTCTTGGCATTATAAACCTTAAATTTACCACCTGGAAGTATTTCCAACATGGCTCCTGAGTGGTAAAATCTGCCTCTCACTTTGGACAGAGGACTGTGGTCTATACAGTGAGACACAGTCATGGCTGTGTTATGGATAAAGTGTCACTTAAAGAGGTTAACACATTTGATGAAATGATGAAAATGGATGGATGGATAACGACAGAGATTCAATTTTATTCCATTTCACCCTCAGTTCTTGTTTTTCCTTTCTCATTTGAAAATGGCTCAACACTAGTGGCAGCAATCGCCACATCCTCTGAGAGAGAAAAAACACAATTCAAGCCAAAATGTGGCTTTCATGTTTTTTTAAACATTGACTGCTACATGTCACACCTCTGACTCAGTTCCTCACTACAGCAGAGCAGGTTGGAGTGAAATCAAAATTCACCAAACACTGAAACACATCTGCTTGGAAACGTTTTGGACTGTTGCTTCAGTCGGTCAATCTACATCTGCAAACAATGTGAGCTGACATTATGAAGGAGGATATTTTTAGAGAGCAGTGTTTTTTTTTCACAAAGTGGAGAAAGGAGTAAATCTGTGAAAGTCTTCCAACAGGATCCCAGAGGTTGAACTCTGCACTCCTATGCTAAAACACCTGACAGATAAACATACAAGACATAAGAGTAAGCAAACAACATGCACGCATAGCTTCAGAGAAAAGGAAACACGGGGCCATTTTTACAAGATTTTTATGTTACGTTACTGTTTATGTTTCTGCTTTATCAGTGTTTTAATATATGTCTCCGTAGGGTGTGAAATCTATGTGGGAGAGCTGGCTTCAGGCTTGAATACCAGCTCTGCGTCATGTGTAGGGCACATAAGGAAACCATCCAGCCAAGCAACGGTTAACAAATAAACAAATCAATCCAACCCAGCCTCTCCCATTTGCTTGCATCCTACATAGAAATGAGCAGACCGCCCTGTTCCAACTCACTTAACTATAAAGACAGAAGAATTAAAAGAGAAAATGTTGGAAATGACTGACTTGGAGGTGGAAAATCGGGAATGAATAGACTTGATGACAACCAGCTGTAGGAGCGCCATCCTGTAACACCTCACTCTAGTGGATCCCAAAGTTAAACACTCCCCACTTTAGACCCTCAGCAGTCAGAATTATTCCAATTTATGGCATTGCACTTGTTGCTGTGGGGTTTCTAATGCATGTCATCTGGAAAGAAGAAAGATGAAATGAGAAAACGTTTTGCCTTTGTTCAGAAATTAAATGACTGTGTGCCTCGTACAGATCCTTAAACCAATTCCATATGTGTATGGACCCCTACTGTTTACACCTTTACAACAGAAAAAGTAAAGTTGTCCTCCTTTATTGATAGGTAATATCCAAATGAATGACTTCTTAAGTGATTATCTATGATGCTGCTCGCAGAGTTAACTTTATTTATGGAGGGACTAAGGAATCTAAAGTATGTCTCTTCTCATTTCTGATGCAGCAGCTCATTGGATTTTCACGCACGGATGCGGTTTGCTTATTTCCTGCTCTGCTACAAAGTAGCATGGACAACAAAGTTGACTAATGGAACGTTAGATCGAGACTCACTGGGATTCAGTTTGCCCACATCCGTAACTTGACTGTCACTTCATATCAAGATAGAGATGAATAATTTTAAGGCAGAGTTAGGTTTGATTTTTCTTCCCTAAGTTGAGCCTCCGAGTGAGAAAAATGAAAGTGTGTGACCACCATTGTAATGCGTGCACCTTCAACGCCTGGTGCAATTCATCTTGTCGGATATGGAAGAATACTTTGTTACACACAGTTAACTGGGCAGAAAGTGAGAAAGATATTGGGTGATTCTAGCAGCACAAAAAAAAAAAAAAAAAAAAAACAGGCCTCGGTGAACTGCAACAATTCAATATGTATCTGGAAATGCAACGAACTTGGTTACACACTTGTGAAGGAAACACAGGGCAGTGACGTGACTGAGAATAACAAAAGACAAAACAAATATCGCATCAAAGAAAATGTGTACGAATAATTTTACCAGCAAAAACTGTATCTTATGAAAGATTGCAATTAAATTTGGAGGCTATTTTTTACACATAGAAAAGTTTGAATGCACATTTCTAATCCGTTTCAAACTGTTTATCTAAGACATGCAGTTAGTGGGGATAGGTTAATTGGAAACTCTAAATTACCCATAGGTGTAATGTGAGTGCAGATGGTTGTCTGTGTGTTAGCCCTGCGACAGACTGGCGACCTGTCCAGGGTGTACCCTGCCTCTTGTTCTAAGACAGCTGGGATAGGCTCCACCCCCCCCCCTCCCCCCCGACCCTGAAAGAAGGGATAAGTGGCAGAGAATGGGTGGATCGATGTTTATCCACTACAATATTTGCTCTTCATATCTGATTAAATCAATGAAGCATGTTTCATATGTTTTTCAAGTTTTTTCTGGTTTAGTGCAAAAATTTTTTTTGCATGAAACACAATGTGCATGCTGCATTAATTGACATTCAAGGATGTTTTATTGCCATAACATCCTTGGCTTAAGTTTTTCACTTTGTGTACCTTTCATGCCCTCTGATGACTTTCATACAACCTGTTTCCCTTTCAAATGTATTACGTACATCATTAACTAATACATTAATTATGAAAGTAATACAATTATTATTATATTATTATTGTTGTACATTTATAGGAGACAGGTAAATAATAAAGGCAACCTCTCCTTTGAATGCTAACAAATTTTACATTTAAAGAATATATTTCAAACTTGTAATATATGTATGTAGCATATGTATGCTCATGCCTGTGTGTCCAGGGGTGGGCGTCCAGGTACCCACCGGCTCACTCCTTGGTGGCTGCTTGTCGGGGCCTGGAGCCTGGGGCTCGCTCGCTCCCCACACCCTCTAGCAGATCATTACATGAAGGAACCTTTTAAATACAAGCGCGCTCATGCTCACAGGTGTACACACGGGTGCTCACACACACAAACTACACCCTTTTTGGCTCCTACTTCAAAGCACACTGTGCGCTGTCGATCTTACGTGCTGCACAATAATGTTTGATATTTAGTATTTACTGTCGTGATGTTGTTTATTATGTTGCTCTTTTTTTTCTTCTGCTTGTTTTCTCTTTTTTCTTTCTCAACAGGTGATCCAGGTGATTGATATATGTATTTTTTGTCTGCTTATTTTGTTGTTTTTTGCCCTTTATCCCCGTCCCTCTTCCCCACTGTTTTTTTCCCTCTTTCTTTTCCAAATCCAAATCAAATCTGTCCCGTATTTAGCAACTGAAAATAAAATAAAATAAACAATAAAAGGTGAATCAAATAGACCAATACGGCAAGGCTGGGATGGTCCATTTGGTAAAGTAAATCCGTTGGGCATCTTTCTTCGCCTTTAGACAATAATTCTGATGGCAAAAGAGCCAAACAGGACAGGCAAAAAAAAAAAAGAAAAAAAAGAAAGAATGTATGCTCATATATTTCACAATGTATTTTTCCCAAGCACAGCGGGTGCCATTTGTGATCTAGTCAACACTTAGATCAGAAACTATTTATTATAACAGAAAAAAAGCTTCCTCAAACACTGAGGAAAATGTAAATAAAAAAGAGATGAAATGATTTGCAAACCTCATAAACCCATATTTTTCACAATAGAACATATATAACAGGAAATAACAATATAACATATCAAATGTTTAAACTGATGGCATGTTTACCACTGTAAAAAATTTTGTTGCATTTTGGTTTGATATACGATTCTAGCTGCTCTACACATGCGGCTCTGAATGGTTGCTTTCTATATTGTGGCTTTCCAGTTATGCATTTGCACTAATGCACCCTCATACCATCAGAGATGCATGCTGCGTGCTGATTTCAAGTCGGATGGCCCCTCTCCTCTTTAGTCCTGAGGACGGTGTGTGCATTTTATTCTATAAGGAATTTCAAAGTTTAGTGGAACAGTTTTCCACTTTGCCTTGGTCCATTTTAAACAATCTGTAGTCCAGAGGAGGCAGCAAGGTTTGTAGATTATATTCACTTTATAGCTTCCTCTTTACCTGATAGACCTTTAACCTGCATTTCTGGATGGCACGGTGAACTGTGTTCACAGACACATTTCTGGATGTATCTTTGAGCCCATGCAATGATTTCCGTTACAGAATCATTCCTATTTCTGTGTGTCGCCTGAAGCCCTGAATATCACGGGCATCCGGTATTGATTTTCAGCCTTTTCCCCTGTGCACAGTGATTTCTCCAGATTCTCTGCATCTTTTATTGTATTACGCAGTGTAGATGATGAGATATTCAAACATATAAAGATGAGCTATTCTTGGCAATTTTACAATGAAGAAAATTATTGTGGAATTGTTCCACATTGTGAAGACAGATTATTGAACTGTGGCTAAATTTGCTTCTGAGAACGTCTGCCTTTCTAAGATGCTCTTATTATACTACTGACCTTAGTCAGTAGCTGCAAAATTTTCCACTAGATGTTTCTCGAAGAACTTTTTTTCCCCAGCATTTTGTTTGCCTGTCCCGACTATGAGATGTGTTTGTGCCTTCTTTTAATTAAACAGTAAAATGCCTCGGTTAAAGCATTTAGTATTTTTCATTTTCTATTGTAAATCTGTGTTTAATTTGTGTTCTGTTGTAATTTACATTTTACACCTCATGCAGCTTTCTTAGAACTGGATTTGTCACTGATTATTTACCATGTTGTCTTCAGGGGCATGAAACACGTTATACCAAAGTCCTTCCTAGAAACAAATCCCTTGGCAACACCTTTGGGCTCTTATTTTGGTAACTATTTTAAAACATTATCTAAAATAACTAATTTAAATTTTACTTGGATATGATTTCTTTATTTTATTTTATCTTTCTACGTTTGCCAGTGCTACTTGAATCACCATTTTAATGAGTTATTTGGGGGTTTTTGTAATTCTATCAATATTTACGACACTGTGTTTATTTTCTCTCTCTAATGTTTCAGGATTCTGAGTTGGGTTGGGTTTCTTTGCCATTGCTGACTTGACTTGACAACAGATGCATCTGCACTAAAAGTCTTTTTCCTAAAAAGTATTTACCTTCACCAGAACATTACTGTACCACATGTTTATCTGGACACCCACAGGTGGCACACCCCGAAACGGAACATACTGTAAAACCACAACATTTATAAATATTTATGAAACTCTAAGTGCCTAGGGTAAAAATTGGACACGGTTTGTTTTTCCCACTGTTCTCTGATACCACGAAGTCCTAGACTGTGCTTGCATGGGACACCTGGTCTCATATTCTCTGGCTTAAATTCTAATAGCCAGCAGACGGAAAACGCAGACTGGGTTAATTTTTGTGACACACTTTCTCCTCACTTTGATTGCAAGACTAGAAGTGATTTTTCCACTCTAATCATCTTGGCTTTTCGTCCTTGACTCCGTGTATGACAAAAGGATAAACAGCTCATATATATATACAAACATGTATTTAAGCATTTCGTTGTACAAATGAAGTTTCTCTTCAACAAACAAACACTTCAATCGACCACACTGATGAGTAAACTTCCTCCGGGTACTGAGGCTGATCAGAGGCATTACAGCATCCTTTTGCCATTCTCAGTGATACCTAGAAAAAAGGGGTTGAGGTAAAGCGATCTTAGATCATTACACTGAGCTCTGCTTTACAGAACATTGTTGATATCCATTACATGCAGTGAAATGCTGCAAGCTGCACGTTTTGCTTTCAAAACTTCCCTCAACAAAACAAGCACTGACTACAGGACATGACATTGAAGTTAACCAAATCCAGCAATCAGGTTTTCCTCATTACTCTTCCATTCACACCTTCTAATGGACTCTATTTCTGTCAACAACAATGCACACAGAGTTGTTTTTTCCCCAGCTCTGGCTGCAGATGCAGCGCTCTGACTCTTTCAGCACTACGCCACTTGAATACTGAGTATCTAGTGCCTACGTAAAAATGAATGTTTGGGATCCCCCCGAGTGTTTTCACAGTAGGTGTGCTAAGAAACTGTGCGGGCTAGTCAGCAACTGTACTGCTACATAGTGATGACTATGTAGCTGTGAGGATACAGGAATGTGTGATAAGAGAGAGGGGGAAAGGGTGTTTTGCGAGATAGAAAAGATAGATGGCAGCCAAGAAGGATTGGGCTGCTGTGGTGCATTTCTCCTCAGGGTCGGAGATACTCACAGCACATCTTGCTCTATCTGCAGGTGACAGTGAACAGACAGCTTGCTCTGCTCCACAGCACACCTCAGTACAGCAACTGGACCTGGAAATCAAATTTATGATAACGTATTATCTTCTGCATGTGTTAGGACTGAGACTATCACAGTACCGCTGTGTCATGGTGAAAAGAATTTCCATTTCTCTCTGCTCTGCTTTTCTCTGAATAAAATATATAGTAGTTGAAAAGCCAAGTATCCAGCCCAACCTCCCCACCCTTTTCCAAAAAAACCAAACAAACCCCAAACATACAAACGAGCAATAATGACAAATCTCGCTTTTCAAAAGATTAATTTCTATAAAGCACGACATTGGTGGTTAATCAAAGGAAGTCTAATGTAGTTATGGGGTAGGACCAAAGGGCACGCCTCATTCTCATTTAATTTCCTGTGCAGATGGTAACATGGGAGTCTAACTCCTATGTTTTCTGATCACTTATTGTGTCATTTACATGTTTCCTCATCAAGTCCTTCCTTTAGCCTCCTTCTGTTTTGCAGTAAAGGAACCACAGAGAGGAAGCTGATTCATCAGCAAGAACTTGGGGTTTCTGGTTCTTATTGTCCATTTAATTGCATATTTTTTTCTCATTTGACCGCATTTAACCCACATTCATCAATCTTAGTGAACACTGTAAAATACACTGTATTCAACTGATGGAAATGAAAGATATCACATATATATTATCTTTTCTCTCTCATAAATACTTGTGGCTCTGGTGATGGCAGTGTCGTATTGCTAGGGCATTTTTAGATTAGATGAAACTTTATTTATCCCTTGGTTGGGTTCCTCTGGGGAATTCAGTTAGAAAGAAACAGAAGCAGGGGAAGCCCTGGACCATGAAATTTAAATTTAATTCCAAGTTCCCCTTGCCTGGACCTCCCCTCAGCAGGTGAACATACAGAGCCAGGTGAGCTGGGGGGTTGAACCAGCTAGCCCGCCACATGACGGAGTAGTAGCACATTTTTAAACCTTTGGTAATCCTATTCTTTTTCCATCCTAATGCTACCAAGAGGCTGATATTTATGACCCTGAATAAAATGTCTCAAGCGCTATTAGATGGATTATCCGGACATTTGGTGTGCACATTTATGTCCCCATCAAGATTATTTGTAACCAAGCTGGTGGTCTTTTTACATTTCATCTTTTTCCCCATCTGGTAAAAGTTAAAATAAATACATAAATAAATAAATAAAAAGGTCAGTAGTGTGATTTAACACTTACTACTAAGCACGTTTTTATCAAACATTTCCACTTTGCCCAAACTACTGATATGTAGAAGATATGGACAGGGTGCCTTTTTGGCCTCAGTGGTGTCTCAGACCTTTTTCTAAAGTTAACCAAGAAGCTTTTGGAGCTTAAGCCTAAACAAGCAGTGAGAAAAAGTGAACATAAAAACCAAATGAAAGTGAAACAAATTAGCGAGTGAAATCAATGCAAAACAAAGTCATAGATGTCCCAGATGGGATATAAAATGTCTCTTGGATGAGAACAAATGACTGGGCATCCAAATGAGGATATTGTCCGGCTGTATTAATGCCCTGGGATGAGAACAAAACATTTTCCCATCAGCCTTACATATAATTTAGAGCTCAGATTAGAAATAAAACCAGCACCGCACAGCCTCTCACATGGCTGTAGGCTCTCATTTTTTTATTTCTATCCCTCCTTTTCAGAGTTGTGGGGTGCTATGGAGCGTATCCCAGCATGCATTGATTAATATGTGCTGTGCACAGGGCTGACACACACAGGCAAACATTTTGACAATCAAAGCTTCTGAGCTTTCAGTTCATCCAAACTGCATATATTTGGCCTGTGGGAATAAACTTATGCAGGTATAAAAACAGCAGGGTCCTCAGCAGCCTTTGAGGTGTTAACAATAATCCCATTTTATACTTCATTTATTGATAGAGCAGGACCCAGTAGGTACATATAACTGACACAGAGAAGAATGGAGAGAGCAGTTAAATACAGACATGCCACCACATGTACCCGTTGATTAAAAGAGACCTCATACTAAATTAAGTTCTACAGCACTGCATAGAAACTATTTTTACTTTGTCTATGTGTCATTAATCAAAAAGTAAAGAGAACTTACAGTGCTACAGTCAATTAATGACAAGATCAATATCATAAATAGAAGAATATAGAAGTAAAAAATGTAAAAGAACCACTCATGCTGAAATGTTTAGTAGTTTTTTTTTAGAACAACATGTCTCTTATATGGATAAGTATGTGTCATTACTTAGTTGCTTGGATGGGTAAAATATCATGAGCAGTCACATTATTAGCCAGCAATGTGTGCGAATATTCTAGTGGAAGAAATAACATAAACAAACAAAAGTTATGATTACTGCGGATGAAAAGCTGCAGTCACTTGTAAAAAGAATGATGGAAAGGTTTTTAATCAACTAATAAATACCAACATAAGGAAGGAAAATGACAAAATCATTGGCATTCTGAACATAACAGGAAGTATCGGGCACAACAAAAAGAAGATCATTACCATACAAATGAAATAATAAAGAGCCCAACAGCACCTGCTCCTTGTTTGCCAAGTATGAGGAGATCTTGCTGAAAAAAACGAAAGTATAATGCAGAGAATAATAGTCTGATGATTCACAGTCTCATAAAGCTTTACAGATATATTGGATATTCATAGCATGTATTTGACAATAACAATGCTGACATTTGCTTTGAGTAAATTGCTGCCTTTGTGATTTCCATCTATCCATTTTCTGCTATGTTCGAGTTGCAGAGGCAATAGTCTGAGTAGAGACACTTAGATCTCCCTCTCCCCAGCCACCACCTCCAGCTCGTCCAGGATGGCAATGAGGCAGTCCTAAGCCAGCCCAGTAGATGTAAGCTCCCCAGCATGTCCTGGGTCTACCCTGCCCTGGGTCTTCTTCTGGGAGGACATAGCCGAAACATCAAACCGAGAAGGCACCAATCAGGTACCCTAGTTATATTCCCAAACTGCCTCAGCTTCCTTCTTTCAATCTTTAACCTTTAGGACAACCTACAGAGGATGTACACTATGATCGTATATGTTGCAAAATGTGAGTTGCAGAATAAAAAGTCAGAGTGTGTAGAAAGAAATTTGAACTTATATTTTGAAATTTTCACTTGTGAAATTTGGGTTTGGAGTTTGGAGGTGGAATGAACTGGAGTGGAGGACAGCCAATCAGAAAACAGAAGATGAAGAGGTCTCATTCCTCGCTCCTCCATCCACCACGCTGGATTCACAAGTGCAGAGCACATGTAACCAGGGTAAGTTTCCTTTAAAGCTTTGTTTAGTACATTAGCACTGTGATTAATAAGGAAATCAACACAGACCCAGAAATCCCGCATTAGGAGTAACTACTTCTAATTTAGGTAACAGTAACAGTGCTAACCAATGACTGTAGGAAACTGTTTTCTACAGTCATTGGTGCTAACGGTGCTACCTAACTAGCTATCCAAAATAAATACACTAATCACTAATCGCTGTGCTGCCCCGACATTGGCGTTAGTTTGGATATATGTCATACATTCAGTCTACATCAGAGCAGTGTTTTTTTTTATTCAGTTTGTCCCACTGTTGGCAATAATAGAGGACTTAGTTGACCTCTGTGACCCCCTCGCTGTGAACAACAGCACAGTCACTCAGGGACATCAGTACATCACACTTTAAATCACACTAAATCAGAGTCTTCCACAGTGCTGTCATTCTGATCTGCCCATGTTTTTATTATGCTAAAGGAAACTATACCAACATGGTGTAATACAGCAAATTAGTTTAATTACTAATGGATAATTGCATAAAATGTTAAACATATTTAAAATCTATAGACATCAATCTATAGAGATCTGACTGCCAGGATCGCCATCGCTGACCTCCATCCAATCCACATTGTGCCATACTCCTTTGGCGCTTTCTCTCAGTGGTGGGCTCATCATGTGGTGTTTGCTATGAAGCACCAACCCAGTGCCTGGTATTTTAGGTTTCTGGTAGAGTAACTTGATCCTTTGTTTATCATCGTCATCATCAGGGAATTCTAATTTGCTCATAGTCTGAACCCTCACCCTGGATCTGCTCGCTTTGTGAGATCTGTGGTGAATTGCACAGGACAATGGGTCACGCCTTTATCATGACAAGATAACGATCCACAGAAGAGATGTTTTCTGATTTGCATAGAAAACTTAAACTAATTCTTACGTATCAGTAAAGTTTTTCCTATTAACTTTAATCACGTAAAATCGTTTGTCTATATTGATTGATTAGCTTTTGCGTACGTGGCCACTCTCTGACCACTTTCTCTGACTTTGAATCAAATCTAAAGCAACATACATATTTTTCAGAATAAAACCCAATATAAATCTCGCTGTTTGCACAGCTGTCATAACAAGTGTGCTCATTAAAGTGATTGATCGCTAATGCCCTTTCTTTCCCATGTTTTTCAGTCACAGTTTTAAACATCTGCTTCTTTGGTCTCACAGATTTATGTAATGAATTTTCTTTTTTTTTTTTCCTGAAATTGTTGTAAAATTTACACAGTTCTGTTGGCTATAAATGACATGTGACCAACTCCACATGTGAAGAATTAAACTGCATGTTACCAATATTTGTGGCTTTTTGATTAGCTGGTGAATAAAACAGCCCCTCCTGCTGCTTACCAAGAATGTATGACAGAACGTTTAATACAGCAGTAAACATTAAACGATTGCAGAATGCAATACATCAAACGCACAAATGGAAATAAAAATCACAATAGATTGAGCTTTCAAAATATAGTTATTTTTATTAAAGTAGATCAAATGAAGTATATACGCAATACAAATATAAATATATCAAATTCTGTAGGGCATGAGCCAGTGGTGTGTATACTTAATTGCTCTGAAAATCAGTTAATAGTTAGTTTGTTACTTTGTCACTTATGTAGGTCAAAGTGCTAACTGTCATAGTTTCATCCACCCATCCACCCATCCATCCACCCACCCATCCATCCATCCATCCATCCATCCATCCATCCATCCATCCACCCATCATCCATCCATCCATCCATCCATCCATCCACCCACCCATCCACCCATCCATCCATCATCCACTCACCCACCCATCCACCCACCCCATCCATCCATCCACCAATCCATCCATCCATCCATCCATCCATCCATCCATCCACCCACCCATCCACCCATCCATCCATCATCCACTCACCCACCCATCCACCCACCCCATCCATCCATCCATCCATCCATCCATCCATCCATCCATCCATCCACCCACCCATCCATCCATCCTCTTCTGCTTCTCCTGTAAAAGGAAAAAAAATCCACACAAAAACCACAGTGGCTTTTATTGTTCCGAAAAGCCATACTGGCACAATGCTGGATTTCACAACTCACTTGGCATGTCCACATAATGCCATAAAGAAAAGCTTTAGCTTCCCACAAAAATCCTCTGCCACCCAACCGCTGAATGATGACTCTTCTCAATGAGAGGTAAAGTGGTGATTAAAACAAAGGGAGGCTACATGATCCATTACTGGGGAAAAATTAAAGATGAGATCCGGGTGGAAAAAAAATCACCATAAAAAAAAAAACACACTTTTGTCTTTGGAGGTTCCACTGAGAGGACACCCACATACTGTAAATGAACCCCAGACCACTAAAGTAAAGGTGCAGTCATCAATCAGAGCTCTGCAGTTTCATTAACACCATAAGGATGTTGGGTGTGTTGAGAGGCAATGGGACTCACAGTCCCAGCCCCTCCTTTACCAAGCCTGCCAAGACAAGGAAAGAATTTCTTCTCTACAACTGGTGATATTTATAACCCGTTAGCCAAAAGAATTAAGTATCTTTATCTACTCACCACCTGCTGTGTGGCAGAAGGTCGAGGCATTGGCAGATCAGGTAACAATAAGCAGTATTTGGCAAAAAGGTTAAAAATGGTTCAAGGTATTGGGTAAAAAGGACAATAAAGAGTGTGAGTGCAGCAGTCTGGAAAGCTGACACAAAGTGTGTCACGTTAACTCCCAAAAGAGTTCATCAATCAGAGCTGTTGTGCAAGGGGGCCTGACAGCTGCTAGTTTAGAGGGATGGATGAAGGCATAGTCTGAAAAAGAATATGACTGAGCTGCAACTACAACTTAGCAGAAGTGAGAATAAAGAATATTTTTAATAACTGTTTTTTTCCCCTAGCATTATATTTTTTCCAACACCACGTGTCTCATCTGCTCTTTCCCCTGTTGCTGTCTCTTTCCTCTCATGGGCTTTCCTTTCGAGGTCTTATCAACACATCTGTCTAGTTAGCGCTCCCATTCATTTTTACACCATGTTTTCCTAAAGCGTCACTAGATCCCCAAACAGCTCCGCTCATTCTCAGTTTCCCTTCGGGCACTTTTGAGAAAAACTGTGTGAAACTAAAGACCTCTGACTAACCGCTGCCTAATATTAACCTGCAGAGAGTCACTGACCCCCCTAACTGGTCTGATCAGACGAGCCTTGTGCTGTTACAGTATGAGAGCTAATGAAGAAGCGGCATGGTGCAATGCATTCCACTGTAGCATAACTGACTTTGCAGGAACAGGTTGATCTATAAATAAAGTCGGTGAACATCTGTTAGGCTAAAATCCCCTGTTAAAGTTTGTCGCTCTTTGTGGGACCTCTTACACAGAAACTCCATGTAACAGATGGGAAGCTAATGGTTTCCAAATGGAATGACGCCATCACATGATCTACTTTAGAGCTGAACTGGTAAACTTTTGTGTCAGTGAACTTATCAGTAAATGATATCAGAAACACAGATGTGTTTGACATGTGTTTTCCTGGGCAGTTCCATTCCTCACACCATGCCCTGGATGAATATATTACTTAGATATGCTGATACCAAATGTCACCTCAAACTCACTATAAATAGACCCAGTGTTTTTCTATCTTAAAGGAAAAACACAAATCCAGGCGTATCCAGCAAACTCAAACCTAAGCAGCACTAACTCATGGCCAGACAATCATTTTCTATAGAGCTGAGGGTCTGGGTAAATTTGCAGATCCAACTGTGCTTGTCATTAGCCAGCCCACGTGGATCCACTTGTTCTCTTTATGGAAATGCTCCTACTAAATTTTTTATTAAATTAGACTTCAGTGTTGCTCCCCTGCCTACTTCACTGGTCTCACATGCTTTTCTCCACATACTCTCCAAGCAGCATTAATCAAATAGTGAACTGTCAGATACAGAACAACAGAGCAGAGCAACTGTTTCATTGGTGAGCTTTTTCAGGACATGCTTGTAGCGATGGCAGGCAAGCAGAGCTATTGGACAGACTGAGTTTCTGTGTCTAACTAATGGTTTTGAGGCTTTGTGGGGACAAAATGAATGCTCTACCTTGTGCAGCGCAAAAATACCCAGAGGTCCTGTTCACAGTACATGGGATGTACAGTTAAATTGTGCTTAGTGAGAGTCATTAAAACAGAATTATTGCACTAAGTGCTACGAGGAGAGTAACTAAATGAGCACTTGTTAGCTTTATAGCACTAGTGGTATTGGCACACATTCTCAAACCTGCAACAATATAGGTTTTGTGGGCCACAGGAATTTACTTCAAAGAAGGTCATCAAGGTGACAATGAACTAATTCTGTGTAAGGTTCAACAAACATCAGTATCAGCAGAGTATTCAGTTTAAAATCTGGATGGTATGTAGGTAAGAATAGGATTAAAGTCAAGCAAAAGTTAACACGTTTATGAACACATTTAATTTAGGCTGAAATGTCAGAGGTAAAAATTTAATTCTCACAATACAACTGCATTTTATGCATTTATGCACACAGAAACAAAGAAGTGCCACTACTGCCAGAGCCTGTTATTTGATTTGAAGGCTGCTCACACATTCGGGCATGCATTAAACCAGTGACATATAGCCTGACATATTGGTCCCAACTTGCAGACTGTGACATGGTTTGAAACTGGAAGATCGCTCTTACTGGAACAAGGAGCATTTTAATTACGGGGTTTATTTGTTCCAACAGCATCCTAGAAAAGCCGTCCACCTCATATTGCCAACCATTTAAACTTAATATGTATTCAACACCAACTACAGCAACATTATGTGCTAAGGGCAAAATAATGCCCCACTAATGCACAACATCATGATAACAGCAATATGTTACTGTCTGGCTTTAAATACTGATATACTGATATGTTTATTGATTAGCATTCAAATATCTCAGTGAAGACAGAACAAAGATTTACCACAAAGCAAGAAAGCATGAGACAAGGCTAATCAAAAGGTATTGGCTGAAGCATTTGCTTATTACGCCAACCCTTTTAACAAAAGATCTTTTAGCATGCAGCTCCTGTACACAGGGCTCGAAGCAAATAATAAAATTCAATTCAATTCAATTTTATTTATATAGCGCCAAATCACAACAAATGTGTCTGTGTGGAGATGGCTGGGTAGCTTAATGTACTAAAGAGTTACATTGGACAGCAAGGGCTGGAGGGCCAGATTTGACAATAAGCCTCACAGAGCCACTGCTCAACATGAAAAATGATGCGACTCATCTATGAGTGCATCTGGTGAAAGAAATGAGTTAATGCAACAGACAGCCTGGGGAAGATCAAAAACAAAGACCTGAGTTCCTGCCCGCAGGGCCGTCCTGGAGAGTGGACATGTTCATTATGAACGCCGGCCTAAAGACATCAGTCAGATAGATCACGATGTTAGATAGCTCGCCCTCTCTGTTGTGAGATTACATATAAATGCAAACAGTGCATTAATGGGTTTGGATGAAAGCCTCTGTAGACCATAGAGTTCTCTATTTCTGTCTGTAATGAGCTTGGTGATAGCAAAGCTAAGAATGTTACTTATATAAACTGCACTTTCTATTTGGCATCATTTAGTTGTTTGCATTACTGTGGTCCTATAATTAGAATGCTTCAGGCATACAATTCAAAACAGTAAAAGGTCACTGAGGATTTGAAGCAGTAAATTTTAACTGTCTAAAACCAAAGTCTAAATCCCTTTAAATCCAACGTCAGAACAAACAGTTCAATTAAAACATAGTCAAGGATCTCTGCTGTCGCTGCTGTCACTCGTTGGTTGTATGTTATTTATGCTATGACCAGTTTTCTCCATGTCGTGGTCGCTATGATCATGTGCAGCATTGTCGGTTCAAAGGTTTCTGTGTCCACTGCTGTCATTGTGGCTGATGGATTTCACAGCTTACAGACAGCAGATGCTCTCCTCTGCATGGAGCCTTTGGCAGGCTCGTCTTCACCTTCATCCATCCGCTGACACTTTTCATCAAGTCACAGCCACTTGTAAATTAAACAGTGAGAATTATATAATGGGGCAGCAGCTTTGTTATATGAGTGGTGATGATCTGATACAGTTTCCATAAATAGTGTCGATCTTTAGTAGAAACATGTTATTTTCAATAAAAAAGTTAGATGGATAGGTTAAAAATGAATAGAAGCTTGTCTCACTGTGATGTTGCAACTGGGCTTTACTCCTTATTTAACTACATCTCTACTGTAGAAACAAAGTGAAAGCAAGCTCTTTGATCTGTCTATCTTTAAAACCAAATATAATTTTCATCTGACAAAAACTGAACTCTCCATAAATGTCTTAATTTTTTGGAAAGGTTTGATAGATTCCTTCCACTCATGGAGGTCTTTAATGCATCTACGGTTACAAGCAATAAGATGTTTAAAAGAAATGTGAAAATAGATGGTCATCTGTAATGGTTTCATTATTGCCTTAGTTTAACACCATATTAGGCGCAATAAAAGCCCATGCCGTCTCTCTTTAAAGGTAAAAGACTTTGAACTTGCATGGATGTAATTTCACAGGAATAGTTTCCGAATCATAAAATCTGGTTGAAAACATTTACGGCATTAGGTTGGCATTAGGTGCACTCAAAGCCATCGGCTAACCACAAGCCTTTCAACTGGTTTGGAGGTAGATTGGTCTCTTACCGCAGATCAGGGAACAGTTTGTGATACCACAAACAGCTGCATGGAGAAGTATTTACTGTAGCAGCCTAATTGAAAGAACAGTTTCTGTTATTCTGTTAGGATATACAGATATTATCTTTATTTGCTGCCACTTCGCAAAGAAGTCTTTGATTATGTCTATATTGTCTCCTACACCGTTGTTTTAAAATCTTCTCGCTTTTTTATTGGTCACAGCTGTTTCTCATCTTGTTCTTCCTCCTACAGGGGTGGATCATTTAACTTGTGTGGTAGTTCTGCATTGTCTCAAAGTGGCTTCCAGGTGCCACCAATTAGCGTGCCAAAGGTAGGGAGTTTAACAGGGACCTGGAGCAATGCTACAATTTTTATATATGTTTGCAAAGGTTAGAAAGAACATGACAGTTGGCCACTAGGAGCAAAATTGGTAAAGTTAGCGAGGTACTGTTTGAATGTTTAAGTTAGCCATGGTCTATGTGCACATTCTTAGTAATGTTGGTATGTCCAAAAAAGGGCGGTTGAAACACAAAACTAGTTCAAGACGAAGTATTTCAGCTTTAAGACATGCTGCTGCACACAAGCAGTCCCACACTGGGTAAATATGTGGTATCAAAGATGTGAGCACGCACAGATGTAAGGTCTTGCCCTGTGAAACTTATTTGACATTAAATTAGCAGACACAACCTGACCGTCTGTGTGCTGTGTTGTGATAGCTGAATCAGCGGTAGGTGTCTGGATGAATTGACATGGGAACGAAACGGCAGAAAGCCACAGCAGGTGTTTCAACTCCAGTTGGTGGAAAAAGAAAGTGAACCATGTCAGGTGTCAACCACAAACCAGTCCAGAAATCCCTTAATTTTATTCCCAGTGGGCCCTGTTCCTTCTCTAGCAAAACGCGAGGTCTCTCCCATATCTTGCTCCCACTGCTTTTATTTTGAAACTGCCAAAAGTGATTACACGGTAGTTGTAAATAGGCACCAGCTGTCAGGAGAAAACAGGACACAATGAAGCTTTTTAGAGGAAGTTGTGTGAAAGGCTGATAAAGCCCATAGCTATTTTTTTTAAATTAGTTTGTAGAACCTTTGCTCTTCTTATCTTTATTTTGAAGTACTTTCACTCGTTCGGTTTCTCAAACCTTGTATTTGTGTGGTCCTGGTAAGTGTTCCCGCATTCACAGAGCTATCTTTAATTTCACTCCATCAGAATAAAAAGCACAAAGCGGCCTGAGTTGATGAACACAGTCACCTCTTCCTCCTTTGTCACAAAATTGGAAAATGCAGCGTGTCTCATTGGGGCTGCAGTGCAGAAACCCATCCGCGTGTTGTTATTGTGGCTTGTTTGCGAGGCGGCATGGAGGCTGGAGGTTATTTTCTCAGTGCAGATGTGCTCTCTGCCCTGCAGAGGGGGAAATGCAGCGGTGTGGAATAGAGAGCTTTTTAAAAGCTTGTGAATAAAAGCTTTGACATCCTCCCTGCCCTGTATCCCTACAACCATTCTCTTCTTCTGTTTCCACCAGCCGCCCTTCACGCCACTGTTTCTACTGGAGCATGTTGAGATGCAGGGAACACAATTAAACCCCATGTAATGAAATCACACTGTTCTGGTTAATGGAGATGCTGGTGAACGGGGTCAGACGCTGGACTCTAAGTGGGCTTGTGTGTGTGTGTGTGTGTGTGTGTGTGTGTGTGCAGGGTGGATTGAAGTAGCTGTCAGACCTTTCTTTTATATTTCAGATGGACCACCAACCTTGTCTTTCTCAATAAAACAGCCTACAAATTACAGACGAAGACCAAGAACTTGATTTAGTCTAAGCGTATAAAATACTATAAAAACCTTCTCCTTAGATGTGTTATCATGTCAATATAAAGTATTCATTTGACGGAGACATAACGGGGGTTGGAGTGAATCTGTGCCGCATATTCTTGATTAAGCTCATAAAAATGGTGGCGTGTTTAGTCTACTCGATGGAACAAGTGAAGTGATTATATCTTGACCGCTTGCATGATGCCAAGAATGGCAGCTAACAAATTAAGCAGTTATTCCAGCGTTATTAATGAATAAATACAGAAATAATGTTTCCAGTGTGCGATGAATAATAAATGCAGTTCTAAGACAAACAGTGCAAGAACAGCACGCGAAAAACTCATTACGCTGAACTTAACACATCATTACACTCAGTGCGACCTTAACCAGCAACACCTCGATGCAGAATCAAATAGATTAAAAACTCATTGACATTTAATTCCTGGATCACATCATAGGGAGCTGGTGACCCTCGATTAGTGCAGCATGAGTCAATCTGCTGCCTCTTTATACTCCGTACTGTAGATGTCAAACCCTCACATGCAACACTTGGGAATTGGGACTCAAACTCTTTCTTCCAGCTCAGAGGATATTCAAGTGGATCTCGAGCACACTGATCCTGAAAAGTAAATCATCCGGATAATGGAAAAGATGCATATACGCAGAGGCACCAGCAGAAGACTGGATTAATGTAGCAAATGAGGTGGATATGTCGCACAGCAGCACTGGGCTGCTTGGAGCCTTGAGACATGAGGTCATTTGGCATGTGGCACGCTCCTTTCTTACACACTTCATGTTAATACACTGTATGATTGTCATGTTGGTATTTTAAACAGGAACCAACAGTTAAATGTTTATTTGGAGGTAGTTTGTTCTATTTTTCAGGCTACCAGAAAGATATGTTTTCAGGAAAAAAAAAACAGTTTAATGAAATGGATTAGTTTGCAGTCTTCTTTTTTCTGGCTGCTCCCTTCAGGAGTCGTCTTCAGCATCCCCTCTGTCACATAAATCCTCTACATGTCCTCCTTCCCTACATCAGTGACTCTTCTCTGTGGTCCTTCTCTTCTCTCCTGGGGCCTGGCAGCTCTATGTTAAAAACCCTTTGTCCAATACAGTCCCTGTCCCTCTTCTGCACATGCTCAAACCATCCACCTGGTCTTCTGCACACATCACACTTCTCTCCATTAAATAAGCCAACTCTATCCCTTTTGTTGTATCCATAGATATATTTAAAATCCGTACTCTTACCACCAAACTCCTGCCTTTCCTTTTGTCTTGCTGCCTCCCACCCTTTCCACAAATTTCCACTGGCACACTGCTGGACAACTGCACTGGAGGCTGTCATTGTTGACTCTGGTCCCAATTGAGCCAGTGTAGAAATCTCATTCAAACATCTGTTTGATTCAGCCAAGATTTTGTGCCCTGAACCAACCCTCCCCAGTCATCTAGGCTTGGGATCCAGACTAGGAGATTACAGGCTTGTATCCTCCTGGGGTTTAATGGGCTAGTTTGCAGTGCCAATGCTTAAAACCAACAAAGTCTTTGAGGTCTCTGTTGGATATCTTTGAGACTGCAAAAATTCTAATGAGCATCATTTAACTGAACATTAAGCTGCAGACACATATCATTTTACTTAAAACTGCCCACATTAATACATTTAAAGGTAATCCTTACCAATTTAGTGATCAGTTTTAATGCAAGTATTGAAAATGTAGTTTTAAAAAATGCAATGGAAGCACTCAGTTAAAAATAAAAGTGAAATTATGATAATCATGAACTTAAATGCCATTTAACCTTAAGCTCAAATAAAAAAAAAAAATTTACCATCGCAGTGACTGACGTCAGCCAAGCTAAAATAAAAGCTAAAAAGCAAATTAATAGTTTAGCACCTTTAATGTGAGGATTTACTGCTGGTATTTCTGTTATTGTATATAATATGTTAGTTGAAATAATGAAAATAGGTTAAGCGGTTTGGAGACAAAGTTAAAGAGGAAAGGCTGAGATGCTTTGGACATGTGCAGAGGAGAAACAGTGAATATACTAGACAAAAGATATTGAATATAGAGCTGCCAAGCAAGAGGAAAAGGGGAAGACCACAGAGAAGATTCATGGATATAGTGAAGGGGGACATGCAGAGCGTTGGTGTGACAGAAGAGGATGTTACTGATAGGGTGAGAGGGAGGCAGGTGATTCGCAGTGGCGACCCCTAAAGGGAGCAGCTGAAAATCCAATAACATAAAACAAAGCAAAGAAGAAAAAGCAAACAGATTCCATGTAATATAATATAATATAAGTGGATTGCAGATGTATTTCTTTTAATTTTTTTAACTGGTGATGAGGTTTATGTGGTGTGAAAGAATACAAAAGGCCCACTAGTGTTTCAGTCCATTATTACCATTCATGTACAAGAGACCATTGGAGTTAATTGTATTGTTATGTGTGTGTTGGATGGGGGTGATATATTGTATATTGTAACTGTCCCCTTTTTCTTTCTAACCCACTCACTACTTATCTTCTTCAAAAGCAGTGCAGAAGGCCTAATGGGCTGGCCAGTGTTATTGGGTTCTCTGGGGTATTAATCAGCTAACTGTCTGCCATGGAGGTGGGCAACGCTCCTCACACTGATGTGGATGCTTTTTAATCAAAACTTCCTGCACAAATTGCAGCGTGCTTCAAAAGCTAAGATTAAATTACTACTTTGATCTCTCAAATCCAATTTAGTGCTCTGAAGTTTAGCGTTTTAGTGCACATGCATAAACAAACATATCTATAAGATGCATGCTAGCATGTTGTCTCAGAATGACATCTGTATGAAGACCTTAAAATTACCTCGGATTATTTCATTTTTTTTATAAAGTGGACCAAAAGGATTTTTCTTCCAAGAGTTTGGCACTGAAATACCTGCTGGGAATAACACTTACTGAAAGCCTCACTCAGGTGCCTATAGTGTAGAAATCCCTTTAACAGCTCCTCTGTTGCAGAACCTGGCTCCAGACCAGCATTATTATTGCCGTCTTTACATTTAAACCCTCGCATATGGCTTCACCCAGGAATGATTTGTGAATCCAGTGGTTCACACTTCAGGAACGCTGAACACTCAGGGCAAATAATTCAAGGAGATTTTCAGAAATGCAGATCTGGGGAATTAAAACCAGGGCGCTGTGATTCAACGACATCTGAGAAGCCGTAGAACTGGCAAAGGACTAGGTAATTTTCGGATATGTAATAGGAGCAAGAAATGATATCTGACACCATTTGGATTGCTCTGTTTCGTTGGTGTTTGTTGCTGACTCTGCTTCTCTTCGTGTTGGTCAAACAGTAATTTAAAACTATGTTTTGTATTTGTTTAAATAGCATGGATTTTGGGCCAATAAGGCAAATTGATAATAACAATAAACAGGAAAAAAACTTAACTGACTTGTGTTCCACACATATGAGGCATCGGCATCCAAGCTGGGTCGTAAATTGCAAAATGTATCTGCAATGTCACCCAGCTTGTGTATGTGTGTGCATTACTGAAGCTCATCTGTAGTCCATTACACAGCCTGTCCAAGAGGGGTACTTTGGTTTCATGGGAAACTTATCTGTCAGAGCTTGTTTTCTATAAATCTGCTGTTTTTCTTGAAGAATTATAATTTTTACACTGAATACATCTAAGATATCAACAACTTAGATAGTGGCCACACATCTAACAAGCAAGTGACGCAGATAAAATGGATCAAAAGCATATTAGGGGTAAATTCAATATCGTCTGTAGAGGCTCTTTGTATTGCACGAACCCAGGAAAGATAGCACTTAAGCAGAGGAAAGTGAGAGGAGTAGAGGTGGCTGATGGAGGGTAATGTAAGAGGAGGGGGAACACAAGAGTGTAGGGATGAACAGCAGTTTCAGAAGATGGCATATAAAGGATGCTTCTTTCTTTGTTGATAACTGTCTGGATGAATCATGGGGTGGACGAAAGGCTATCCAGTTTAAACTAATGTGGAGGGAATTTATGGTAACACTTAAAGAATGAGATCAATAGGAGGAGTGCTTCCAGCAGGGAGGAGAAGCGGAGCACGCTGCCCTAACAGAGTCAGTATCAGCAAGCAAGAATCGGTTACAATTCAGCGATAGCAGGAGAGCAGTCGGAGAGGAAAGTCAATATATGCTACCTGTTGCCTCCTGACAGGCTTGATCTTTCTCATAAAGAAAATGCACACGCACTCTTGATATTCAGTCACTTTGCTGTATTTTTGCAGTATTATTTATAGAGATAATTAAGGCTTGCATTTACTTCGACTTATGGTTTGAATCACAATTATTTCTCAGCAGATGCATTTATAATTGGTAATTGGTTTTGATATTTTGCCCAGCTTTGGATCTGTAATACTGAATATATTCACTGGTTGTTTTTCAAAGGAAGTATGTAGTTGGTATACCACACAAGTTGGACGGCATGGTCATGGTAGACCTGACAGGAAAAGCACAGAAATTTGACACTGTAGGTCCTGAGTTAAAAGCACTTTGGTGAAAATTAGGTAAAGACACCGATTCTAATTAATTCAGTAAAGCTGTTCTCTCAGAGCTTGGATATACTCATTAAAAGTTATGAAACTTGTAGGTTGGGGTACAGTTTGTTTTTTAACTTCTGGATTAAGCACGACTTTATTTTGAAATGTGTTTGTCTTAATAAATTAATCGTGAGTATGTTTGTATTTTTTTTCTGTTAGGTTTTCTGTGTCTGTTTCTTCTTTGTCCTTTGTTGAGACATCCATGTTGTTATTTGGTGTGGCTTTTTCTATGTTAAGACGAAAGTTAAGTTTAGACATTTTTTGGTAAAACTACAATGATTGATTTGGGCTATAAATGCTATATTTAGAGCATAAAGCATTTTTTAGGAGTAAATATTTACATATAATTGAAAAGTCAGCAATGTGACTAGAGGATAAGAAAAGCTGATTGGTAAAATGTTTTTAGCCCAAAGCACAAAATATACATCAGGAAAAGTGTTACCAAATGTGATATATATATATATATATATATATATATATATATATATATATATATATATATATATATATATTAAAAACTATCGCTTCTGCAACATGAATAATGAAAAATGCATGTTGTAGTGGATTTTATGATGTCAGAAGCATCTCTCTTCTGAGAAATATTTCAGCATTTAGCCACTTTATGAAAAGCCACAGAAATTTCCAGACAGCCAACATGGAGCAGAAACCGTACTGTTTTCCCTTTTAATGCTAAGTTTATATAATTGCCTTATAAAACGTGGCAGACAGACCAACATGCAGCCAGTGGTTACAACTGTGTTAAACCTCAAGGACCAAACCTGCTTCATGTCAAATTCATACCTTCACCCCCACAGAGGAGACCCTTCACTTCAGGATCCCATTTTTCTTGTGACCCTGAAAAGTGTTTAAAAGGTGGTGCGAGACGCTCGCTGGCCTGCAGAATCAGACTGTAAGGGTTGAGGAATAAATCTGTGGCCTTTTGCTTTCATTAAAAACTGTTTCACAGGATGGGGTTGTTGCCTCGCTTCGCAGTGGAATGTTTTATCCAAGAAGTTTCTCATGATAATCATTTATGCTCGGCTACAGCTGATATTGCCTTTGCTCAGGCGGTGGGTGGATGCTTTTTGAAGGCACTGTGGCATTTAAACAGTAGGGAGAGAGCTGGAGACATGAACGAGTAGCACTGGTTTTTATTTTCCTCTCTACTCTTTCCCACATTAATATTTCTGTCTGTTCTCCCCCTTTCCCCCCCTCCATCCTGAAACTATTGACATGATGCCTCAAATACTGATTGAACACATTGCACTCATTATAATGCTGGATCTCTATCCTCCATTCTTTTCTTTCTTTCTTTCTTTACTCCCTCAGGATTTAAAGTTACGACAGTTAAGATCCAAAGCTTTTTGACTTGACTGCTACATCTTTTTCGTCATTTAGCCTCTTTGAATACAAGTATTTCTTGGATTTAGTGTGGGAAAATTTGTACCTGAGACAAGATCAACATCACCGAACAATTTTACGATCCAAAAGTTGAGGTGAAGTAAGAGAGGGATTGAGAAATCAGCTGTTAGAGAGAACTTCCCATAATGGACGCCAGCACTAAAACACTTTCCAAAAACATCCTTTTTGTTAGCGAAAATAACACTAGGAACTATTTTGAGAGTAAACTTTTGATGTGGACTGAGCTGTAGCTATGTTAACATATATTGCCAAAGAATTAAACCTTTAAAATTCATTGTGCTTTTAATTATTTTAGATGGAAGTCAGTTTCTATGCAGCTCTTTGGTACCGTCAGATCTCTTTGATCCACATCAATATATGTGCACACATGGTAAATGTCAGTGTCTTGGTGCCATGGTGCAGTTAGTGTACTCTAATACTGAACCTTATGAAAACATATTAAAAGAAAGAATTACAGACAAAACTTGTGGCACATGAGAGATCTGAAAGTATGGCACCCTAAGTTTCAGGACAGGACTCAAAAGTTTGCAGCCATGGGTCACATGAAAAGACCTATGGCATTGTTGTGGTACATTTTGATTAAGCCTTTTTATAGAAGTGATTTTAATAAATTCCTTTGTTGAACAGTGGTATGGCCTTCAAGTTTGCTTGTGATCTTGAAGGGAACACTTTAATTTATGAGGTAGTTTGATGAGAGGTCAATGCTTTCCATGCACAGACACAGAAAAGAGTCCAATAAAGAAAAATCCAATATATTTAGGTAGGGATGCAGACAGCTGAACACTGCAGCTTGTAACCAAAATAACATGTGCTGCGTTTCAAAAAGGGGTTACCTGTCTGTCTCTCTGCAGTTTGCCATGTGTTTGGCTTTAGTTTGGGAAGACTGGGACCTGCTGTCAATGTGATAGAGTATGTTAAACTAAGGGGGAGGAGAGGGCGATGACAGGGTTTAATCCCACTCTGTGGCACAGGCCTGTTGTCCATGTCACTACCCCTGTGGTTAAAAAAAAAAGGATAGATCAGATCGAACTCTTAGCCTTGCAACTGAACATGTTTGAGATATAGAAATCCAAGAAGAAGGGAGTGAAACAAAATGCATGTGGGGGTGAAGAAACAGGAGAGGTTTGCTGGAGAGACACCAGGAATAAGTTCTCACAGGCAACATTTGAGACACATCCCGATACTCCCATGCATGCACGTTCAGTGTCACTGGACTCCATTATATCTTTACTAAGAGATTCGTATTGTTGTTCTGCTGCACTGTACAACAATACGCCCACCTGCAGGTATGGCATGTCTGTTTTATTTTAAAATCCAAACCTCTTATTACAAGATTTTGGGCCAGCCAGGGGCCACTCTGGGAAACCCATTAGGAGGTGTGTGTGAGCGGAGCCAGCCTTTGTGCGGTTACAGTAGTGCAGGACTCTGTCTAATGACTGAAGTGGTCTGTCTCTGCACTGTAATGAAGCAAGAGCTACTTAATCCTTAGCCTGACTTTATAAGGTGTCCTTTCAACTCCAATGGAGCTGGGATAAGTGTAACCCTTGAGAGAAAAAACCCTTATAAAGTACAGCATTTTGACTGAGCAGAGCTGCCATGCAACATTCAGCTCAGCTTGTAAGGTCAAACTGCTTGTGTCTCCATTATGAAAAGTGCTTGTTTTATTGCTGCACAACATGTTATCATCTATGGCAACAGTGATTGGGCTGCAAATACACTAACAATCGGAGGAATGGCGCAGTACGGCGAGGTAAGGTACAATTAGAGGATTAAAGACCACCAGGGCAGCTGCAGGCTCAACTCTCAGCTGTCACAGGGATTGAGAGGCAGATTGCAATTTGAGGCATACAAATATTTTTATGTGGCCACTCTGGAGTTCGAGTTGGCTGAGTTAAACCTCAGCGGATGGAGAGAAGGAGACAGGATGGTGGTTATAACACTGCAAACAAACAATCATTCTGTCATTACATAGCTTACAGAACAATGCACGATTAAGAAAGAACTTTTTACACTGCTCTGTTTACTGTTATTTAGGCCTTTGTAGTGAATTGCTGTAACATTTGCCTAAATGCCACAGTAATTCATCTCCAATTTGTAAAGATCTGCCACTTTAAACCACAAATGAAAATGGATGTATTTACAGGGAGAGCTAGTGGATCGCTCATAGATTGGCATTGCTTTTCAAAGGATGAACTACAAATATGGCAAAAAATCCAGTTTCTAGCCATTTCCTTCTTTTAGCTTTACATTTTTGTTGGTTTGTATCCTATGACCTGTCTGTCTACACGAAACTTAACATGTCAAAGAGAAGGAAAGAGCTTTCTTCAATGTTTTCTCATTTACAATCAATAAATACCGTATTTCCCAGACTACAAAGCGCACCGAATATTAGCCGCACAAGCTAAAAACAGGGGAAAATCCTGTTTTGTACATACATTAGCCGCACCTGACTAAAAGCCGCAGGTGTTTCAATGTTGACTTATCATATGTAAGAGAATATGCACAAAGCGAATTGTCAGGAAAGAGATGGCTGTTTGGAGACACACCCCTTTTATTAATATTTTGAAAAACAAGTTATGGGTACATATTTGCATAACTTTTTAGGTATATGTACAAGTAGCGGTAATTACAAGTACGAAACATGTACTGTGCTTCATAAATGAGTAACAAATGTAGTACATAACAATAACCTACAGCACACCAAAAAAATAGATTTCAGAATCCACTGGTGGAGTTGGGCATAACTTGCTTTTCGCAAATTTATCGCCGCTCATCATCCACGCCTCCCGCTGAACGCGTAGCGCTACTTTGAAGTTTGTTTTTCGCGCTACTTCGTACGGCACTACGTTGCCTGGCGGAGGGACATGTGACCAACATACCACTCTTGAACCTCGATCCTTCCGCCAGGCAACGTAGTGCCGTACAACAGCGGAACAAACAAAACAAATCCTTTTACGATATCACAAAAATTATAGACAATCCATAGAAAAGCCGCACCTGACTAAAAGCCGCAGGGTTCAAAGCTTGTGCAAAAAGTAGCGGCTTATAGCCCGACAATTACGGTACTTCTGCTTTTCAACTCCCAAAATGTTCGCCAAGAATGTGAGCTAAATTTTAGTCTACTTTTATAAACTTTTTCCAAGAACAGAGACAATCTCTGGATGAAAAATTCAAAACATGAGGACGTGAGCATGTGAAATGGCCTTCTAGTTTACTGAAACAGATACTTCCCTACTGAAAGTCCCCCTGGGAGCAAGATTATCATATTCTGTCATTTCCTCCTTACATGGATGAAGGACAAACCTCAATCATTGTTCTCTGCATTGCAATATTGCCTTTAATGATGTTTATTTGTTTTATTAACTTTATCAATTCTTCTTTAATGACAGTAATGTTGCCATCAGCCAGAGAAATCATATTGATTCATTCAAAGCTGGTATTTTTTTCCCCTTTGGGCATCAGAACAGCAGAAATCTCTAACAATTAATATGTTTACTTTAACCACAGTGCTCTGATTGATGCCTTGATTGATTGTGTTGGAAGCCAATTACACGACCCAAAGGATCAGTGCTATACAAACAGTGTAAACAAGCCATTACCGCTGAGCCTTTGCTTCCTTGTAGAGATGAAGTACAAATACAGGTAAAGCTCCTTTTTACATTTCTAAGCCATATCCCGTTACGTGGCCACTGGTCCAGTGTCTGCCTCTGGCCCTCAAGCAGCCCCTGTAATGACCTTAGTGACCTTTTTAATGGGCGAGGACGTTGAAGAATAGACATAGCCAGTGGTTCTTCATCAAGGTAGAGAAAATAAAGAGGAAGGAAGTGAAAACTTGGAGAGTTGATGCTTCCCATATGTCAGCATCACTAAAGCTTGTTTCTAATCATGGCATAGCCTTAAGACATATATGGAAAGACTAGTTTTAAAATAAACCAATCACTGGTATTATTCCCATGGCACCTACTAAAATACGCAAGTAATGATAATAATGAAAAATGATGAGTAAGAGGGGCTAAAAGTGATGTGTAGGCCCAAAGGTAGAGATCATGGCTACAAACATTAACCATCATGAAGCCACAGATACACAAATAAGCAGCTTTGAAGTATTGCTGCCCCCAAGGAAATTAAGCAAGCCTTAGAGCTATCATGTTCTACTAAAACAACACTAGTTACTTTTCATACTCTGAGATGACCCATGCAGTAAGCCATTCCTGTCTCCTAAAAATTACACTTTAAATACAGCTAAACTGCAACTTCAAGGGCCTTTTCCTGTCAAAAAAGTGGTCACATTTAAAAAAGATGCCTGCATAAAGAGGCTTGAAGATTCAATTTTCACTTTCGTTTGATTTAACTTTAATTGAAACTTTTTTTATAATTCATTTGTTGTTTAGTCTTCGAATAACGGAGGCAGCCATCATGTCAAACACACCCAGGAACAGCCCTCTGAATGATGAGGGGTAATCATGCATGTAGCTGTCACCGAAGCAGGAATTCAACATTACCATAAGCCGTGTCTGCTTCCCTCCAATTTCTCCCATGTCAGAAGACGCGGCTGTGGTGTGTTTACACAACTTCAGTTCCCTCAACAGTGAACCAGAGCAAGAAAACTCATTTAATAGAGAATGACTTAAATGACATAACAAGTGAGGCACTTCATATGAAACATCTCGTCGCTTACTGGGGACTTATTAGAAATGGAAAAAGTTGCATGTATTGCCGCATGGCTTCACAAACCATATGTTGTGTGTGTGTGTGTGGGAAAAGTCATCCTTCACTGTCAATAAGCTCGAAAGCTCACACAGCCATTGCAAATCAATTACAAGTGATATGAGGCTGCACACATGTTGTGTGGCTTACACACTGTACTCATCTCTAAAACTGCACAATAGGTTATCGGTCAAAGCCCAACAGTTCATCGCAGTGCCTGACGACATGTCCAGCTCCAGCCTGCTGCAGTGTTTCTGTGTACTGGGCGGCGTTGTTGCTCAGTCTGTGGGTTATTACACTGTTTCCTGGGACCCAGACGCAATCAAACCTCACCTGTCTGCTGGTGGAGTGAGAAAACCGATTTAGACTGGACCTCCGGCTATCAGAGTGGATTATACATCCAGCGTGTCTGATAGGCATGGGATGGGGCATCCACAGCCTTAAACTTGCTTAATGGTTTCTCAGCCTTGTTTTCTGACCCATCACCTGCCAGACAGAGCATATCCAGAGAAATACTAATGCTATGACTACTACTTTTTGACAAAACCATAATCAAACCTTAATACAAGGGCAGACAAAGAGATCCAGAAAAAATAAGTATTTTACAACAAAAGTTCAGTATAAATGTGAAGTAAATACAAAGCACCTATAGTTTAAAAGTCTAGGTAAATTTGAGCTTAACACTTTAAAGATGCCGTTTTGGTTTTTTGTGATGCTGTTTGCCAGTGCCAAGTGGCCCAGAGGACCCCAGAAGCTCTCACTTGGTTTATTCTGGGATCACTTATATCACAGCTATGACTATATTATATTGTCTTCTTCAGTAGGTTTAGTGAGAGTATCAAAGAGCTGTGAAATTTAATTCTTTTATGTTCAAAGGCTGTTTGGACCCCACAAATATGTGGGCTTGAAAACTGAGCTTGACAATTTCATGGACTACTACAATTACATCTGGATACTTTGTACTGATTTACAGAAAGGGTAGTTGAGAACTGAGGAAACTTGATTCTGGAAAATCAAAACAGTATGCGATAAGCTGCAGTGATCCAAAGAGGAGGTGCCGATTTTCAGTGGGAATGGCAGCATAGATTTTGTCAACATGATAGTGTCACAACTGTGCAAGATTCACTCGCGTAGATTTATTGGGGTGTGGCTGATTGAAGTGCTGGTAGTGTTTAAAGATAAGTAGTCTGACCAGAAAGCACTATGCAAAGCTATCTGCATGGAAGTGAGGGCAAGGAGTCACGGATACGAGTAAACTCAATCAGAAGTCTTTAGCTATTGTTATTGTTGACTTCCCAGTGATATACTGTTTATGTGTATTTCATTTAAGGAGCATTAATCTTCCAATAAATTATCAGAAATGCTGTTCAGCTGCTCCAATAGTCACAACTCTCTCTAGTTTGTTTTTTAAATCAAGTTTCATCATTCGTCAAATAAAAAAGAAAACCAAATGTCTCCCAGGAGGGACCGCCTGAAAACATGACTGATCCGGCAATGTACAAGTAATCCCAGGCTATAAACTCTCCCCAAAGTGTCTGCATGGTCCATATGGTTCATATAACTATATAACTATTAGCTATAATTGACCAGTACTTGGGTAAAATGCAGCCAATCTCGAAGCACCAGTCCCTTCAGCTCTTTGGAGAGTAGAGTCCAGGAACGAGTTCATCAATCAAAGTAAGAAAGCTGGCAAACGAAATAAACGTGTCACCACTGTTACGTGGACATAGTGTAGCACCTTATATTGAAACACAATGTGAATAATGAATGCGTTCTTTACTTTTGGTGTATCTGGCTCCATTTGAGTTATAGCAGTGTGCTGTTTGCAGTGATCTGAGGCAGTTTCATCTTGGGGTCAGATCACTCAGTGGAGCCCAGTAAACCGTCCTCCCCACAGGCCCGGCTTGTAATGACAGAAAAGGGAGAGGCACACCTGGACACCATCCAGAATGACATACCCCTCTTTTCTCTAGCTGACTGTAAAGCATGGCTGTCAGTGGAGCTCTATGTGTTTGTAAGTCCATTTTTATGCCTCTCTCTGTGTGTGTGTGTGATATGATGCTTTACTTTGTCACATCTATGAGAGCAAATGTACCACGAACCACTTGAACTGGCCCCCACTCGTGCATATGTTGCTGAAGCATCACATCAACAGTGTCAAACATCTTTTACGTGTGTGTTTGCAGTGGAAACCAAAGGTGATGGTTAGTGTGTAGGATGTTTATTTCATCAACGCTGTGGGTATCCCTGTGCGAAGCACGTGTGTTTATGGAATTTGGACAGAGGTAGCAATGATAGTACTGACTAAGCAAATTACACAAAAGTCTCATTTGCACATAAACACACCCGGAAACACTTCTGCGCATGTGTATACAGAGATGGAAATAAAGGGAACACACATGTGTTACACTGCTGTTGCTCATTTGTGCTCTGTATCTGTTGCAGCTCTATCATCTGTTAAACGGAGGAAGAAGAAAGTTGAAAGAAGCACATTTTGGGACGGTTGAATCAATGCTTAGAAATGTGAACAAATGTCTCCCAGAGCGCCATGCTGTCATGATTTACAGTTTGGAGTGTTTTCTATAAAAACAGCGCTTAATTAAACAGCAGAGCCAAAACATACAAAGCACAAAAAAGCTGTCATGTCTTTTATGTGCATTAATGAAGGCATTATTGACATATGGAGGGAGATCATTCTTCTCCTAATTGCTTTATGGGCAAGGGTCAAGGGTCAGGGTCATGAAAAGAACAGTGACTTTGGAGCTTAAATTCAGACAAGTTTGTGTATGTGGATGCATTTGTAAATGTTGAATGTAGATTCACATATAGATAAGAGAGACTACTCCAGAGTGCTAAAACAGTAGCACTGGCCCAGTGGAGTCCACAGAGAGAATATATTTAAGTAATACTAAGAGCCTTCCTAAGTAAAATATTGGATTAAGAAAATGAAATGACCTGATGTCAAATGAATGACAAATCTCTAGTCAGTATGGGTTACTTTTTTTCAAAGCATGCATAAGCACATTTCACATACTTCCTGTGAGTTATTTTGACCTGCAACAAAGTAAGCCGCCACATTGTTTAATTCAGTATACCGCCTATATCCAAACAAGAAATAGAATTTAAGAGAATGCAAAAAATGTATGTATAACTGTAGAAAAGTCTTACTGTGAGTGACTACAAGAAAACTGAAAGAAACTGACAAACCTTTAAAGTACGGTATGCTGTAAGAGCAGGCATGTTGCTTATTAAAACTTGAAACAGATGCTGATCTGCTCCTCACTTCATCTTCTTTCCAAATATTAGTTGGAGGTTCTTCGTTTTTGGCACAGTAGGTCTAGAGTGCATTGCAGATGTGCGCTTGCAAGTGAAGAATAACGCAACTTCCTGGAGCAATTTTAAAATAGCAGCAGTTCAGGAATACTGGGACTTTTCTTGCAGTTTGGCCATATCTAAATCAAATTTGTTTTTCCCCAGAAGCCTTGTGATTGCACCTCATATACCAATGAAGTGAGCAAGACCCAAGACCCAACATGCATTAATCTTCAGTTATTGTCTTCATATTGGTTATGCTTTGATAGTTTTGTTCCAACACTCAAAACATACCTGAACAGATGTTTGTTTCTGCACCAGCACCAGAGCTACATTCAGTCCATTAACACCTCTATACCCTTCCCCCACTTCCATCACCATCATCCTGTCCCATAATTCCAGGTTTTAGATGGTTCCAATCTACATTTACTATGGAAACTCATAGTACCTGTGAATGTCACGTCTCTAAGAAGACCTCAACTTAGAGGTCTTCTGAAAATACACTTTACAAGACCTGGCTCACACCAAACTTTTATAGACTGTCACATGGTGCAGGTCAAGCCTACACGTGTTCATAGCATCTAAGGTCTTCTAAACTGTGTCATTTATTAGTCCCAGATGATCAGAATAAATTATGCAGTATTCATTCCAGACTTTCTTGAACAAAAAAAGCCGGTACAATGATTTCTGAAGTTTTCTAGACTTATATGGGTGGCTGTAGCTCAGGTGGCAGAGCAGGTCAGCCACTAATCAGAAGGTCGGTCGTTCGAACCCAGGCTGCCTCCTGGCTGCATGCCAAATATCCTTGGGCAAGATACTAACCCCATATTTGCCTACTGGTGGTGGTCAGAGGGCCTGGTGGCGCCTGTGTCCGGCAGCCTTGCCTCTGTCAGTGCGCCCCAGGGCAGCTGTGGCTACAATGTAGCTTGCCATTGCCAATGGGTGAATGACTGAATGTAGTGTAAAGTGCTTTGGGGTCCTTAAGGACTAGAAAAGCGCTATACAAATGCAGGCCATTTACCATTTATAACGTTAGAAAAATGTTTTATACAGAAGAATGAAGGACTTGAAGTCTGTGCCTTCCACTCTAATGTCGTCGGTGAGGATGGGCTCATTTGTATTTTTGATTTACACTGCTATGAATTATGAAGCACCATTTCCCAACACAAAGGACTTATATTAGATTAGGAATCCTAGCCTTCTTTAACGGTTAGAAAGATAAATCAGTTTGGGAATAATCTAAAGGGAGACACCCAGTCTTCAAAATCACACCAATAAAAGAGGGAAGGGAGAAAAACCTATTTGGAGTAGAGATCCCCGGTTTCTCTCGTCAAAGTTGATCCAAATTGGAAAGGATTTTTTTCCTTCCATTATTTGATTCAAAACCTCTCTGTTCACAATGTGAGTGCCGACTGGTGAGGTGCAGAGCAAAGCGTTGTTTATGCCTAAAGGCGTCAAATGCCATGTAGCTCAAAAACGCCATTACATATGGAAAAAACAAACAAACAAAAGAAACCTCAAAAAAAACCATCAATCCTAACAGGTGCTATTACATTTTAGCACAAAAGAAAATCAGTCATAAGGAGACATCGGGGTGCAGACTCTGTCAAACAGGTAGACGTGTTGTTTTCTTTCTTTCAGGCTGTATCAGAGATCGGTATGATCTTAGTTTTGCATAGAAAAACATCACAAAAGTTCAACGTTGAATCTAATTACAAATGTAGCAGTCCACAACACAAACAAAACCCTTTACAGATAGGAGGCAATCTTAGCTCAAATGACACAGTGACCTTTGGTTTTGCATACTTTACTGTGCCATAGATCTTAGTTTAGCTATAGAACCACCTCTAAAATAAGATGTTACATCTCCAGGGGTACCCTGCCAATAAATTCAAATTCCCACTAAAAGCCAAAACAAGAGTGACAGAGAAATGTATTCAGATGCTTTATTCTGCTCATCTTATTTCCATTATAAACCTCTTTGGGAGGCTGGCAGACTATTATATGGTCAGGTGAAAGGGCCTAAAAATACATTATAAAAAATGATGATAGAAAGATTGCATTGTTGAAAGGCTAATACAAATGCTGCTGTCACATAAATAAGGAAAAGAAATCAGCCAGATATAGAAACAAAGCGGTAAAAAAGGATTAGTCATGTATTCAGTAAAGTAAACACTGTTTTACATAAAAAGAAAATCTCTCATTGTTCTCTATGTAAAACACAAGAAACTGCATGTCAGCATGTATAGAGGACTTACATCCCTGCACATCTTTTGCTTTAAGAGACTCTGTCATTAAGAGAGAAATCCCACTCTGTGTATCCTTGAGTATAATAAGAAACAGGGGCTGGCTCCTCAGAACTACTGTTCGGTATGTATACATGATTCATCAAGCAGGCAAAAAACACACGTAAATGACAGCTTCTCACAGAGTATCCTGGGACTGTGCGTACGATTTTACCACCCAGACAGCAGCTTTCAGCTGGTGGGACGTAGGAGCGAAAGAGGCGGGGAGGGGGGAAATGAAGAAGGGAACGCATTCATCTTCTCCTCAAATGGAGATGTTATAACAAAGGGAGTATAGCACACTCACCCCAGGGATTTCAGGCATTTGGACAGAGAAAAGTGGATTGTACACATATAAAGGCGTACACTTCTGCACTGTGTCCAGCCCCGAGTCCCCAAGCACACTGTATTTTTTTATGTGCGTGCTGCATAGACCATCATACAGTTGCTTTCGGATGCCTGTGCTAAAAGAAACTGCTTTCAAGATGGACCAAACATAATTGGATGTGACTACACATGAGCCAAATTGAGATGAATTGGAATACGAATCAATATCAGTAAGTGACCGGCTGTGCCGTGGCGCACAATAGACCTGCAGTTTCTACCTCTTCTCTCTGTGTGCAGCTCTCATTTTCACCACAACTGGGTGTCTATATAGACTCATTAGTGGCTTATGGGGATTGAGGGTGTGTGCAAGTAGGAGGTGGAGAGGTAGAAGCCATTACAGGAACCACCTGCCTTCTATTCTACCCATTGCATTAGCTTGCCCCCTTCCTCTCAACCATCATACACACTCTATACCAACCTCAATACCATCCACTTAAAAGCCCTCTCACTCGCTATATCAGAAATCCACTTTTATAAGATTAAAGTGAGGGAGGTGGACCAGACACCAGCATAAAGGAGATGGGGGTGAAGAGGAGGATGTGGTATTTAAGGATGTTAGGCTCAGAGGAAGGGGAGCTCCTCTGAGAGGGCATTTGAAGCAACACAGTCCGAACATTTTTTCAGCGGTGAGTAATACAGTAGCTTTGGGTAGGCAGCCCTGTCATCAGCAGCGAGGGTGTGGGCAGTGGTACAGTGGTAGAGATGAAGAATGATGGAAAAAAACAAGCAAGACAGAGGGGTTTTTCAGCAACTTGTAAAGGGAATCTTTATAAGGGCTGCGATGTGCCACGGAGACCCCTAAAGACCGATGATGTCTGTCCATAGTTTTATATGAATGAAACTAGCCCGAGGGCTTCTTTGGTCATCGAACAAAGTGAGACTCAGTGTGTCCGTGTGCGTCTGTCGTGAGTGGATTAGTAAAAAACTTTGGGGAGCAAAACCCCAAAGTTGAAGCATATGGTCAACACGTTTCTGAGTTTACATGAAATGATCGTTAAAGAGGAAAACGAGAGCAAACAATATCCCCAGAACACGGACATCAGACGGTTAAAACGGGGCAGTTTTTGAAACAAATCCGGCCCTGTTCGAATTAGCATCGATGACTGAAACAAATGGCGATGATTGAAAAGCGACGCACGATTCGTCTGACATAAACCGAGGAGATTGACATCGACAGCTCGATCAAAGAAAACAGAAAGCAGAGACATAAATGTAACATCATATGGGCGACATGTGATTTGAATAAACAAAATGACCAATGTCAGGCGAAGAGGTAAGATTAAATCAACATGCCTCTGCCACTTCTTTCCCTCGCCAGTGAGAAAAGAACCCCACAGGTCGGCTCAGGAGTGAAAACAGTAGAAAAAAAACATTTGAAAAACCTTGCGTTTTCCAATCCTTCCTCATGGGAGAAGATAGCTATTTCACCTAATTCTTTACAAGGATATTGTTTAGATGGAAACACAGATGTGGTTTCACTAACTAATGAGTAGCACATACATGCTTACACACAGTGGACTGGTATGGAAAGAAAATATACAGCAAGGCTTTGGTCTCATCGCTCAGCACTATCTCTTCCTCAGCATCTGACATCCAGTGAGTTTAAGGCTTTACATGAAGCTGTTACATCTGTTTCCCAAGCCACTTTAAAGCACCCTTGGATCCTCTGTGGGTAAAAATTGAATCTATTCAGTAGTAGTTAGCTATATAGACATATACTGTATATTGTGTATAAATCCACATGTACATTCCAGTCTCCTTTTCATATGGCTGAAAGCTGTTTAAATGTGTTTACACTGTATTTCTCTCATCCATTCCCATCATTTTATATAGACTGACAGGTACTACACGCCTCTTTGTTGTGGCTTGGTATTGTATTTGTTTCATCCTTTTCTAATTTGTGCGTTACATGTGGTTTTAATGATTCGACATAAAACATTAGATCATGCAAGGCAACATTTCACTGTAGCAGCCCAGATTGTAGGGGGAATTAACTATGTGAAGCTGAAACCTCTAAAGTGTTCAAGTCTTCTCTGAGAAATGATTTGATGTCACATACCCGAGGCAGTTTTAATTCAATTCAATTCAATTCAATTTTATTTATATAGCGCCAAATCACAACAAATGTCGCCTCAAGGCGCTTCATAGATACAGAGAAAAGCCCAACAATCATATGACCCCCTATGAGCAAGCACTTTGGCGACAGTGGGAAGGAAAAACTCCCTTTTAACAGGAAGAAACCTCCGGCAGAACCAGGCTCAGGGAGGGGCGGCCATCTGCTGCGACCGGTTGGGGTGAGAGAAGGAAGACAGGATAAAAGACATGCTGTGGAAGAGAGACAGAGATTAATAACAGATATGATTCAATGCAGAGAGGTCTATTAACACATAGTGAGTGAGAAAGGTGACTGGAAAGGAAAAACTCAATGCATCATGGGAATCCCCCGGCAGCCTACATCTATTGCAGCATAACTAAGGGAGGATTCAGGGTCACCTGGTCCAGCCCTAACTATATGCTTTAGCAAAAAGGAAAGTTTTAAGCCTAATCTTAAAAGTAGAGATAGTGTCTGTCTCCCGAATCCAAACTGGAAGCTGGTTCCACAGAAGAGGGGCCTGAAAACTGAAGGCTCTCCCTCCCATTCTACTTTTAAATACTCTAGGAACAACAAGTAGGCCTGCAGAGTGGGAGCGAAGTGCTCTAATAGGGTAATATGGTACTACAAGGTCATTAAGATAAGATGGGGCCTGATTATTTAAGACCTTGTATGTGAGGAGCAGGATTTTGAATTCAATTCTGGATTTAACAGGAAGCCAATGAAGGGAAGCCAAAACAGGAGAAATATGCTCTCTCTTTCTAGTCCCTGTCAGTACTCTTGCTGCAGCATTTTGGATTAACTGAAGGCTTTTCAGTGAGTTTTTTGGACATCCTGATAATAATGAATTGCAGTAGTCCAGCCTGGAAGTAATAAATGCATGAACTAGTTTTTCAGCGTCACTCTGAGACAGGATATTTCTAATTTTAGAGATGTTGCGCAAATGGAAGAACGCAGTCTTACATATTTGTTTAATATGTGCGTTGAAGGACATATCCTGGTCAAAAATGACTCCAAGGTTCCTCACAGTGTTACTGGAGGCCAAGGTAATGCCATCCAGAGCAAGAATCCAGTCAGATACCATATTTCTAAGCTTTTCAGCGCCGAGTACAATGACCTCAGTTTTATCTGAGTTAAGAAGCAGAAAGTTAGTGGCCATCCAAGTCTTTATGTCTTTAAGACATTCCTGCAGTTTAACTTTTTTTTTTTTTTTTTTTTTTTTTTTTTTTTTTTTTTTTTTTTTTTCGCCTGTCCCATTTGGTTCTTTAGCCGTCAGAATTGTTGTCTGAAGACCAACAAGGATACCCAATGGATTTATTTTGCCAAATGGATCATCATGGCATTGCCGTATTGGTCCATTTGATCGACCTTTGTTTTTATTATTTATTTTATTTTCAGTTGTTACAGACGGGACAGACATGAGTGAGGGATAGGAAAGGGAGAAAGAAAGAGGAAGGAAAAGAAAAACAGAAGGGGAGAGGGACAGTGAGAAAGGGGGGAAGAAAAAATATCTCCGGGATCACCTGTTGAGAGAAAAAGAATAGAAAACAAGCAAAAAAACAAAACAAAACAATGCAACATACTATACACAACACCATCGCATTAATCTAGCTAAGTGAAAACAGCAGTAAATACTAAATATTGAATGTTGTTGTGCAGCACGCAGGACAGACAGCGCACAATGTGCTTTGAAGTAGCAGCCAAGAAAGGTGTGATTTAAGTCTACGAATAGTGAACACCCATGTGCACACCTGTGTGGATCGGCGCGCTTGTATTCAAATGGTTTCCCCATGTAATGGTCTGCTAGAGGATGTAGAGAGCCATAGCCCCGTCCCCCAGGGCATGAAGCAGGCATGGAGGAGATCCAGGCCCCAGACATCCAGAGGCCCCAGAGTGCAAGAGCCCAAGGAGGACCACCGGAGGGGCATCCGTGCCACCTTCATGGGAAGGGCTGAGGATCCCCAGATGAGGGGTCACCCAGTAGCCACCGGGCAGAAGCTAGAGGGGGCTGCACCGGCGTGCCCGCCGGCTCTGCCGGCAGCCAGCTGTGCCAGAGTGAACCGAGCCGCAGGCACAGAGGCCGGAGGCCCGAGGGCCCCCCGCGCCCCGGAAGAGGCCTGACCGAGCAGCAGGCGCCAGGCCCCGCCAAGTAGTCACCGGGAGTGAGCTGGTACATACCTGAGCGCCCAGCCCCGGACACCAAGAACCACCAACGCACCGACCCCTGAGGGCATCAGTCACCGGCAGGGAGTGTGGTGAGGGGAGATAGGCCTCCACACTTTGGAGGGCCTTGGAGTTCCCAGAGAGGTGAAGTCTAAGACCCGACCTGACATATAGACACAGACAAACAGGCACACACAGACACAGACATGCATTCCCACCCTCATGCACACATATACAAACACTCAGCACTCACCCAACGCAGGAATAAACGTAAATGGACATGTACACACAATCACACTCCCCAAACATACTCTATATCCCGGGTCCAGGTATCCTCACCCCCAGAGATGGAAACGGCACCCAGACCCAAGAGATGTTACCCTTCCCTCCGGGGTGGAGGCAAGCAGACCGCCCCAGGCTCCGCAGCAGCAGGGAGGCCAGTTTAACTGCAGTTTAACTAATTGGTGTGTGTTATCTGGCTTCATGGACAGATAGAGCTGGGTGTCATCTGCATAGCAGTGAAAATGTATGCTATGTCTTCTGATGATGCTGGCTAGGGGAAGCATGTATAATGTAAACAGAATTGGTCCTAGCACTGAACCCTGTGGAACTCCATAATTAACCTCAGTGTGTGAAGAGGACTCTCCATTTACATGCACAAATTGGAGTCTATTAGATAGATATGATACAAACCACTGCAGTGCAATACCTGTAATACCTACAGCATGTTCTAATCGCTCTAATAGGATATTATGGTCAACAGTATCGAATGCTGCACTAAGGTCAAGAAGGACAAGCACAGAGATGAGTCCACTGTCAGAGGCCATAAGAAGATCATTTGTAACCTTCACTAAAGCTGTTTCTGTGCTGTGATGAACTCTGAAACCTGACTGAAACTCTTCAAATAAACCATTCCTCTGCAGATGATCTGTTAGCTGTTTGACAACTACTCTTTCAAGGATTTTTGATTTTAAGGTGGTTTTCACCCTCTATTCAAACTTTTATCTCTGCACTAACAGGCACATCGACATCAGATAAAACGTGTCACTCTCACAGTGTAAGAGCAGTACTCTCACAATCCAGAGGCATCAGGCTGGTTCTGATGACATCACATTTCAAATCACAGGCTTGCAGTGTACGTGTGCAGCTACACAGACAACACCTGTTGGTGTGAACATCAGATATGAGGCTCAAGAAATTAAGGCCAGTCTTATATTGTGTAAATTGTCCGTGTGCAACCAACATACGTGATATCAAATTGGATCAAGAACAATAGTAGATAGCTGGCAGTATGATAAAAGAAAGAGTCCTATTATGTTGGATACCAGGTAATTTACAGTGACAGACTAATTTAAGGTGTAAGAACACATCCTTTTTTGGTGCAGACAGCCACTACCATCATTCTGATATTAAATAGTCAGCTGACTAGGGTCTTGTGCTTGTGTCCTTTCATCCTCAACTGCAGGCGGGGGAGCTGAAAGGCAACAATAACATAAGAGCCAAGAGATAAAGCAGCCTAATTTTCATGGCTGCCCAGGTTGGCTGTGATAGACAGTGCCAAGGTGCAGGCAGTGCCAGTGCCATACTGTGATGAATAGGTCCTGCGGTGCGTCGTGACTCACTCCGCCTCAGGCGGGCACTGTGCCCACCCCCTCTCCTCCACTCTTGGGTGCTTTTCCTCCCATCCCTCCTCTACTGCAGCAGATGAGTCAGAGAGGCTGTTACAGTATGAGATGGAGGCAAGGAGCAAGGAGAGGGAATTAATAAAATAAAAGAATGAGAAGCCTGCCATTAGGAGCCCTCCCCAGCACACAGTGATGGCACACTTGATTTAATTTAAGGTTTTTAATCTAAGAAAGGGAGCTGTGCTTTTATATCTCTTTCTCTTCTTGGCAGGCAGTGTTTTCAGCTTTCCAGGGAGTTCTAATTGTTTTAAGCGCTTCCTGGGCAGGTGTCAGCCGTGACGGCCCCGCGTTATAAGCAGAAGGAAGGGTAGCGGGCACTAGTTTATCTTCTGTACTTTGGAGACTCAGCTGAACGTGTCAGAAAGTGTTATAAACCTTGTGAGATGTAGAATAGAGGGGGAGTGTAATATCTAACACCTGACAAGAATTCAGACCAGTCCAGTATTATCCAAGCTGTTGTTACAGTCGTGACACTCTGCACATGGGCACATGTCCACCCACCTCACACACACATCAAAGAGAATCACCGGGTTTTGGTTTATTTCGTGACCTTCATCTTCGTTGTAACCTTCATTGCTCAAAAGGTGTTAGAGTGGAGGCTTTGCAGGCTTTTGAGGTCAAGATAAGGAATTTCTCATTTTGCTGGTGTCAACTGAATGACACATTTGTGCTCTCTGTTACACTGGGCATCTGCCCGTAAAGAAGGTAGGGTAGTTCAGCTGATTCGAATTATATCCACTGTTATTACTGGTGAGATCTGTTAGTGACAACACTGGAAGTGATTACATTCATATACCTCCCAATTACCAGGACCATTCTGAATAAACAAAGTTTGTTAAATAAAAGGACTAAAGGATAAAAGGCTCTGCAGAACCAAACACTGAAACTAGGTTGGCTATTATTAGACTGCAAGCAAATCTCTCTGTAAACTGTCTTTAAACTTCATATACACAGTGATTCATCACTTTATTAAGCACAGCTGTACAGTGTAACAAATTCCAGCACAATACTGAAAGATGTCTCTGATGTTTTACTTTTTAACTGTTATGATAAACTCATACATCAGCACGTTGTTTGTCCTGCCCCTGTTAGTTAGCATCAAACTAAGCAAGTTTGCTGTTCTGATTTTCAAGTTTGCTTCACATAGAAATTCACTGCATTTTACATGTTACGGCTATATGTTTTTATAAATAGTTTTACCTATTTAATTTCATTTTCATTCATTAAATTTTGCTCTTAATACTAATTGCAGAAGCGTTTTAAATACTGGCATGTGCTCTCACATATCTCGTGTCTTTGATTTCACCTTTAATGTTCTCCTCTGCCTCATATCATATCTCACCTAATAGATCTCTGTCTGATTTCATCTCATTTCTTATCAGTCAGATCTTGACCCTAGTTTCTCCTCATCCGGGGCATGAATATAAAGTCTGCAACTCAGGATACAAAAATAAACAATGTAACAATATATGACTTACATTAGGCTGATCTCCCCTTCAGCGTTATTTCTTTTTGAACCCTTGGACTACCTGCCGGTTTGCGTGTCTGCTCTTTCGTCACTGACTTCAAACCTCCACAGAAATCAAATATCAACTTCAAACTAGCCAAACTTTTATTTAAACAATCACCACTAGTAATAAAATCCAAAAAAATGACACCAAATCCAGCAGTTTCCAGTGGAAGAGCTCACAGCGTGCAAGCACAGAGATGGGCCATTGCGTCAACACAGTTATTGCAATGTATATAGATATTTTTGGTAAAGGATTAAGGATTATCATTCAGTTTCATCCTTTGTTTTTTTATTTGATAAAATAAAGATAGGCAAAGGCTGTGTGGCGTAGTATTTGACTGGCCCTTTCCATCACTGGAATGATCTTTTCTGGGGTTTCAATGTTTTCTTCGTCTTTCCTTTTCTTCTCACTTAATTATTATCAGCAAAGAAGCATGTAGAGAGTATACGCCTGGCTGTGGATGAAGCTGCATGTTCACATTTATGTGTGCTTGTGATAGGTTTGTTCCTGATTGTCCAAGTTGACCGTACATGGGAGGCCAAAACCATCTCCCAGTGGGCAGTCTTGCTTCCAGCCTTGGAAAGATATGACCCTGGAGGTTAGCTCAGTCAGATTTCAACCAAATATGGTTTGAGTTTCATGGAACTTTATAGCAGTACCTTTATTATTTACGGTATCTTAAAAGTCACCTTTTTTAAATTTAATTTCAATCTCTTTAAGTGTTATATTTTATCTTCATCGTTTATGTCTTCTCTCACACAACATGTCTACGAATTATAACAAAAATCAGACACCATACAGATATAAATAAAGTGAACTTTCTCCTTTTTAAAATAATCCAGTACTTACTGAAGTTGCACTCATTAGCAACCCATTACCTCTGGTCAGCTCATTAGAGCAGGTCTAAGTCTGACGAAGACCTGAGCTTTCATCTGGCTGTTTATTTAGAGTACAGTCAGTGTCAGAGGAACTGAAGTGTTACTGCACGGTGAGCAATGGTGGTAATTGAATGTGTGTTCCTGTGTGTGTCCTTGCTCACATGTGCACAACTGATGGAGTGAATTAGTCTGAGCATACAGAGAATGACAAAGTGCGACTTTCTGGGAGTGTGTGTTTATTTTCCAAGATGTTTGATCCATCATGTTCAATTGAAACCTGCAAACGAGCGACCCTGCAGCCTCCGACTAGTAGAAAAATAAACCTTGAAAAACCATGAAATCTTTCCACTTCCTCCACAGCCTTCACATTCTCCACTGACCCGTGTCAAAGCGAACTGGGCTCGATTCGAATCTTTTCCTCTCTTCGCAGCGCCCTCGGATCCACATGCCCTAAATCACAACCCCTGCCCTTGACAGCGTGCGATGGTGCTGAAAACATCTTTCCCAGCTTTTGATTGTGATGGATTAGTCAGAGCATAAATCATATAACAAAAGAAAAAAAAAGCTGTCTGGAACTATAATAGTGGCACAAAATGGCTAGTTAAAGCAGAAGGTGTGTGCTTCAACAGCTGAACCAAGATCTCTGATGAAATGCAGCAGTTTTTAAGTTTTACATACAAAAAAAAAATAAATCACCAGAACACCATAAATGATCTGCAAAGGTTAAAGCTAATCTTTAAAATGACCACCTCCCCAACGATTTTTGCAGCTGCTAATTCTGGATGCTCATAATCATAAAAATGACATATAAAATCAGGCCAAAGGTCAGCATTACATCACCACAGTAATTCACGGATTCATTGGCTATTTGGCCTTCCTTTCCCCATAAATATTGCGCTGTCGCGCAAAAAAAAAAAGAAAAAAGAAAGAAAGAAATGGAAACATTATTTCCACATAACACATTTTTTCTTTCACTCTTGCAGTTGTTGAATCGTAATAAATAACAGTAGTAGGTTGCAAATGATCCTGCATCCAAGTTCATGCATGACCTTCTGCACATCAGTGCTGGAGAGATGAGGGAATAGTGTGTTGCGGATGTGTGTTTACAAGCATTCCTGAAGATATTGCCGAAACCCTTGTAATAATATCATTGGAGAGAGTGGGAGCAGCAGGGAGGCTGATTGGCTAAAGTGTTTGAGAGAATTGAAGTGAGCTGTTTCTATAGGGATCAATTCTTTCCCTCCTAGTCCCCAACCACACATGAAACACATGGAACTGATAAAAACCTGGTAGTCATACGGTAATGCTGAACCAAATACATGCACTACAAGCAGAGAGATGAGAGCGATCATGGGAAAAGGGAAAGAGACCCACTAGACTGTGCTCAGAATAGGGGGCTTTCCTTGATATCTCACTTTTCTTCATAAAACGAAGAAATTTGTGTGGGTCAGTGACAACGTGAGCTTCCAGTAAGTCGGGCAGTAATCTGTCACCATTTACACACATGCCAGGCAATGAAATGTGAAATGTAACCTGTTAGAAGAACATTGAATTTAAGAGGGGGAAAAAAAAGTAACCGATTAGATGGTGCCATAATAAAACTAAAAGCACCATGTACTTCAAGCGTTATATAGGATTTTGCAAGCAAAACACGCAACCAATAAAAGTTCTGTAGGGGAATTTGGCATATTACTTACAAAAAAGCTGCGATGCATTTCCCCTGGTGTCTCTCGCCCTTACAACTGTGGTGGAACGTATAAATATAAAAGCCTTTCATTGGTCCATATGGCAAATAGCTCAACCAAAGTGTGCTTGCTCACTTTCGTGGAGTCTAATCAGGCTGACGTATGGTTCAGCTTACTCTGCTTAGACAAATCTTGTTTGTCAAAAAACGTGTCCAAATGCTGCGAGACAAAGAACAGACACGAAGTTTATTTTATAAGGAGTGGTTTGCACCACCCGTCTGACAAGATGGGGCATCCATCAAATCCACCTCCTACACCAATTTGCAACACTGTTCTCAGCTTTTCTAGAATCTTACAGCTGTAATACTTATCCGTGACTGATGTAAACCTCCTCCGTGGTGCAGACAGAGCTACTGGCCGGAGCTGACAGATGGTAGTTAACACAGGTATCGTCTCTCAAACACCGAGCTAAGATCAAACACAACCAAACTGAAGAGTGAGCACGTCTCTGCATGAACATTGGACTGTATGGCTGTCGGAGGCCACATTTAAACTCACTCCTGAAATCTTTAAAGAAACAAAGGCCTCAAGGTCATAGCCATCACATTTTACTCAGCTGGTAAAACGACCAAAAGTAAAAGATGTATAGGTATATCTTTCACATTAAAAAGGGTCAGTTAATGTAATCGATGCTAAAACAAGAAGAAGAAATCATATATTTAGTGGTACCTAACCATCCACATATTTGGTTTAATGCAGCGGTCCCCAACCTTTTTTGAGCCACGGACCGGTTTATGCCCGACAATATTTTCACGGACCGGCCTTTAAGGTGTCGCGGATAAATACAACAAAATAAAACTAGTACCGGTACCGAAAAAAAGAAAAATTATTCATAACACACGTGAAAAGACCAGGGAAAACCGAGTAAACGATAAAAACGATAACAAAATAACGCTGAAAACCGATAAAAACCGCGGCCCGGTACCAAACGACTCACGGACCGGTACCGGTCCGAGGCCCGGGGGTTGGGGACCGCTGGTTTAATGTTCCAAAGCTTTGAGTTGTCTGATTCATAATACAGTAGAATTTTGTATACACGTACACATGACATATATGACACTGTGCTACACAAATGAAATTCCATTCACGCCCACTTTTGTGGGCGGGTGACAGAAGACTCAGAGATGGATATCTTAAAGTGGCCAAACAAAACCAAAAACCATCTGCATGGCTAGAAACCATTACTGCTAAGTAGAAAAATATGTTTTTTATGTGGGCTCACTGTTCCTTACATAAGTTGTTTTCACATATTAACTTCAGTCAAAGTTGGGAGAATAATGTCGGGATATTGTCCACAGTATGTACTGGCAGAGATAGCAGAGATAGTTCAGTTCAGTTCAGTTCTTTTTTATTTCAAACATATACATTCACCAACGTTTCATAAAATCATTCCATGCAGTTGTTTGAAAAGGAGTAGGCAGAAGTATATACTTATTTAGCCCTACCCCCTCAGGTTTACATCCTCATCATCTAAATTTGAACAACAAAAACATATACAACGCCTTCAACTTAGAACAAAACATCACAAAAAAAATATTTTCTCATGTTCAACTAAACTATATTTAGATTTGCTGATTTGCAGAAGAAAATAAACATCAGTTTGACTGCTGTCTTGGGTTAATTGCATTTTCTTCATTCTTATACTTATTTAAAATTTCTTTTTTGAGTTTTATTTTAAACTGGTTTATATCACTACTGACCTTTATTTCTTCTTCTAACTCATTCCAGAATTTAACCCCCGCTACTGAAATAGACATCCTTTTCAATGTTGTTCTTACTCTTTGTAATTTTAAATTTCACTTCCCTCTTTTCAGACACGCTCTCATGGAAGTACTTACTACTTGTTTTTGGCAGGGATGGTGCCTGGGTAGAGAGTGTAGGAGACAGGACATAAAATACAGACTTCTGCTATTCTTGCATAGGTACAATCAAATATCACACAGACTTTGTTCTAGGGAACTGGCAGGTTTAAGACCATTTAATGTCTGGCCTGACTGAGTCAGACACATGCATTCTCACATGTCTAGGAAGGAAGTACATATGCAAAAACAGCTGTTGTATATTCTGCAATATTTTGTTATAGAGCAATTGTACTTAGTAGCATCCTAGACTGATTTTTGCAATTTCTAAAATTATGTGTGCATTCAGTACATTATTTGCATGACAGATAGAACAAAAAAAACATGACAAAGCTCATTTACAATCCTATTTGTGAGGGCAAGATTACCGTGAGGACAAAAAGGTGGTACGTGCTTTAATCTACTGCCCAGCTGCAGGTTGACTGCTATTACAGAAGCTGATCTCAATCGATGGCAGCACTCTGGATTAAATTACAAATTAAGTTTAGCAGGGCTGCTTTTTCCCCTCTTTATTTCTACAGTGTCCCCCAATGAAACTCCACTGCAGGCTATTTCCAGTGCCCTCATCCCGGTTAAGTTAATAATGTGAGCCCGGCCTGGATGCAGCTTGACACACAGACCTACCGCTGAATCACCGGGCCTGGAATTGCTCAGACACACCCAATCAATCTTGAAGTGGAAAGGGGTCATCCCCAGATCACCCCACCCATGCACCTCATGGCCTCTCACACCAGTCAATACGGGGCATTATTTTGATAATAATTGCATTAGATTTTTCACAGAGCGCAGCAAAACAGCATCCCCTTGGACCCACTTACTGGCAAGAGCTCTAATACGCTATTGTTGATTCATGTATTTGGCTAAATTGCCTTATTGACCATGCTCATTGACTTTTTATTAATGGATTCAGTCTGTTGCACTTATAGTCAAAGGCACTGACTCCTCACAGTCAAGTGATTATGAAAATGAAGGATAGTGAACTTGCACGGGCTTTGAACAAAGCTGGTTTTCAATAAAACCTACCGACTCAGCCTGCAGGTCACATGGCACAAACTGCTCGAATCTTGAGTAAACAAGCCATGCATCAGCATCGCTAGGTGAACACAAGCATGGATTTTTGTAGTGCATCTCCATTGTTTTCTGTCAGTAGCATTTGTGGAAAATAGCATGTGCATATAGAAGCACAAATTCCTATGCGGTATTTTTACTGTTGGTAAAAACGATGCAGATTTTACTGATTTGAGACTGGACGTTGTGTTAGTCACTGGTGGGAAAGACAAAGTGCTTACTATCATGCTGTCAGGAGTATTAGATGCACATGATTCACTACCTACTAAAAATCTATCATTAAAGCATGATATGTTGTTTTTGCAAAACTGCCTTCATGACTGGATTTTAGTAGGTTTGGCTGATTGCTATGTGGTGTGTATTTAGGTTATGCGTGGGTGAGGTCCAGAGTGAATACTGTGGAACTCTGGGGGCTACATACTGCAGCTGTTTATAGGCTCCACCGCAGGAGTCTAATGAGGGAGATGCAGTCAGGGTAATTACACAAAAGTTATGTTTCCCCATCATTAGAGTTAAAGGTAGCGAGAGAGAGAGAGAGGGAGCACCAGGGAGAGTGGAGGTCAGGCATGAATTGGTGGTGTTTTGAGTACACGTGTGAAAAAAGATAGCTGAAGCAGCCAATTTAACAGCCTTTCTTCACAATGCCTAAACCACAGCTGACACACAGGTTGCATGCCTTAGCCTAGTTGGACCCTTTCCTCTGCCAACGCCCACATTGCCTCCAGACAGGCCAGGAAATCACATGACAAGAGAAGGCCTTCAGCTTCTGGGACTCTCAGGGGGCTGAAACCACATCGGCCTGCCACAGAGTGGTGGTGATCGCAAACACAAAGTGATGAAAAGGCGCCACGACAGCGTGAGAGAGAGGAGGAACAGCACGAAGAGATCGGTTTGTCTAAGAAAAACTGGACTGCGGCTCTTCTGTGCGGAAAACCGAAATGCAAAATTGTGCAGAGTGGCCTCTCTGAGTGTTGTGGTAATCCTTTATAGATAACAGAGATGTCACTGAGTTACTTTGTTGAAGACATAGAAATGTTTACAGACCTTTTTTCTCTTTTTTAACCACAGATGTAAAGAAGTGGCACTTTCAGACCGCATGTCTCAACTCATCAAATATATATAAACATAAATAGCATAGAGTACATTTCTATAATTATCTATCACATTCAAAGCACAGCCCAGTCTCATAACAAACTGTGAAAGAGTCACGAAGAAGCAATCTTTTTTATGTTCGTGGAAAAAAGGTTGCTTTTTTAGTGTCTGTGAGGACAAATTTGCAAGAAATGTATTTTAATAATATGTATATTTGATGTCCGAAGCAAGATTTTTGTTTAGAGAAAGTAAAGAGGTGCCTTCACTGGCAACCAAGAAAACAAAGATTTATGCAAAAGACATGGCAGTCATTGTATTTTAACTCAAAACATGACAGGATGTGATTCACTCCAACGTGGCGACCAGAGACCAAACAAACTCAGTGATATTCAATGACTTCAAGTGACTACTGAAGAAAAAATGCTGGCTACACGAAGCTGGCGTGTCTGTTACATGCTTTGATGTCTAGCTGATAAACTTTTCTCGGCTGTCATTGAAGAGACTGCCAGTGAGAACGCAGGACGCCGCTGATTGACATGCGACCTAGTATTCAATAGATTAGAGGATTACCTAGGCAACCGGGGCCTGGAACGTCTACTATCAGTGACGTCAGGCGTTGTTAATGCCTAAGCATAACCAAGCGATGGATTTTCGATTGAAAATGATTAAAAAAAGATAAAAATTGAGCGAGAAAATATGTGACATATTTAAGATGAGTAGAAGTTCTCTTAATGTGGACTTTTGATTTTATATACACAGACACATCATCAAAGAACTACTAAATAAAGATTAGGTACACGGACACAAAAATAATGTTTTTCATGTTGAAAAAATAATAATTTAAAATCTGTATCAAGAATGACAAATCACTGGATTAAAGGTCATGACTGACACACAAACAAACTACCATGAGTAGCACATGTCTGTGAAGGTTCTCAGTCATCCAGGTCATCGTAGTCAAAGGAGCTTGAAAAGAAAAGCGTCTGGACTTCTTTAAGTTACTTGAAGACGTTTCACCTCTCATCCGAGAAGCTTCTTCAGTTCTAAGGTCAAATGGTGGAGAGTCCCAGATATAAACCTAGTGGGAGTGTCCCCCCACAGAGGGACAAAAGGACCCCCTGATGATCCTCTAATCGCCTGAGCCAAGGTGTGGAACTGGGTGTGGGTCCCAATCAGCCAGAGTTTCGGGTGAGTTCATTGTGAAACCTGGCCCCACCTTATCATGCGAAAATTATCGCAAAGTCAGGCTTTGTCTGAAGGAGAAGAAGAAGAAGAAGAAGCTGTAATTTCCTGTCACACTGTGAGACAAGGTGGCGGCAGTTCTGGTGTTACTGGTTTGGTTGCAAGTAGGGATGCACCGATATCGGGGCCGATACTGTAAAATGTGTGTGTACTCATACTCGTAAAAGTTAACCGATACCATGAATCGATACCAACTTATTTCATTAATCAGAGGGTGGCTTGTCATTTCTGTTGTCGTTTTTTAGATTGGCCACTAGGGGGACATCCCGTGCTAAACAGGCACAGGGTTAGGCGAGTGAGACTGGCAGCTCCAGATAAAAAAAGAGAAACTGGAGGCTGCTGTAGCTAGGCTAAACAAAATGTCAGCAGTGTGGACCGGAACAGCCAACTTTAACTCAGGTTTTGGAAAAGCGATGAAAAATGTCAAGAGAAAATCCACGGGCAGTTTAAATAACAGAGGCTCTGACTCGTTTTATCGCTCTGGATGACCAGCCAATGCCGGTCGTGGAAAACATGGAATTGCACCGTCTTCTCAGCATACTCGAGCCGCGATATAAAATTGGACACTCTGCAATAATTTAAAAGTTTATTTTATTCTCAAACCTAATTTGTATTTATCTTATTCCAAACAGAAGTGTTTATTTATTATTCTGAAAGCTCGAGACAGTGCCAATAGTTCAGTGATATTTTGTTAAATTACAATGTGGAGACTGCAATAATTTAACAGAAGTGCTTATTTTTCACTTGAAATTTTTTTTGTGGTAATTTTTATTAAGATATTATTTATTATCGGCAGAGAATAAATAAAACCTGTCTTCCAATTCATTGAATTTGTGTGTGTGTGTGTGTGGTAGAAGTATCGGTTTTTGTATCCGTATCGGCAAGTACTCAGATCCAAGTATCGGTATCGTATCGGTTTGAAAAAATTGGTATCGTTGCATCCCTAGTTGCAAGTTATATGTAACATCTGACAGACTAGGCCAAGAGACCCTCACAGCGCCCTTGCTTAAGCGCTGTTAGGGTCTCTTCGAACTGTATGCAGAAGCAGAGCTGACAAATATCAACCACTAAACTTTCCCAGTATTTTAAATGTGTAAACATTGGTGAACAAAACAAAAATTCCAATGCTGGAACTTAAAGTATTTTCTGAACCTTTACAAATCTTACAAACCTTTAAAATGAGTGCGCAGAGCTTCTGAAATCATTCACGATTCAATCAAAATTGAAGGATTTTTAAATGAATTTTGTCAGCAGCAAAGCTGTTTGGAAATGTCGACAGCTTTGCAGTCCGCAGCTAGTCCTGTTTCGGTGTGTGCAACTTGTCAAACCCACAGCATCACCAGCTGGCTGAAAGACAAATGATGAATCATGGAGAATCTATTCTAGCCCTAACCATAGCATAGTCAGACTTGACTGATACGGTGTAATCAAACCTATTTGAACAAACGAACAGAATAAAATGAGGGTAAATAGTGAAATTGATCAGTTTCATTGTAAACGTTCATCTCAATTTACAGAGCAACTTCTTGATTTGACCCACTGTGGTTTCTGTAGTTTAAGTAAGTTTTCCTGTGCACTGACTGTGTTTATCAGCCAAATTTTAAGAGAGCTCACTTTCAAGCTGTATAAAGTGATCTAGATAAACTGTTTACAGCCACCCTGACATCTGACTACTCCTGTTTCTAGATCTGTCAAGATTTAAGCAATGCTGGCAAATATCTGCAGTTACTTTGATAAGTGTGCTGTAAGAAGTGACAGAACTTATAGGTAAATATTTAAAACCAGACCCCAGATGAAATAAATATGTTTTAATTGTGGAAAAAACATTATTTTTATGTTCTATCTAAATAAATAAAATTGTACACACATACAGTTAGTGATTAAAGCAAAATTGTTATGGACTCAGACCTGCGTTTGATTGGGCAATATATTCTGAATCAGCGAAATAAAGTATGAGTTGTGCTGTGATCATCTAACTATAAATCTTTCAACCTCCACTGTGAATTTTCAAACATTTCCTACAATCTACTCCTCGTGTGAAAAGAAATATGTATGTCATCACCACAAATGCGAACTGGAACTGCTTAAAAACCTGGACGTATTTCACGTCTGTGAGATTCGAGGCCGTGTGAGACCCGAGTGAAGTGAGGGGGTGGAAGGATGACAGGATCATCTGTGAGCAGTGGGGGAAGACCCAACGGAAATCTGCCGTGTTGTCAAAGAACATAAAGTCAAGTCAAAGGTCAAATGTGGACACATTATGAGAGCAACCCTGAAATCTCCTGAATCAATAAGCCACTCTCCTATCACATACTTTGATGTTTATCTTAGAGACTCACCATGGAAACCAATAACACACTGCTCTGCCTAATTGCATGAGAAAAACTCAGAGAAACTCTGCTGATGGCAGATTATTGAGAATAGGGGGAGTGTAGGTGATAGGGGAGGTGGAGGCAGACAAATTGAGCAGCAATTACAGTAATCATCATTAGAGATTTCTGTGTTTCATTTGACTATAAATGACAAGTCTGTGCTATTACACAGACTGGGACCAGGTGAAATGGACATGTTTGTCAGCCCCCGGGAAAAAAGATATATAAGAAATGATTGCATCATCACATTTTTTGTTTTCATTTTAATCTATCATAGAGCAACAGAAAAGCACAATCGAGACATGATCACAGCTGATTCACGGCTACGGTCGTCTCTGTGTGCGCTTCGTGAGTGGCGATCGTGGTCGAGGCAGGGATGACTCACAGCTTGCAGTCTCTTGCAGAATGAAAGTAACTGAAGAAAAAGCTGCAGAAGGGAGCTGGGCTTTTCATCTTTTATATTTTCACGTAAATTAAGGTGCACTGAATTTGCTGAGTAGAACCAGACAACTAAAAATAACCTTGTACGCACGGGAAAAAAAGTAGATGACGCAGAAGCCTTTTTTTTTACTTTTGAAAAAAATGTGTTAATAATGTATAATGAAGGTTTGGGAAAAGAATCGGCTTTGTCGATTGAAATCAGTTGAAAAATTGCCTGGCTTTGAACCAATAACAATTTTCATGCAATCTGTAAACTATCAGTATACAGTGACCTGCAGAAATTGAGTATGTGGTATTGCTGTAGTTAAAGTTATTCAGCCCATCAGAAGTACAAAACTTGCCTCACAGTATTGGATCATAACTGTAATTGCAGTACTAGAAAGTGGGGAAAGCATCAGTCATAGCCCGACAGCAACATCTAAATGTTGCACTCAATTGAGTGAGTTTAGGTTTTAAAACACACATAATGTTTCACACGTATAATCTAGCTGCGGTTATAGTCAATGATTTAAAGGACAAGATAACAAATTTACCCAATACAGATGTGTCTTTTTGAGCCCTAACACTATTTTTATTCATCGTCTTATTCATACATCTAAAAGACAGGACATTTTTTCAATGATGACGGGTACAAATAGTCCTTGTACAACGTGAAAATACATTCTAGCTTTCACAAACTCTGGGAACTGAGCAGAGTTCCTTTTTACCAGAGTTACCATCTTTATCAGAAAGAAATTCCCTGTTTATTAAAATGCAAAGGTGCAGTCAAACAGGAAGAGACTGGCAGCGGCTTTGCGATTAGAAACCATTCAGTGTTAATGAAACTGTAGCAATGACTGGCAAAATAACAGGTAACGTCACAAAGATTATAGGTTCTGAGTTAAACATACCTCGGCTTTGAAGCAAGCAACTTGACTGACTACTACAGAGTTTGATATACACAGTTAGGTAGGTAAATGAGGCAACTGAGTTGCTTTACGTTTAGAAAGGGCTTAAGCGTAGGGCCTTTTTACACAGTCATGTCAAAAAGAACATTTTCACATGACTCTGTGAAAACTAAGTACACCCCATGCTTCAAAGACCAATTTCTAAGGTTGTTGTGAATGCCTTTTGGCCCACGCTTCCTCATAGTCTTGTTTCATTGAGGTTGCTGGGCATTTATTTAAGCAGAGTTTATGCAGACCTCACATTTGACTCTAGAATACTTTGGTATATAAAATGGTCAACTCAATGACGGCAGAGTGCTTGGGTCTTCTGTCTGTAAAACAAGTCCAAGTCATCATACCTCCACCTCTCTACTAGTTATGATGTAACATCACCTCTTCTGCCTCATCTCATCTCTTCTGCTCATTATTCCAGAAGACTTGCTGCTCGGATGAAACTTTTCAGTTTCATGTAATTCATCTTATTCCATGCAATATTAGGAGATACAGCTGAGCTGGCTGTCCGGTAACTCAAGTCACTGATGCTGACTAAGCTTCTCAACTGTGTTTGCAGTGCTGCTGCCTTTTGGAACATTTGCAATTATCTAACAAAAGGGGGGGGGGGGGGGGGGGGGATTTAACTGGATTACTGGAGAACCATCCACGAAGTCTATGCTCCAGTTTTAGGATGCTGTAGTATTCTGCTATATTAGTATATTGCTTTACATGTATCTATGTCCGTGCAATGCACCAGTCCATGGCTGTGGCCTGCTACCCAAGCTGTTAGCCTGTTAGGCTTAGACCAACTAATGTGTGACGTTAAAGAGGAACTTCTTTCAGATACAGTCTTTTTTTTTTTTTTTTCTGATGTTCTGGTGTTTAGAGATAATACAATTAACTTTTTTTTTTTTACTTTAAAGCTCTGGTTTTGAAGGATATTCACTTGATTTGGCTGATTCATACAACTAACTCATCATACCAGATTTACATGAACTTTTAAATGGACTATTGCTCTGAATGATGGATATGGATTTTCACTCAACAAGTCACTTAAGAAAGCAGCCAGTACAAACTCAGGGAATGTTTATGCCGAGTAAAAGCAGGTTCAATGTTCATTTAGGTACCTGACTTTTGTTTTAAGATAGACTCCAAAAATGTTGAACTGCAATTTAAACGGACTGAGAGCACTGATGGAAGTCTACACAGGCATTAAAGTTAAGGCTGCCCTCAGTGTACTCAGTGGTTCCTCACATATTAGTGACTATGAGGTTGTAATTGGACCTCAGATGTTACAGTAAACACGCACTGAGCACACACCTTAATAAGGTCTTATGCACTTACTCACACTGACACACACACACACACACACACACACAAATGTAAGTGTACATTTTCACTGCAATACAGACGCACACACCTAAGAGCTAATTCTGCTGGGAATTAATACTGTATAATATTACAGTAATGCATTACATTGATATGTTAATATGATATATGATGGATGATGTTTACATTTTTTACATGATATGATCCAGGAGACTAGTGCTACACTGTCTAAATGGCTTTGGATTTCTGAATCGAGTCTCTTGAAATCAACATTTTTGGAGAAATTATTAACTGTGTAACAAATTCAAGTAAAAGAATCACTATCTTCAAGTGCTAAATTCTGCTGAATCTACCTGCATACACACAGCATAGAAACTAAAGTAATAGCGTAGTATGATCACGAAATTAATGCCACCCAACACCAGAAACTGCAGAAGTGTGTACACCTAATGTGATTTTAAAAGTACAGTGGCGCCCAGCAGTCAGTGAGCTAAGCATTCGATGTATGAACATGTGTACGTGTATCTCCACCGGGTTGCCCAGATGGATTTTTCTAGTCGCCATAGATTAACACACAGAGTTGAAATATCAGCCGAGCCTCAGGAGAACACCTCCCAGCACTGCCAACTGTGCAGAGCTGCTAGCTGCGGAGCTCCAGCCGAGGAGATCTGCAGGCTGCGATATAACATTTCACTCTCATGCAGCAGTGGTCTGGATTGCGGTCATACCCCTTAAACCCACCGGTGACAACCGTTTACATACCAGCCGAATCGACTGCATTATCAATCACACATGTTCAAACTGGATCGCCCGCTGTTGTGACAAGCAGCAGATGTATTGTATCTGCAAAATGGCTGCGGGTAACAATGCAAAACTCTGGAAGTTGAAATAGAATCCAGAGTTTAACTTTAGTGAACTGCCTTTGCATTTTTGACCTGATTTTTTTTTTTTTTTTTACATATGCAGACAAGGTCGAGCCATCCTACTGGTTGTTTTCCAACAACAGCTTATACTCACAAAGAGACACATTCAGAGCTGAGTGCTTCTCAGTGCAACTACGGACCTCAGTGAATCGTTTAGCTGCTCCGCTGGAGCTGTTTAGTTTGGAGGTGTTTTCACACTTGAACTGATTAGCATGTTGTGCACTTAAGATCACTTGAGAGGTGTTTTCACCCTCAGAAAATTGCTTCCATGCACAAGAAAATAACTGTAAATCACATCACGTTTGTGTGTATCTCTCCATGTCATCAAAAGCACTTTTTGTAATTTCACATCGTAATCACTGAAGAAAAAGATGATAGATGCTATTTTTTCACACGAGATTTTATTACAGTCAATTTAAAATCATGTTACAGTTATCGTATGTGCTTGGCTCTCTATGCATGAAGGTGTGCCTCCAGAGCCCAAACGTGAAGTCAACACAGACGTGCCAAACGTTAGGGTTCCCAGAATGATTAGTTGAGGCCTAAAAAGTAAGTCAGCCCTCCTGACCTCTCATGTTAAAGCTGACAGCTGAAACAAACAAGTTTATAGCTTGAAATAAAATAAGGATTTGGTTGTTGCAGCTAATTTCTTGCTTCATGACAAGAGTAGAGATGATGGGTTTTTTTATACTATTGAAATTTTTTAAGTTAGGGAAGTTGTTGCTCAGACTGACAGCTTAGCTTACATAGGCCATGTATTAGCTGACTGTCTGCAAGACTTAACATCTGCTAAATGATTGAATTGGATTTCTTATGTCTGTTTATCAACCTATCAACCTGCATTCAACTCCAGGCTGCAGCATTTCTGTGTTAACTTGGTCTCCCCATGCTTGTGTGGGTCTTCTCCAGGTACTCCAGCTTTCTCTCACAGTGAAAAACATACGGAGGTTAGGTGACTATAATCTGGCCATAAGTATGAATGTGAGAGTGAATGGTTGTCTGTCCCTCTGTATCAGCTTTGCAACCTTGCCTTTTGTCCCATGACAGCCAGAATGCGCTCCTGCAACCCTGAACTGGATAATAAGAGGAGATGTATCCAAGTTTATGTGTTAATGGCTTTCAGGGTGATTAATCGTACTAACAGCTGTCACATAAATCTGTACTCCACTTTTGGTGAATGAAATTAAAGTCTCATTTGAATGTTACTTAGAACTAATTACCTAGTATGTGTGTGTTAAGCAAGCTTGCTCATGACTTAGTCCACATAATCATCCTAATACAGTATGCCCACATCTGGTTCCAAAAGATCTAGGCTTCAAGATGGAAATCCACAATTCCACAAACAACATTGTGACTACATCCATAGTTTCAACACTGTAATCTTTTACAGTTTCATCCTCTAATGCGTACGCACACTGCAAAACTTTGCAGTACCTCAAAATATTACGCACAGCTGCTTTCATCCACGCATGTGGAAACGGCGTTAAAAAGACGCTGGCTACACCACAGCACCCTTTTATTATCAAGAGTTTTGAGACCAACACACACAGACTCATATGCAAAAAGCACCCTACAGAACTTTGCTCAAAGACACCGGAAGGACAATTCAATTAATTTCTCCCCACCTACCTTTAGTTCAGAGATTCAGACACAAAACCATCCAGTTACAAGCACTCAATTAAAATAAATCAAATTCTCTAATGCATAATGCAGCAAAGCACTCACTTGATTAGTATTACACTTCAGTAAGACCAGTGCTATGCATTAAAACTGTCCCTTTTGCATAATTAATGAGACACTTGGTTCCAAGTACCAATTACGAGGGGTACAACGGCAGAGTCCAACTGAACACTGCAGCCATCTGGTCCAGAGCTCGCCTGCCTAACCAGGAGAGAGGCATAAATAAAGCTGGAGCAGCCGGCCCACATGCAGACTCACACCAGCTGTGTCTTTGTCAATATGCAGCCATGAACATGATGTTTCCGGCTTGGATGCAGGGACAGGAGGGAAGATGAGAAAGAAGGGGAATGTTGAGACAAATAAATGGAGAGAGGATAGCAGACAAAAATTAGATAGAGTTACAGTGAGGACACAGGAAATGCAGTGGGGGGGAATTACTAAGAGAAAAGAGAAGTTTTACCCACTTTGAACAATTATCAAACAGAATGCAATAACACTGTGGTGTGCCGCCAGCATCAAACCGAGGATTTCTTTGACACTGCTGTTTAGACACAAAGAGAAAAATATGCATAAAGTGCCACACTTGTGCATTTAAAAATGATGAGTGTTCATGAAATGCAGGTCTTCTCAACATCCAATCAGAGCAGCAAACAAAAAAAATAAACAAAAGCACCGACATACAATCAGCCGAAGCATGTGGACAAACAAGCGACGGAAAAACAAATACTCCTGAGGGCCACAGAAAGGCCAGACCGTATAAAAGTACCCTTGATTACAGACACGCTGATGAAGAGCGGCTCACAAAACACAAAGGTCGACACTGGCAGAAGAAGAAAGAAGGTAAGAAAGAGGGGAAAATACAAATACGCGGCTCTGTTGGGATACATCAGTGTGTGTTTTGGGGGTGGGTGCTGGAATGTGTTTGACAGCAAATCACTTCCTGTGAAGGAAAAAATGAAAGCATTAGAGGATCGGAGGAGAGAGGAGACAGCTGGCAGGGAGTGCTGAGTAAATCAGGACCATCTTTTTTATCATGTCACTCAACAACTGTCTAAGGTACCTTGTTAAGCAAGCAGAACTGCAGTGTGTACATACACTGAAACACGGCAGTGGTGCTTTGTGTAAAGGGAGAGAATTAGATGAGTTTAAATTGAGATAATCAACTATAATCAGTGTTCAGCAGCAATCTTCTTTGTCCATCAAACAGCAACCCAAGTCATAACACTGCAAATCCAGCATGTTCCAATCAAAGAGGAGGCTTGGGAATTAAGCTACACAATAGTCATGAAACCCATTAATCTGTAATAAACTTCGACCACCTACAACTGAGATCCATGCTGAGGGCGACTGCAGTAAACAAACAATTACAACAATCACAAGCAGAGCTGTACTGTTGTGCAGCATCAGGTATTTAGATCAAAAGTAGTCTAATATATGGAGAACTAACTGGACTGGGTGATTTTTCACAAAACAAACAACTACAATAGATGTTGCTGCCAGCTAAGGGTTTTCTATCCTTTTTTTCTCCATCCTTTTTTCTTCTTGGATGGCCGCCTAGCTCGGTTTAAACAGAAACAGAAGCCTTTAATGAGAACTGACTGCCTTTTACTAAACAAAAGCATGAAATGAAAATAGTCTAATGTCCCTTTTTCACTTTGGTTTTTTATCATTTGAAATCTAACGCTGACAGAAAAATTTTACACTCAGCTGTGAAAAATCGCGCGTATGCATGTGCGCTTTCACGTGATTCTTTTCTTTTCTCCCAATTCCTGTGTGTGTTAGTTTCTATGGTGGTGTTTTGAGCATGACATTTAAATGTGTGTGGAAGATGGAGAGCACCATTAGGTGCTCTGATGCACATCCTAAACCTATTGTCTAAGCCTGATCATCGTTCACTCTGATCGCCCTCTACAGCAGAACCTTGTGAGCCTTTAAAAACAGATTAATAAAAATAATTTTCTCCTCCTTCTGACAGCAGCCTGGAAGGCATTACAGCAGGCAGACCCCGGACGATCTCCAGGAGCAGGATTAGCAGCATTAACCAGACAAATTAGGGTCTCAGTGCCTTCACAAAGACGAAAGAGAAACTCTCCCTGATGTTCATAAACAAATCTCCCCAAGTTGTTAATCTAACTGCTATTCCACTTTGAGGCCACCCGTGCTCAGCATGCCCTTGCCACCTCTGCATATTGACTAGCTGGCTGAGCGTGGCAGAGTCAAGGTTGTGTTAACCTATTGGAAGTGATGGAAAAACAAACAGGGGAGCACAAGTGTATAGAACAAAAATGGATGTGAAAATAAACAACAACAGTGCTTCAGTTTTAGCACTAATTGCACTTTCCTGGTCTTATTTGCTTTATGAGCCAACGTTTAAAAAACTCTCCAAAACACCACAGATGTGACACTGAAAGATTTTAAGCTCAGAGCCATTTACATTTGCAGTGAAAGGCCTGCACGAGTACCAAGAGGTTGTATTACGGCACGTATCAAAGAACATAGGTCATACCACATCTCCTGGTGTTGCTGCTGCAGATTATGTGGCTCCAAAAGAGCAGGAGGTTTGTTTCAGCAAGGTTGAGTTTCTGTGGATCACAGTCAGCGCACCTAAGCTCTATCCATCATGCCACAGGGCAACACTGCTGCTAGAGCAGGGCAGAGGCCTCGACCCAAATAACACCAGATAACAAAGTATAGGAAGCCTTGCTTGTGATGAATAACCCTGGTGAAAATCTTCCCCTCTACCAGTCGGTGGCTTGTAAATAAAACTTCACCCTTCGGCTTGTTTCGCTCCAACATACCTCCTTCATTCAGCTCATTTGTCACATTTTCACTCTTAGTGCTAACAGAGTAACTAAAGTTCAGTGAGTGGTTTATATAAGCGGAGAAACTTTGCTGATCCTTTAGATGCTATGAAGCATATTTTCTTTGCTTACTTTATACTTTAATGTAATCAAAATGTAAGCAAAAACAAAATGTAGATAAAAGTTGTCGTACATGTATATATACCTAAATTAAATCTTATGAAAGCAAAACTGTTGGCAGCGAAGATTTGAGTTGGTGTTTGGAAACTAAAATCTACAACAAGCAGGTACATAAACTGGAGTGACATTCACATGTTATAGGTCATGACCGCGTACTAGCAGGATTCTTACATGATGGGCTTAAAGCAACGCAAATTACAGCTCTCAATACCTGCTGTGATAAAAACATATATTTCATAAATGTTTTCCAGTTAATACTTCTCCCCATATATGCTGTTTTTCATTTCCTCCAACTCCCTCAAGCTGCTGCTTGTACACTGAAATCGGGACAATTGTCTGAAGACGAAAGTTGCGTTTTGCAAAATCTTATGACAGTTCTGACAAATTCCAATTTGAACGCTGACAAGCATGCAAGTGGGATGCAGACTTTGGGAACCAATCTTGTATCTTAATCCCCTATGGTCCAGATGAAAATATAAAATTAGCATATAATCTTGAATGTCACTTTTCTCCCATTAGAAAAGAAAAGCTCTGTCTCAGTTTGACAGACGTTAACAACTTCTCTACAGTGTGTCAGAAATAGGAAGTCGCTTCTTGTCTAACATTATGAAACTATCTCATTTGGCATTTTGGTACCAGTTTAGCCTTTTATACTAATAACCACAAGTTGTGTACTTTATACCGCTAGATGTTTAGGCATAACATATTTTTTTAGGGGGGAGGTAACAATGTTTAAAACAATAACGATAATAATATTTATATTTATAACAAGGTGCAATAATAATTAATGTGCAATAATAACAGTGTGCAATACACATACACTTCTTCTTCTTCTTTTATTACTAAGTTAATATACTGTGTTGTGTTTCTGTGTTGCGTTGTGATGTGTCATATCGTGTCGTGTGGTGTTATATGTAGTGCCGACGTAGGACAGTTTTCCAATTTCATTGTACTACTGTACTATGTATGACTGTGCAATGACAATAAAGAGTTATCTTATCTTATATTATCTTATCTTATTGCACCCCGTTATTATTTATTTAACAAAAACTAAGTGAAAATGCAGAAACATTTGCATTTTCAAAATGCAAAGGTCACCCCATGATTTAACAGTAGAAGCAACTATAGCAGTAATGACTTGAAGGTTTTCTGTATGACTTTATCAGTCTCTCACATCGTTGTGGAGGAATTTTGGCCTGCTTGTCTTTACAGCATTGTTTCATTTCACTAAGATTTTTGGGCATTTGTTTATGTACAGCTCTCATAAGGTCCACCCACAGCATTTCAAATGGGTTGAGGTCTGAAATGTGACTTGGCTGTTGCAGTGGCTTTCTGTCATTCTGTTGTAGATTTGCTGGTATACTTGGGATCATTTCCTTGTTGCATGACCCAATTTTGGTCATGCAGCAGGACAGGCATCCCAAACAGATGACCTCACATTTGACTCCAGAATACTTTGGTGTACAGAGGAGTTCTTGGTCAAATCACTGATTGCAAGGTCCTGTGAGTGCATATGTTCCTTTTTGAGAGAAGAGGTTTTCTCCTTGCAACTCTTCCAAACAAGCCACACTTGCGTAGTGCTTTTCTAATTGTACTGTCATGAACTTTAACATTTAGCGTGCTGAGAGTCTGGGGTGTTCTTTGAGTATTGCACAGGCTGACCTTGAAGTGAGTTTGCTGAAAAATTCCCTTCTGGGAAGGTTGGCATTTGTCTTGAATGCTTTTTTACTTGGAAAAAAACATTTTTACTGTAGAATAATAGATATCAAATTGTTCGGAAAGCTCTTATTAACGCTTCTCAGATTGACAGGGAGCAACATTTGCTCTGCTGATTTCCTCCTTGACGTTGTGTCAACAAACACATGAATGCTCCAGACCAGCGAACTACCAAAACTGCTGCATTTATAGAGGTGGTCATACTCACTGATGATCATTAAATCAAGTGGATTTGATTAATTGGCTGCTACTGATCCTTTTTATGGAAACAGTAGAGGTGCACTTGGTTTTTCACAAACTCTTTCTGCATTTTGATTTGTGTTAAATAAATAACTGTGTAATATGTCATGTTTTGCAGTTCAGCTGAGCTTGTATTTACCCAATTTTAGGACCTGCCAAGAACCAGATAACTTAATTTGTCCTGATAAAATCTTATAATTTAAAAAACCACGTCCTTTATTTTTATCATAGCAGCAAACAAGAGTGGGTTTAAAGGATGTGAACATGGAGCTGAATGAAGAAAGCAGAAATAACATTTAGTGGACAATAAATTTCACAAATTTGTTGGAGAGTAAGGAATAAACTGCAGACTTTAAGAAAGACTCTGTGATGAATAGAGAACAAAGTAACTGTGACAGGAAGAAGGTCATAGGAGAAGATGGTATACCAGGGTCTATGTGATGCATATCCTGCCAAAGCAGAAGAATTACATTGATAAGACTGGTCTGCAGCAATAACCCCCCCCCCCCCATGCCCTAAATGCAATCAAATGACTCTACAGCCACTTTGTATTCTTTAAACACAGCCACACTGCAGTTGATTTTTGCTGTAGGATTAATCAATCACACTTGTGAGTCACCGTCAGCATCATAAGCACCTAATGAGTCTCACAGTGACAAAGTGCCTAGATAACATAACTCCCATAAGACAGCAAGTCACGTACAACTTTTTCATTCATCACCACGTGGAAATTGTTCAAAAGCCACACCAGAGGCCTATGTTTAGCATCTGTATGCACACAAACAATATGTACACAAAGGTAGAAAGTCAAGGGCCAAAACTCCACTCCTCAGATTCTCTTCCATCACTGCTGCTCATGAAGAATCACTGTTTCTGAGCAATTTTATACTACGAGAGCGAAACATTTCACATCCTCTTATGTTGCTCACCAGGTAATCCACCTGTAATCTAGGCCTGAGAGCCATCAAGAGGGCATCTCTGCGGGATCTGGATGCTGTCGTCATGCTTGACTTTATCACTCGAGCCACTTTCATGCCTGACATAGTGTGGAATGCAGTGCAGATTGCTTTTGCTACCATGCAAGAGACAAACCCATCTTTGCTACCACAGAAAATAAGATATATATGATGATGTGATATAAATATAAAAAGCAAATTACATAAGAGGATAATAACTTTGCTGCACTGATTCTTTGTCCTTTGTTGGAGTAGCTGTGTTTACCCTGGAATCATCTATGTGCAGTTCAAGGGCAAAGGTTTGAAGTATAAAATAGCTGCCAGATATACACATGGTCAAGATTAGCACTCTGGGAGAAGTGTGTGTGTTAATGATAACAAGGATGTTGGGATAGAGTAAGACTTTTCTTCATTTGTTTTTTGATGTGGCTATATTGGCGAGGCACTTTGTGAAAAGAGTGAAAATATGTATATGCATAAACCCACTCGCAGGAGTGAAGAAAGGCTGGTGATCCAGTGTTGACAGTAAAATCAACAGCTTGGCATTTTAAATTGTACTGGGCAGCTTTTCAGATGAAACTTTCACAAAAACAGTTTCAGCTCCACTAAAAATTGTGTAACTCGTCACTAAACTGTAAATAACAAGTGGGTGTACGTAAATGAAGCATTTACTGCGGACAAACATCTGAGGAGACCAACTCTTTTGATATGGAAACTAAAATTTTGCAAACAGAGTATTCCCATTTTTTCACACATGCACTTGCAAAATAAGACTAAAGTGAGCAACAGGACATACAAACAGTCTCAAGGTTAGTATCTTAGCTGTTTACCTTCTTCAAAACCAATACAACATTTTAAAAATAAAGTAAGGACTGGCATAAGGGGGACCTATGTAGGTTAGTTTTGCAGCATGGCTTTTGGGAAGAGTATTTCTGCTTCTTGGCACTTTCAGCAAATTGTAAAACCGCTAATAACAACATTTATATTTTAATGTTCTCACTGCAGTCGGTCCAGAATCGTTTGCACCCAAGTGAAGAATCCAGTTAAATAAATGGTCGCTTAGACATAATCTTCAGTTGTTATATAAACCACTGTGACCTCACAAGCCTGTCACTTAACCACTTTTACACATATAAAAACAAAAAACAAAATAAGATTTTAAGAAGCAGCTTAGCTACATTTATTTATCCCGTAGTTTTCACTGATGCTATGATGAGCAATTTGCTGTTTATTTCACTTTATAGAAGGAAACAGTCTTTTCCTTTTACTGTTACCATTGCCAAAAATTCAGCTTTATAGATTTCGGTAGTTGTTTGTCTAAACAAATATTCTTTTATCTTGTTCTTTAGAAAGCCAAATTAAACTTCACAGTGTCGTGAGCATTTTTGATTAAGGCTGGAAATATGCAAAGTGTTCAGCCAGGCTGAGTGGTTGAAGAACGATCCAAATCAGACACAGCATGTGTATTTGTGGGTGCTTTGAACACAGTTCACAGCCTATACTATGCAGTCCTGTGAAAAACTAAGTGAACAAGCATGACCGAGACTATGAAGGCAGATGTTTTGACAGTTTGATGGTCTGGACCATTCAGGTTACCAGGAGAAAGCCTCTTTTCTCTAAAAAGAATATGACAGCATGGTTTAAGTTTGCAAAGTTGCAACTGAACAAACAGCAACACTTCATAGATTGGGATAAAAGTGGAGCTGATTGGCTAGAGTGCACAATACGACATCTGGAGAAAACCAAATACTCATACGCAGTACACACGATGTTTTTAACGTTGGGATCTGTAAAGAGAAACCAACTCTGAAGAGCTTTAAACCAAGAAAGTGAAACATTCATCTCAAGGACTCAAAACTGGACTTGAGAAACCAGTGGGTGACATTAGAGTAGCATTGTTCAACTTTTATAATGTCAATGATAATAATGTATGTTATTTACCAGAAAAAAAGGAAACCACAATAGCTCCACTTTTGATCCAAAAAGTCATTGCCAGCATGGTGAAAGAGAGCGAGGAATTAAGTTAATAATTCAATTTTATGACAGTCTTCCCCCGTTGAACATTTGAAAGGTCACTGGTTGTGATTGTGCATTGAACTAAAGACTAAACTCACAGAACTCATCTCAACATCGGTTAGATGCCAGCGTCGTGTTTTGGTCCAGGGAGCTGCACAGGCAGATGGAGGACATGTCCTCCCCACCGACCACAACTCCACAGGACTCAGTGCGCAGCATGCTGGGACAAAACACAAAGATCTGACCCTTTGAAAAACTTGGCAAACTATTTCTTTTTCTCCCCAGCCTTGTTCAGTAAGGCTGTTTTGTCTGCAGAATAAATAAATACACTTCAGTACTATCGGTTTTCCATACAGCACAACTCCCCTGGTCAACAGAAACATGTCAAACCAGGCAAATAAATAGCTCCCCTGTAACCCAAATAAGGTAATTGCTCGAATCCTGTACCCCTGCCTGCTCTTTTCCTGAACATGAGAACCAGTGTAAAAACTCCCAATCCCCCACCTGGGCCTGAGGACAGGAGACTCAGTCTGCCCTAAGCACTTTAACACCTCCACCTTCATCCACTCGCTTATCCTTTTCCCATTTATGGAGCAAGATAGGCTACTCCAGTCGCCCCACGAAATTCATGCCAAATACTGTGCAACATTAGTTTAAATGAATGCTTAATAGATATCCACAGGGAATTATGGTCATTCAAGGAGCAGATAATAAGACACAGTAAAAACAAACAAACAAAAAAAACATACACACACACACTCATAAAAAAACCTTTATAATAGCATTGCAGTAAGTAGGATTAAACATACAAAACCCGCAATTTAAAGTGAAGCAAATTACAGTATATAAAGGGCACAAATTAAAACTATGTGTGGTTTAAAATATGATGTGCTAATTGGCAGCTTGCAATGCTGCATGATTACACAAGCAATGAGGTCAAGACGTTTTTTAAACTTGAAATCTCAAGCGCAGACATAAAAAACACATTATTACATGCTGCATGCCAAAAAAAAAAAAAAATCCACATTTGTACTTTCAAACAAAAAAAAAGCAAACGTCAAAGCTCAGCTGCCCAAACAGCATAAAGCCTGACTGCATTCACAAGCTTGTCACTTGTAGTTGAATGTAAATAAAATGTTAGGATGGATAATGAGCGTGGAGGTAGAGGTTGTCCAATGTGCACACCTTTAACCTCAACCTTTCTTTAACATTGACCCTTGCCTGAACCCAAAGCTCACACCTTCTCCCCCCTAAGTCGCTGCAGCAACCACTAAGCAGATGATTCCCCCACCCCCCACTTCTCCCTGGCGGATATTCAATAGGTTCAGTGGAGATAAACTGTGGTGCACAGTAGTTGTACACACCGGGCTCAGAGCTGTTTGACTCTCTGACCTCCTCTATATGACCCTAGAGGCCACAATAACGTAGGTCTGCTCCACTGGACTGCTGCGAAAGAGTGGAATCATTTACCTTCATACAGGGACAAGTGTGAGAGAGTGACGACTGGGGTGCTCTTCATTTCGGGGCCTGAGGAAATGAAAAGTGTTTTCAAATGTTTTCACAACCTAGGAGGAGGGGAATGTGGTGATGCTGGGTGGGGAGGATGGGCACGGTGGCGGTGGTGGTAGCGAGGGGTCAGCAACACACTCAATTACAGTATAGTCTCAGCTGTACGTATGCCAGTGCCAAACTCTTAAACACAAATCTGTTTTTGATCAAATAACAAAAATCAGCTAACTTTAATTTTGTGCACTGGAGCCACTGTGTAATATAATCCAATCTTTTGTTTTGCAAGTCCAAAATCTAATTTATACTATGCTCTAATTCAGCCTCTCCCCTGGCTCTAATGAATATTTATGCGTTCTAGTGTGTTTAGATTCGAATTTTACACGGTTATCACTTGGGGCATGTCCGAGTCTTGTAATTGTTTCCATCCACATACAAGTGTTTACGTTACAGAGCTTTCCCAGCAAAGTAAATGTTTTCTATGCACATAAACAGAGCCTCTAATGGCATCAAGGATGGTTCAGTAGCGTTATGGTCAGGCCAGGTATACAGTAGTGTGCCACTTTAGATAATTAGTGCAAAATTGTGAAAACTGTTGTAAAGTTTTGTCTGAATCATGGACATGCTGGTGAGCAGTGACGTACAAGCTACAAATCTTCTAAATACACTTTTTCCTCTTTCTTCTTCTATTCCACTATATACAAAACCTGATTATAAAATAAGATATTTTGGTTTTGTTTGTATCTGTGGTTCGCATAACCCCCTAGGAAACCAAGTTTAATGCCCCTTCATATACTGAGCCATTTACTCTTATTTATTTACTCTTATTTTTTGAGTATAGTAATTTAATTTTTGCTCAATAACAATTCCTGTTTTTTTCTTCTCTCCAGAAGCCTATACATCCTGGACTTTTTGTTGTCTGAAGAAATTTTGTTAAGGCTTTTCACAGCCTTGCTACCATCTAAGAATTCAGATTTCTGTGACTTTAAAGTACAACCCTGTTCACTGTTAAGGATTGGCTGTAGCGATAAATGGTTGTTCTACAGAACTTTCTAATTCTGACCATTTCAGCTGCCTGTTACAAAATTTTACTGTATTTTTTGTTCACTCTCGCAAGTCTAACAGCATTATTTTTGACTGCAGCAAATGGCTGTTTTCGGGGAAAAACCACACTGCACGCTATCTGCTCACCACCGAAAAAGCATTCAGACACAGTTAAGAACTTTCAGTTCATCACAGTAACTCATTAAACAGCTAAAGTGATGTTTTTTCCAAGAGAAATAGATAGAGACCAGTAATGGAGGTTAAAAAAATAACCGTTGGACTCGCTTTATCGGATACCCAGAAATTATAATTTTGTTCTGCAACAGCCAGCTGAGAAACACAGTCGGCGTACACAGCTTTCACTGCCCTAATGTGACCTAAAAAGGTTTATAGCATACATCACTTTCAGTTTAGTCTTGATATTTTAATATGCATTTTCAGAATAACAAGCTATTCAGCAAGGAGAGGCTCATCATGTTCCAAATAACTGTTTAAAAAGTAGACATGCAGTCAGAGGGCATCACATTTTCTGTCATTTTTCCAGCATGCCCATGCAAGATGAGCTCTTTTTTTCAGCAATCAGTAGCACTGATTAGTCTGCTACTCGCACCAGCCCAGCATCGCCCCCACTGTGGTCCCTTCAGTGGCACGCCCTTCTTTAAAAGCTTTTTTAATTATGGCAGCCATTAAAGCAGGCTGGCTCTGGGCTCTAACTGATGGTAGTGCATGCACCACTGCTCCTCTGAGCCAGCCACATGCTTACTAGCACTTACACGACCATACACACATACATGTATAGCGCACACAATGACTTGCACACATGCATACAAAATGCACTTATGGGGACAAAATGGTTTGACCAGACAACCGAACTGGCTCCAATGTCATTAAATCTGTCAAGTCATCTTTTTTTTTAAGGCTGCAAGAGTGATGGTGGCATGGCCTTATCTACTCAAGAGACGTGGAAAGGAAAGCAAGAAAAGAGCTGCTCCCTTGAGCCAGACACATGCTTACAAGCACTTATATGGTCATACACACAGACATGTATCGTGCATACATCAGACTTGCAAATGCACTTATGGGCACGAAATGCTTCGACTGGACAATCAAACTGAATTATGACAAACCGATAAGGTAACTAAAAAGCAGCAAGGAGCAGTGACATAAAGCACTGATGTCGAAGTGCGTGTCCGCTACTATTCTAGCGGTTTCACATCAGAAAGTATAAAAAATAAATATAGCACTAAGATAGAAAGGGTAGCCAGGTGTACTGGATGTCTCATCCACAATAAACACAGCACACTTTCAATTATTGATCTCCTATCATGAAATAAAATTGAAGAGCCTGACATCATGTTGTTGATGAGTTGTAGTGCTATGGGAACCCCAAAGTAAGCTTGGGTGCCTCAGAGCCAAGCAAATAAAAAAACATGAGCAGTTCTTGCTTGACCATGTAGAAGTGCAAGTCTAAGTGCTCCCAGGCCAGTTCAACCTATGTAAATGCGTCTGAATGTGTCTGGGTTTATAGGATCCCATGACTGTCTGGTCTACATAAGTAACTAATCCAATTGTCACTGTTCTAAGAGACATATTTGACCCTGGGGCTTCAAGGGGTCACGCTTGCTTCCTGTTTGGACCAATGGGAAGTCTCTAACAGTGGTCTGACAGGCTGCTACAACCACTCTCAGGTTACGCCGCCACGGTCTGTGAGCCACGGTGCTCCCAAAGGGTAGTTTTTCGGAGGCGTCCATATGTGATGTGCAGAAGAAGGGTGTCATTCACGTCCCTGAGGGCATCCTGCTGTTCTCTCTCTGTCGCTGCTCTACCGATCTGCCAAATGCATAAAGGCGTTTACGCAGGTCCAGCACAAAGGCCTTGAAGTTGGACACCTTCCCACTATTCCCTCTTGATGGCCTTCCCTCTGTTTCCCTGATTCTCAGAGCATTTCAGCTGATGGTGGCTCCACTTTGATCAACCCTAAAAAAGCGGTGTAACTTGAGGACACCACATTAAGATCTATGTTAGCCCTTCAGATAAAGCTACATAGAACATATGGAGCAACCTGCAGGGGCTATACTCTGTGTAAAAGTGCACTCATTTTATATATAGGTTGAGACATATTGCAGGCTTGTCTGCAATAAGGGTGGATAAAAGAAAAGAAGACGGTCACGACAAAGCCTCTCTTGTTCGTGGTATTATAGTTTAGCACGTGAAAGAGCATGCTGACTGATAAGACTTTAAGAGCTTAGACTGACGATTTACATGCAGACAACATTCAGAATTTAACACTTTAGGTCAACTGTGTGACTTCAGATGGAACTGTAACCTTGACAGAAAATGATATTGATTCAATGGAAAATAGAATCCTGATTTTACCACTTAAAGGTTTGATTTATTGCTGTTTCAGTGTGTCAGTGACAGCACCATAGGATGTAACATAGAACAGACGTACGAGTTAATTGGCCATAACTCTTAATCCTGCTTATATGCTCTTTTAATCTCACGGTTTCCAGGTGATGGATGTGTTAAGCAAGACAAACCACTTAAAGACGCCTTCGTTTGGAACGCTGGGGGATGACCTTGTGACACAGCTTCCATTTTTCTCTGTTGGTTAACCGATTCTGATGGCCATCACTCGTGCTGATTAAGTAAACCTCAGTGTTAATAGAAGCAGTTCTGACAAAGGCTCAAATGTATTCAAGCTGGGCCCTGGAGGCACTCTGGCATAATACATTGCTCTAGTAATGATCCAGGAAATGTTTGTGAGTGGACCAACTGGCTTGTTTAAGGTCAAGGGTTATATAAAAGTTGGATTGGTTTAAAATTTGTAATATGATGGACACAGGAGAGTTTCAGTGAATGTCATGCATCTCAGTGGGTAATCCTAAGCCGGCCCTCTGGGCTCCCTGAGATGTTTATTTTTAGTATTCAAGGGAGGTTTATCATTATAACTAAAGGGAAAGTGCCAGAACTGAAAACCAGCGGTGTTAAAGTTTAGCCACTCTCACCTCCCATGTTGTGAAAACCCAAGCAAACCGCTACACAACCCTGAGCCACTAACATCTTTAGACATGCTTGCCCCCAAACACATGCTGCGAACGGGTCAGGTGGCGCTCTGTCACCAGTGATCAGGAGCATATGAGCAGATCACAACGTATCCTGACTAAAACCATGAAAATGGTTCATGGATTATTCCAGAGATCAGGTGTCATCCAGTCCAAACATAACACTGTACCTGCTTTCATTTAAACTACATCCCTGACAGTTTGGTTTTATGTTGTAACACTTTAAGAGTTGCCACGAAATATTTGTAAGTTGTCATGTAGTTATGGTGCTGCTGTTTGGTGTGTAACAGCTTGGTTTTAATCTTGATGACAAGGCATTTTTGACAATTTCCAGAGGATTTCAAGAGAGTTTTATGGAATAGAAAATTTAAGGAGTTTCCACAGCCATTAGAGAAAAAAATATAGCTCTTAACACTTTCTTGGCGGTCATAGAAAAAGCCACTTATAATTCACCCTAACAATCTGAAAACATTGTAGGAAATAAAGAGTAATGACAAGAAAATTAATGTAACGCCTTAATAAACTCTGACAAAACAGTGAAGTAAACCATACAAAATGACACAATCTAAAAATCGCTATGGACCTATGAAACTGGTAAGTGAGGCAAAAAATAAAAAGCTCTACCAGCTGGTGGTGACAGACCACGCCATGCTGTCTGCTTTGTATCCATTTTAAGAAATTTCAGTCTCGCCTTGTTAGCATCAGCTCTGTGATGCTTTAGCAGATGTTACATCAGTAATTTTTTCTTCTGTCTTTTTTGGTATTTAATCCTCTCAGTCAGTTCTCCTTCTTACATGCCTTGTATTTAAAAAAAATTAAATATTAATGTATCTGACTGATGATGTTCCTTTCTTTGAGTCTTAAGACTATTTTAATGGCTTTGCTGAGAGTTTCCCCTGTTGCTTTACCTTTCTACCAACAGCAACATCATTTGTACTGAATTCAAGCATTGATGTGTAGCGTAAAAATGGCCTCATAATCTTTTAAACAGTCAAACTTCAGTGCGCTGTATACAGCTGCACAACTTTTAAAGTAAACTGTTATTTAACCACAAAACTGCAGCAAACATTACACACTGCTTTTATTCTGAGTGTATCATTTCAGTATCAAAAGGCATAAATTAGTCTCTATGTGGTTTTTTCACACGAAGATTTAAAATAATGAAACAGAAAATGTAATCAGATTTCTTCCTGTTAAAAGGGAGTTTTTCTTTCCCACTGTTGCACAGTTCTTGCTCATAGGGGGCTGATTGTTGGACTTCTCCAATACTTTAGGTTTGATTTTAAAATATTTATTTATACAGCACCAACAGAAAACCCCAACAATCATATGACCTTCTATGAACAAGCGCTTTGGCGACAATAGGAAAGAAAAACTCCCTTTAACAGGAAGAAACCTTCAGCAGAACCAGGCTCAGGGAGGGGCGGGGCCATCTGCCGTGACCGACTCGGGTGAGTTACAAGGTCTTCACCTTATAATATAAAGCGCCATGATCTGACTGTTGTTGTGAATTGGCACCATATAAATAAACTCGAACTGAACTGAATTGAATGATGGATTCCTAACTCCTTTCCTTTTATATCTTCAGATGTTGTAAAAACATGAAAGCGTGCTACATGATATTATTTAAAGATTGGTGTGGTCTAACAACTCATTGACTTCACAGTTAATGTGATCCCACTATAACAAGGTTCCTAGTTTTCATTCATGGTAGAAGCCTTTACATAATATGATCATAATCACTAATAGATTTTGGGGTTTTGTTTTTTTATTTAAAACATATTTTAATAAACTGAAGTTCTCAACAAGTGGAAACGTTGGCATGTTTGTAAGACTAAATGAAGGGAAAAAAAATACTTCTCTGGGGATCATGTGTTGTACCAAAGTTCATTAACATACTGTATCAGTGTGGACTGAAATGCTGCACCGAAACACCGGCCAACAAACCGCACCGCAGTGTGGCTAAAAGATTTGAAACATTTGTACTGAACCAGCCTCTGTGTCTGGGCCTCCTTGTCATCATCTGGAAACAATCAAGAAATCCTCTTCAATAAGGAGAAAAAAATGAAAGAAAATTATAAATCTGACAAGTCCCAAATGTGTCTCACTTCCCTTCAGCAACTCAATTAACCCTCTGTGGTGCATTTAAAGTTTACGTCGGATCTCAAGACAATCCTGGAAGGAAAAAGGTCATCTTGTGAAAATATTTTGGTGAAAATGAGAAAGAGAATTCAGAAGCATATTTAATACTGTACGATCAAATGGGGGATAAAAGATTGGTATATGGGGAAATATCCAATAAATGTAAGAATGGAAAGGAGGAAATGAAACATAAAGAACGAGGGATTTATGTGGGATTAATGGGTCCTGAGAGTGTAGACCTCCCCAGAGGTAAGAATTTAATTCCTTTTCATCAATCCAGACCTCTTTTCTTCTCTCAATCCACATCTAAAACTCTCTTTATCTGGCAATTTCATATTTTTCTACTACCAGCATCTGTCATCACTCTTACTCTGACCAGTTCTCTTATTGTGACCTAGCTTCTTCTCAGTAAAGACAATGATTAGCATGAGACGGAAATACTTACTGCACTGTCACAGAGCAGATCACGAGGTTCAATCAGCCTGCTGTTAGCTTGAAGTCCCCCATATATTTATGTATCCAAAGATTTAAGATTAACCCTGGAGAAGAGAGTGGTGATGTTGATGGGAGGGGCTGAGAGTAAGAAGATAAACAGAAAAATAAATCTTTGTGTTCGCCTGCCATTTCCTTATAGGACATTTTGCTCCTCCTAATGATACCACTGTGTTATCTTCTTTCAACGAACGGAACATCCAGTTGAGTCAGACTGAAACAAGATAGAGACTCAAATATGCGTCAGACTTGAAGCCTGATGTTATCGGTTTCCTCTAAACCCCCAACAGCAGCCAGAAAAAGACTCCCGGCAAAAGTGTTTCACACAATAGAGCAAACTGTCACAGTGAACAAACACTGACACGGCACCGTGTTCATGATGCCTCCACTGGTGGATTGATGGATACTGATATCAATGCAAGTGGAGTCCGGACAGAGCCTTAAAGTGTAACCTTTGGTAACAGCACCCCATAGTGGCAGCTGGTGTTGCTCATTCCTAAATCACAGCTGGGCCATTGTAATATGTGCATTTTATCAAGCACATCTGTATTAAATCAGAGAGAGGGCAATTAACAAATATAAATATGTTAATGCGACCCGTGTAGTTTGGGTTATATTTAAGCAGTTTCTGCCATACTAACATAAAGACCTAAATGTGAGTGACATGAAAATTCAAGTCCCCAAACGTTATGATAGTGCTTTTTTTTAAAAAAAATCCATGTTTATTATTATTATTTTTTTTTAGATTTTGATGCCCACAATTCAAAAAGGTGTTTTCACAGTCATTTTGTGAACCTTTACAGAGAGCTCAGTTCTTTTTTTTGGACCCTAGTCTCTATAACATCTCTGTTAGAAATGTGAAATGTGTTAGAAATGTGGTCAGAAGACTCGGATAGTAATTCATGCATCCTTTGCTTTCTTAAAAATCTCTTATTCATCATTGGCACCAAACAGACACAGAGATGAGCAAAAACAACAAAGAGATCCAAAGAAGATGAGGACAGGGGTGGGAAGCCATATATGTTAGCACAGCCATGTCTCTCCATATTCATGATTTGAGTTTAAGATAAGATAAGATAAGATAAAACTTTATTAATCCCTCGGGTGGGTTCCTCTGGGAAATTCGGTTTCCAAAAAAGCACAGCACAGACAGAAGTTACAGAGTTACAGAATATTTTATATGTATATATATATATATATATATATATATATATATATATATATATATATACACACACATATATAAGTAAAATATACAAAGGGGATAAATAGAATAAATAGGAATAAAATAAAAATAAAAATACAAGTGAATTGCACATTTCAAGTATGGAGTCTATTGCACCGTTGACTATTAACAAAAGTATTGCACAAAAGGTAACTGCACAGTGAAGTGGAGAGGCACTACAGCTTGCTTGTTCCCCCCTCCTTTGTCCTCCTGTTTCCCCTCCCTCTCCCCTTCAGAGAGGAGTTAAACAGTCTGATGGCGTGTGGGACAAAGGAGTTTTTAAGTCTGTTAGTTCTTGTCTTGGGGAGAAGCAACCTGTCACTGAACAGACTCTTCTGGTTGTTTATGGCCGTGTGCAGAGGATGCCCAGCATTGTTCATGATGTCCATCAGTTTATTTTAGTGTCCTTTTCTCTGCCACTGTCACCAGAGTGTCCAGCTTCATGCCGACCACAGAGCCAGCCTTCCTGATCAGTTTTTCCAGCCTGGTTAAGGCCAGCCTGCCCAGTTTTGCCCAAATTACATTATTTTTGTTATTCATAAAACTTGCATTTAAAGTTGAATCATGCATGACAGCTCAGCTGTCAGCCTTGTTCAGAACTAGATATAAGTGACCTTTGAGGATAAATGTGACCTACCTACACAAAAACTGATCAAATTAAAAATCTTAATTGATCATTACAGTCTGTAATAGGAAGACGCGTTACGATCACCATGTCTCCATGTGTGAATGAACAGGACAGAGTGCTGGGCTGCTCTGACAGCTGATTTCTGCTTATGTCTTCTTGTTTAAAAAACAACAACAAAACAGACTTAGATCAGGTTTTGTGTAGGTGTTTCATATTTATCAGAACACACGGAATGTGAATATTTGCAATGCCTTTAAATTTTCTTTACATGTGGGGTTACATTCTCTTCTTATCACCGGCATCAGTAGCAGTAGTATAACCTCAACTGTGTGGGAACCTCATGAACTAAGAAAATATGACTCCACTCATTAAAGAAAAAAAAACAAAACAGAAAATGGGAAAAAAGGAAAAATGTTTAAATATGCATTTAGGTGAACTGACCCTTTAATGACCTCTCCTGCTTAATGAAGCTTTGTCTCCATTCTGAAGGTCCAGAACTGATGAAAGACACTAGAGGGCAGCCAATACTCATCTATAAACCTTTCAGCCTGGGTCTGGACTGTCTGTTGCCTGCAGCTCCACATTCAAGCTGAATTATACTGTGAAATAGGATTACGTGTCAAGCAATGCAATGATTGAGCACAATTGTTGGAGTTTGCCAGGAGAGAGGAATAAAAAGGGAAATACACAAACACAAATTCCTATTTGTCATGCTGATGTGAGTCATGTGTGAAACAACATTAAGATAAGTCGATCCTGGGTGTCAAATGATGGGTATCTTAGCATCCACAATGCTTCTTCTTTTTTTTTCATATGAGTAAAAAATAGCAGCAGCTCTCCCGAGAGAGTATACAGGCTGAGTTATGGCTCCATAATTATGTGCAGGAGTGAAAGTGTGCGTATAAATGAACGTGCTGCATTTTAAAAAGGAGTTTTATTATGGTTGCTGTTTCTTCAGATTGTGGGCTGGGGAGCAGATCTCCCTTTATAGGTTATGTTTCCTCTCCCAAAGACCCCGCTCATGCCTAGGGTAACTGAAGAGGCTTGCTTGAATTATACAAAGGCACGTTTAGTGTTTGAAATAATCCAATAAAAAAGGGAGACAGATCAAGAAACCTCCTCAGTTGATGAGCTCATTCCCACCTTCCATCAGCATTTCCTGCATCATAATGAGCAGCAAATCTGTATGTGTGCACACAGGCAGATGGCTGGACTAGAGCGGCTGTCTTAAAGAATTTATTTTTGCCCTAACTCTTTGAAGTTTCAGTCACACTAGATTGACAGGGCTTCCTCTCCTCCAGTGACCCCCTCAGGTATTACCTAGCTCCTTTAGGGGTCAGGTCCCACAGAATGCATCCAGTTGAGCCAATTAACCCCATGAACTGAGATCAATAAACCCTTTTATTGTTGCACACAACACCATATGCATTATTAGCAGGTAGTAAAATAACATTAACAAAGGGTTTAAATGACTAAATCCGAGATAAAACAACACAGATATAAAAAGTTCTGACCTAGTGACAAAAAGATATAGAGCAGGTCTTCCTCTGGTGCTGCAGTGTGTGTAAAGATACAGGGAGGACAGCTCACGTAAAGCTCATCTATAAGTGCAATTAAGCAGAAATCGAGCCGCTGGGAGCCAGGGGACCTGTGTAGTGATATCACGCATTTCAGTCCATTAACCTGCTTCTAATGAACTGAGTGTTATTGGGGAAAACTCTTTATTAATCACACCGGACTGAGGTGACGGTCACTGGTTCATCTGTGCTTGCCGTGTACGTCAATACCCTTCAGCGGGGCTCCAGTTCGGTGTCCTTTGGGGAGGACAAACAATCTGACGATACCGTGTATGATGTGACAACAATGTGTGAGGATCAAATGCATTCTAGGAGATCCACAGCTCAGCATTAACCTCCTCAGTTACCATATGACAAGAGTTGTTTTTGTTGTGACAAGTGCAGTGTGAAAAAAAGATCCAGTCTTTCCCAATCAATGATTTTCACCCACCCACAGTGATGATTATATTTAATGACAGGGTTGCTGGTGAGAAATACCCACAGAGTTGTCAGTGGATTAGTAATGCCGGCTGCTGTAGGCTAAAAAAACTCATGTCAGAAATACTCGCAAGGGAATGGAAAACACTCAAGCCCTCACACAAGTGGGACAGATGTTTATTGTTGTGTAACTACTGGATATTTAGGTTTATTGTAACTTGTTTAATTATATGTTGGATCAACTGAGTAAAGAGAAGGTAACTGAAAGAGGGAGATGCTAGAGAGGTGGGAAGAAAGTGAGATAAGGGAGGGGGTAAGAGAGGGAAACAGAGATTGGAGACTGGAGAAAGAGGGGGACAGGCACAAACACATGGGTAGGGGAAGGGAGTGAGGTAGAGGCAGAGTGAGAGAGAGAGAGAGAGAGAGAACTGTTAAAACGTCTGTTTGCTCTTGCCAGTCTCAGCATCGCTCAGTTTCTGCAGGAGGCTGCAGCTCCATCCCTCCAGGATCTCCACTGGCACCAGTGACCAGATATGATCTACCCACCACCCTGTGTGCCCGTTTAACTCTGAGCCGGAATCGCTTCATTTTTGCATGGATGATAACAGCCTTCCGCATGTTCATGGATTTCTCACACTATATGTAATCTGACTCAAACACGGGATTGGTGAGAAAAAAAGAAAAGACAGTAGAGAATCACTCCAAGTGGTTTCCTACGTTTTTTAGGTCTGTGGAAACAGCACTTTAGTCAGGCATGGGCATGGGACCGTGCGCCAGCCGAATGGGACCGGGTGCAGTAGGAAGAGCATCTTCCTGAAGGAGGAAAAGCCCGTCTTCGGGAGTTTGTTGTTCTTACCATTAACAATTTATATTCTTTTTTTTCTTTTTCTTTTTTTTTTCCTGCCGGGGCAGGGGACTGTGGGTTTTACGCGCCGGAATGATGCGTCCCAACCGAGGCTTCATCCTGCTCCTCCTCAACGGAACCGCTTGTTTGGTAAGAAAAGAGTGGGAGTGTGCAAAAAGAAAAAAAAGTCACACTGGGGTCTTTATGCATCTTTCTCCGAATTACCTCAAAATACCTTCTGCGTCAGAATATACCGTAGAGTACAAACTTCCAAACTCCGTGATATACGCTAATCAAAGGTGGAATGTTTGCGCAGACGTGCGTGGATAGCAACTGACAGCTTAGATTAATTTGATGGAAATGATAAATTACGAGACGTGCAGGTCATTTGCGCTTCTTACAAAGATGCAGAGATAATCCTCGACTGCTGCACGACAGCACTGTGTTGACCGCCAACCAAATTCTGCTGATGTCTGGTTTGTTTGTTTGTTTTTGTTTTTTTGTATCACTAGTAATTGTTAAGACAATAACATTCACTCTGACCCCGCTCGTCTCGGGTTCGCCGGGCGCAGTGTCACTATTCTCGGGGGACACTCGTGCTGGCAGCGTGCGGAGCGCACCGTGCCATCGGTGTTTGTCACAAATCTGTTTTACTCTGTGCGTCTTTGGAGCCGCTTCAGTCCTCAGCTCTGTAACACTGTCAACGAACACTACATGGCCATTAAAAAGTTACAGTGTTACACATTTATGATTTACTCTATCAATTGAAGTCCAAAATATCAAACGCAAAACTATGAATCGACTGCGAAAAGTTTATTTAACCTTCCGTGAAAACCAGGCGTTATAAAAAGGCATTATACACAAGATATAAGCTACATTTCAGCACTCTTTAAATTGTGGCTTTGATTTGATATAAGCTGTAGCACCTTTACACTACAGGGCCATGCCCCAAGGTTCTTGTGTGTGAAACGGTACAGCAGAATCAGCAAGACAAAAGCTTGAATACTTTTTCATGTGAAAGATCCACAGAAAGATAAAAGGGCTGGTTTGTTTTTGTAGTCTTTGCTGTGAGAGCTCTTACCTTATTGAACAATGTGATTAAAGACTGAATTTATACAGTAGGTGAGGAGAAATTTATGAGATCTAATTCAGCAAATTAATGCTAAATGGATTCATACACAACACCCCTGCCATCCCATAATGGATATGTAAACACTGAAGTTTCTGCAGCTTAAATAATACTTCCAGCATTGCATAACCTTACAATTTAATTTGGATCACCCACTCCTCTTTCATGTGCGCTTCTAGATTTATTAAAAAGCAGCCTTTAATGAGAAGTCAGCTCTTAAATCGCATGAGAAAACTTGAAAACATCCTTCTGTTCGGAAACCCCTAGGCTAAGGGGAGCTCAGTCATCTCAGGGCCCAGGGAATGAGCCAGATCCAAAAAAAAAAAAAGAAAACATGAGTGACTGAAATACTGAAGTGAGGTTGAGTGGCTGTTCAACCCGTCTGTGACGGCATTCCTTCAAGGATGACCTTGTGGTTTTCATATTAAGGTATTATTCAGATACTCAGAATAAAGTGATAGCTCTTTTGAGGATCTGAGGTCTAACAGACAGTGGTTTTAAGTGACTTAACAGACTCAGTGATATTCTTGGCTGAGACAGAGCTCTTTCAACGGATTCTTCTGTTCTCTGTGAAATATGAGACCACAGGCTGTCTTAAAATATGGGGGACGAGTGCCTTTTCAGCTGTTGTATAACTAGATACAAGAGTGGGGATAATAGGCTTAACACTCACTTGTTGTTTTGGTTCTGGAAGCGTTTTGTGAGCTGCAGGGCCGCAGCCTATTGTAACCCAGAAGGTCTGTGGCTAAATGATAATGACATTAATTAGAGCCTTTTTTTCCTCCCTCTCACCAGACCATGTATCTATGAAAAACGTACACGGCATCCCTCAGCAGGGAATCTTGGGTAATTCATTAGCCCTGTGACATTGATAAATTATGGAGCAATTAATAAATTAAGTAACTTTTTATTAAGTAATGGAGCAGTGATTAATAATTAAATGAGCCTGCTATGCATTAAAAATTTGATTTGGATGATTTCTGTTGTAATAGCGCTGCAATTTTCAGAGAGGGTTCAGTCTCGAGGGATCTTTTGCAAATGGCTACTAATACAGACGACTATTAACACAAGGTGCCACTCTGGTTGTTGTTTATGTGATGAATGATGTGTCTCAAATGTTAATTATTCCCTGAATTTGAATGAAGGGTTATGAATAATAAAAGCCATCTCAGTTGTATAATTGACTGCTTGAGAAATTATGTTTATTTTTGGCAGCAGTTGGAGTTATTTTTCATCAGTGAAGCTCAGCAATCTGACTGCATTTGTTTCACTAAACTAAATCGCTAGCGTGAATTTTCTCAAGATAGTCTATTGAATACTTAGGATGAAAGTGAGTCAGCTCTAATGTGAAAATGTTTAGTTTTGGAAGGGCAAATAGACAGGTGTAGGCAGATGTAAGAATGAAAGAAAGTAGATGGAATGAACCAAGATATTGGTGCTAAAAAAGGAGTCAGCTAAACATCTGCCTCAGAGGTTTATACCCCTAATTGACAGTCATCACAGATTCTGTGTGATTTTCGCAGAATTACACATGTTAATCCACGTGTAATTACAAACGCAGCCGTGTGGATGAACCAGGGTTGATGGGATGAAATCTCAGACCAGCCAGTGAAACCTGGGAGGAGTGAGGTCAACGAGATGTGCAGCTCTCTCTTTCAACAATCTCAGGAACTATCAATAAAAGAATGAAGTGTCCTCGAAAAGGGCATTGAACTCTGACACTCTGGTGAGCTGCAGAATTTCTTCTCTGCAATTGTTTGAAGAACCTTGTGCTTTTAAATGCATTACTCGTATTCAACATGGCACATTTGTGTTATTTTAGACTTGAAAATGCAAACCCAACTATAATTTTACTGGCAAGGAGAATTGCGTCTCTACAGTTCAGTAAATGGAGATATTCAAAAAGAGCTTTTTGTTAAGTCATTTTGTGCTGTAACCTTCGTGTATTAAAAATCTCTGGGGGAACGTAGGCTTGACTATTTGTGAATCACAGATGCTCTTTCTCACCAGATTTTTCTGGAAACGGTAGCCCCAGGTAGCCTTTCTGTGGCCGTGAGAGACAGAACCGCTTTATGCTCACACTGATTGCTTTCTGCACAGATGAAGACACTGGCCATCATGCTTGATAACTGAATTTCACTTCTGTAGCTGAGCACCGAATGTCACTTTTTACAAATTGAATTTCTGTGGAGACATTCACACATATTTCAAGGTCTACATGCCACACCGTTCACTCTGCGTGTAAGTAATTTTAAAAAAAAAAGAAAAGAAAAGAAAAGAAAATGTGACACTTTGAAGAATTCACACTGGGAAATTGGGAAGTAGTGCTGTTCTGTTTTCTCTTTCTTAACTTTTACTCACACCCTCAATTTGACTTTGCCATCAGCAAGGAAACACTCACTCAAGACGGCGCATCAATTAATAACAAATTGCGCTGTTACATTTAAAGCTGGAGAGCCAAAATCACTTCTGTGACAAAGACGAGATTTTACATCACAGAAGCATAACAGCACAAAAACTGAGACAACAAAAGACATTAAATCCAGGCAGCATTTGCTGTGTCTCAAACAGCAGAAGACAGCGTGGTGCGACAAACGCACTCTGTGCAAACCTGAAGATTTGTGCGTGTAGTTAAAGAGCAGAGGCTGCCTGACGCTAATTCTAACCACATCAGACTCCTCTCTCCATTCTGGCCTGTCACAAACTCTTAGATTCATGTTTCTTAGATACCTGTCCTCCTAGCAGGGTCACTGACCTTGTCCACCCAGATACATACCACCTCATCTTGCGAAACAAATAGAAGAAAACTCAGTCCGATGCTGCACACATTGCATGTAGTCACAAACGTGCACAGCCGCACCAGACCGAGCACAGTTTTTTTCTTCAGCCTTCCCGCTCTCGTCCTCTTTGCCATCGGTGTTGCAATCGGCACGTCAGAGCTTATAAACTTTCACTCTGCGCCTCACATCCCACGCAGATGCTGGAAACACAAAAACTCATTCATAATTGTCAAATTGCTATCATAGGGGAAGGTCGGCTCTGTATCCATGCAAGCCGAGCAGTCTACTGTGCTGAGCGTATGTGCCGTATAGTTGTGAATGTCATAACTGGGTGACGTGAAGAGGAAAATGATCATCTCATTGCATCTTTATCATCAGCAGCAGAAAATGCGCCTCATGTTTTATCCATCAACGTAGAGGAAAATGACAATTCAGGTCATACCCTTCAAGCAAGCAGTAATTAAATAACCAGAAAAGTTTACTCAAATATCTCAACTTCAGTATCAATAGGAGTCTTTTTTTATTCAGGAAACTAAAAATCTAATGGACTTGTAGATAATAGTGTTTTTAGGCTTAACCACGTCCACATAATTCTTAATTCTGGGGTAATGATAGGAAGATAAGTCAAACAATATCCCCTTGTTACTGATGAAAACAACATTTCGAGTTTATTGTTATTACAGCATCAATCAGCTTCAGCGTTTATTTACATGAGCTT